>NC_041386.1:16756561-16770289 GCF_002162155.2 Triticum dicoccoides | reverse complement strand
GGGACGGGGACGACGGGGCGGCGATGACGATGGGGACGACGGGGACGGGGACGACGGGGCGGCGACGACGGGGACGGGGCGGCGACAGGGGCGGCGACGAGGGATGGAGACGTACGGGGGGCGCGGCGGGCGACGGTGCAGAGGAGAAGAAGCAGATGAGAAACTGGAATTTTCGTAAGTGTTGTTTATATAGGAGGGGCCTTTAGTACCGGTTGGAGCCACCAACCGGTACTAAAGGCCTGTTTTGGCCAGGCCAAGCGGCGGGAAGCGACCCCCTTTAGTACCGGGTGGTGGCTCCAACCGGTACTAAAGCCCCCCCCCCTTTAGTACCGGTTGGTGGCACGACCCGGTACTAAAGGGGGTGCGCTGGCGCAGGTGCGGTGCGGCAAGTTTAGTCCCACCTCGCTAGCCGAGGGACGACCGCACTGGTTTATAAACCCCCATGCGGTAGCTCTCTCGAGCTCCTCTCCAAAGCAGGCCTACTGGGCCTACATGTTCTGTGCTGCCCTGTTGGCCTACTGGGCCTTTGCGGGCCTGCATCCTGGCCCAACAACAGGTTGGGTTTCTAGTCGTATGCCGACCGCTTTGGCCTAGTAGGCGGGATTTTTTATTTTTTTGCTTTATTTATTTTTGAGTTGTTTTTTTTGTGTATTTAGAGTTTCTTTGTGAATATTTTTGCTTTAGGTACAAAAAATTACAAACTTTCTGTTAGTGCCCGTAGTTTTCAAATTTGAATAGTTTAAATTTTGAATTATTTGAAATTAGTGTGAATCACCAGTTTGTGAATAACTTAACTTTAAAAATCAGTAAAGTCATGAAAGAATTTGTTTGCACATAAAATTTCTTCGCGTTTCAAATGCCAAAACACATAATTAACTACCCTAACTATTACAGAGATTCCCTTCTGGGTGTGAAACACAGAAGAAAGTGATGATAGTGAAGCCGATCACATCCCAGATCTGTGGGTGTGAAACTTTTTCTTCGGGTGTGTCCCGTTGCGCCGTAACCATGGAAAATCTTCATCATTTAACGGGATGCTCGGGTCAATATTCACTGTGAATGGAGCAATTTCATCAAACTTTTCATAATCTCCTGACTTGTCTGTCTTGTCATCCACTCCCACGATGTTTCTCTTCCCAGAAAGAACTATGTGCCGCTTTGGCTCATCGTACGATGCATTCGCTTCCTTATCTTTTCTTTTTCTTGGCTTGGTAGACATGTCCTTCACATAGAAAACCTGTGCCACATCATTGGCTAGGACGAATGGTTCGTCTGCATACGCAAGATTGTTCAGATCCACTGTTGTCATTCCGTACTGCGGGTCTTCCATTACCCCGCCTCGTGTCATATTGACCCATTTGCACCGAAACAAAGGGACCTTCAAACCACGTCGATAGTCAAGTTCCCATATGTCCTGTATATAACCATAATATGTTTCCTTTCCCGTCTTGGTTTCTACATCAAAGCGGACACCACTGTTTTGGTTGGTGCTCTTCTTATCTTGGGCGATCGTGTAAAATGTATTACCATTTATCTCGTACCCTTTGAAAGTCATTATATTCGAAGATGGTAACTAGGACAGCAAGTACAGGTCATCTTTAATAGAGGTGTCATGCATGGTACGTGTCTGCAACCAGCTGGCGAAACTCCTGGTTTGTTCACGTGTAATCCAGTCATCAGACCGCTCCGGGTGTTTGGAGCGTAGAAAATTCTTGTGTTCATCCATATACGGAGCCACCAAGGCGGAATTATGTAGAACTGTGTAGTGTGCTTCAGTGAGAGAATGTCCGTCCATACATATTATTTGTTCCCCTCCTAGCGTGCCTTTTCCATCCAGTCTGCCCTTATGCCGCGATTCAGGAACACCAATCGGCTTAAGGTCAGGAATAAAGTCAATACAAAACTCAATGACCTCCTCATTTTGACGGCCCTTGGAGATGCTTCCTTCTGGCCTAGCACAGTTATGAACATATTTCTTTAAGACTCCCATGAACCTCTCAAAGGGGAACATATTGTGTAGAAATACAGGACCCAAAACGTTAATCTCTTCGCATAGGTGAACTAGGACGTGCGTCATGATGTTGAAGAAGGATGGTGGGAACACCAACTCGAAACTGACAAGACATTGCACCAAATCATTCTCTAACCTTGGTATGATTTCTGGATCGATTACCTTCTGAGAGATTGCATTGAGAAATGCACATAGCTTCACAATGGCTAATCGAACGTTTTCCGGTAGAAGCCCCCTCAATGCAACCGGAAGCAGTTGCGTCATAATCACGTGGCAGTCATGAGACTTTAGGTTCTGGAATTTTTTTCTCTGCCATGTTTATTATTCCCTTTATATTCGACGAGAAGCCAGACGGTACCTTAATACTGAGCAGACATTCAAAGAAGATTTCCTTCTCTTCTTTGGTAAGAGCGTAGCTTGCGTGACCCTGATGTATGCCGTCTTTTTCGTGCATACGTTGCTGGTCCTCTCGTGCCTCAGGTGTATCTTTTGTCTTCCCATACATGCCCAAGAAGCCAAGCAGGGTCACACAAAGATTCTTCGTCACGTGCATCACATCGATTGCGGAGCGGACCTCTAGGTCTTTCCAATAGGGCAGGTCCCAAAATATAGATTTCTTCTTCCACATGGGTGCGCGTCCGTCAGTGTCATTCGGAACAGGTTGTCCACCATGACCCTTTCCAAAGACCACCTTCAAATCCTTGACCATATCATGTATATCAGCACCAGTACGGTGGTGAGGCTTCGTCCGGTGATCCGCCTCACCTTTGAAATGCTTGCCTTTCTTTCTTACAGGATGCCTGCTCGGAAGAAATCGACGATGTCCCAGGTACACATTCTTCTTACAATTAGCCAAATATATACTGTCGATATCGTCCAAACAGTGCGTGCATGCGCGGTATCCCTTGTTTGTCTGTCCTGAAAGGTTACTGAGAGCAGGCCAATCATTGATGGTCACGAACAGCAACGCCTTTAGGTCAAATTCTTCCCCCATGTGCTCATCCCACGCACGTACACCTGTTCCATTCCATAGTTGTAAGAGTTCTTCAACTAATGGCCTTAGGTACACATCAATGTCGTTGCCGGGTTGCTTAGGGCCTTGGATGAGCACTGGCATCATAATGAACTTCCGCTTCATGCACAACCAAGGAGGAAGGTTATACAAACATAGAGTCATAGGCCAGGTGCTATGGTTGCTGCTCTGCTCCCCAAAAGGATTAATGCCATCTGTGCTTAGACCAAACCATACGCTCCTTGCGTCATCTGCAAACTCCTTCCCGTACTTTCTTTCGATTTTTCTCCACTGCGACCCGTCAGCGGGTACTCTCAACTTTCCGTCTTTCTTACGGTCTTCTCTATGCCATCGCATCGCCTTGGCAAGCTCTTTCTTTTGGAACAAACGTTTCAACCGTGGTATTATAGGAGCATACCACATCACCTTGGCAGGAATCTTCTTCCTGGGGCGCTCGCCCTCGACATCACCAGGGTCATCGCGGCTGATCTTATAGTGCAATGCACCACATACCGGGCAAGCGTTCAAATCCTCGTACTCACCGCGGTAGAGGATGCAATCATTAGGGCATGCATGTATCTTCTGCACCTCTAACCCTAGAGGGCAGACAGCCTTCTTTGCTTTGTACATACTCTCGGGCAATTCGTTGTCCTTTGGAAGCATATCCTTTATCATTACCAGCAACTTTCCAAATCCCTTGTCAGATACACCATTCTCTGCCTTCCATTGCAGCAATTCCAGTGTGGTGCCCAGCTTTTTCTTGTCACCTACGCAATTCGGGTACAACAATTTTTTGTGATCCTCTAACATGCGCTGCAACTTCTTCTTCTCCAAATCACTTGCGCAGTTTCTCTTTGCATCGGCAATGGCCCGACCTAGATCATCAACAGGCTCATTTGATGCCTCTTCCTCAGCTTCTTCCCGCATTGCCGGCTCAGCTTCTTCCCGCATTACCGGCTCAGCTTCTTCCCCCATTGTTGTATCATCGTATTTAGGGAACCCATGGCCAGATAGCTGTCGTCGTCCTCTTCTTCTTCATTGTCTTCCATCATAACCCCTCTTTCTCCGTGCTTGGTCCAAACATTATAGTGGGGCATGAAACCGGACTTAAACAGGTGGACGTGAATGGTTCTTGACGTAGAGTAATTGTGACCATTCTTACAACGAGCACATGGACAAGGCATAAAACCATCCGCCCGCTTGTTTGCCTCAGCCGCAAGCAGAAAAGTATGCACGCCCTCAACGAACTGGGGAGAGCATCGGTCATCGTACATCCATTGTCGGCTCATCTTCATTACACAACACCGAATAGACCAAATTAATACAAGTTCATACATAAAGTTCATACAACACTTAAATGCAACAAACAAATAACTCTCTAGCTAAAGCATTTAAATGCAACAACAAATACGATCAAGATCGCAACTAAGGTAACAATGGATCCAACAGCATAATGATACCAAGCCTCACTATCGATGGCATATTTTCTAATCTTTCTAATCTTCAAGCGCATTTTCTCCATCTTGATCTTGTGATCATCGACGACATCGGCAACATGCAACTCCAATTCCATCTTCTCCCCCTCAATTCTTTTCAATTTTTCTTTCAAGTACTCGTTTTCTCTTTCAACTAAATTTAACCTCTCGACAATAGGGTCGGTTGGAATTTCTGGTTCACATACCTCCTAGAAAAAAATTCTATGTCAACTTGATGGGCATAATTTGTCATAAACACGAAATGCAACTAGTTTTAAAAGAGAATATATATACCACATCTGAATCATAACAAGGACGAGGGCCGACGGGGACGGATATCAAAACCATGGCACTATATGTATAACAAACAACGTACGGGGTAAGATAATTATACGAGTAACTATATATCCAAATCACACAAACATCAATTTTTATATAAAATTTCATGAACAAGAGGCTCACCACAAGGTGGTGCCGGCGACGGGACGGTGCGGGCGATCGACGGTGGTTACGACGGAGATTTAGAAGGCACTAAGTAAACCACACCTACATATGCAAACTAAGTGTTATTTTTGACCTCAAATTGCATATAAATCAAATACTAACACACATATATATATATATCCTCCCAAATTATAAACTCACAAATTAATCACTATATAAAGCATTGCAAGAGCTAATCTAGCAATGAGAGATGAAAGGACAAAGATGCTAACCTTTGTGATCATTTGAATGGATGGGGGCCTTCAAATCTTGACAAATTTTGGGCAAAATGTGTGATGAGCTCGAGAGGAAGAGGGGAAGAACAGAGAGGAGAGGGGAAAGGGGAAGAACAGAGCGAGCTCGGATGGACGAAGGGTTTATGTAGGACGACCTTTAGTATCGGTTCGTGCCAAGAACCGGTACTAAAGGGACTGGAGGGGCCCCAGTCTGACAACATCTTGCCACCACTCTCATTAGTACCGGTTCGTGGCACGAACCGGTGCTAAAGGTTAGCCACGAACCGGTACTAATGAAAGCGGCCCGGCTAGCCATTGGAACCGACACTAATGTATACATTAGTGCCGGCTCAAATACAAACCGGCACTAATGTGCTTCATGTTTGACCCTTTTTCTACTAGTGTGTGGAGAACTATTCAATGTAATCTTCTTTTTGCGGTGTGTTTGTTGAGATCGATGAATTGTGGGTTTATGATCAAGTCTATCTATGAACAATATTTGAATCTTCTCTTTATGTATGATTGGTTATCTTTGCAAGTCTCTTCGAATTATCAGTTTGGTTTGGCCTACTAGATTGATATTTCTTGCAATGGGAGAAGTGCTTAGCTTCGGGTTCAATCTTGCGGTGTCCTTTCCCAGTGACAGTAGGGGCAGCAAGGCACGTATTGTATTGTTGCCATCGAGGATAACAAGATGGGTTTTTTTCATCATATTGCATGGATTTATCCCTCTACATCATGTCATCTCTCTTAAGGCGTTACTCTGTTCTTATGAACTCAATACTCTAGATGCATGCTGGATAGCGGTCGATGAGTGGAGTAATAGTAGTAGATGCAGGAAGGAGTCGGTCTACTTGTCTCGGATGTGATGCCTATATACATGATCAAACCGAGATATTCTCATAACTATGCTCAATTCTGTCAATTTCTCAATAGTAATTTTCTCACCCACCGTAAAATACTTATGCTCTCGAGAGAAGCCACTAGTGAAACTCTGGCCCCCGGGTCTATCTTTATCATATTAATCTCTTACTACTTAGCTATTTCTTTTCTTTTTTACATTGCACCTTTATCACAAAAATACCAAAAAAATTATCTTATCATATCTATCAGATCTTACTCTTGTAAGTGGCCATGTAGGGATTGACAACCCCTATTCGGTTGGTTGCGAGGATTTATTTGTTTTGTGCAGGTACGAGGGACTTGATGGAGTCATGTACCTAGGGTAGGGTCACAGACCTGATCTAAGTACCTTACCCAGGGACATCCTTAGAAGAGATCACCTTCCAGTCGACTTACGAGGGACTCACTCGACTGACTTGAAGGACTCGACCACGAAGACTCACTCGACCACCAGAAGGTCAAGAGGCACTCTGCACTGCAACGGTCTGTAATTAAGTAGACTTTATGATAGTAAAGACACTTTATGTGGGGCGTTACCAGTAACGCCCCGGACTTAACGCACCTTAAACCCTCTCCTACGTGGGCTGGCTGGGGTCCTGGTGCACTCTATATAAGCCACCCCCCTCCACAGGTAGAAGGGTTCGACACCCTGTAACTCATATACACATAATCCACTCGACCGCCTCCGGGCTCCGAGACGTAGGGCTTTTACTTCCTCCGAGAAGGGCCTGAACTCGTACATCTCTTGTGCTTACAACCTCTCCATAGCTAGGACCTTGCCTCTCCATACCTACCCCCCACTCTACTGTCAGACTTAGAACCACGACAGTTGGCGCCCACCGTGGGGCCGGCGTTTTAGCGATTTTGTGGAGAAGTTGCGATTCTTCCGAGTACTTTCATCATGGTGGCTGCTGGAGTTTTGATCGAGGGCCGAGAGATCCGTCTCGGTGCTCTCACCTTCGTCGCCGACGACTCCGCCTGGCTCCAGGAGGCTCCACTCGACGTCAATGCGCTCCCCGTCCGCGGTGCAACGCATTTTCGCGCATGTGTCCGCGGCGTTCTGCTGCGGCAACCGTCGACTCCCCCATCGTCCACCCTCCTGGTCTCCCGCCAGCGCAAGCGCTCGGGCCGGTCGAGGCTTCAGCGGTGGGTGAGGCACGCGGTGGCTCGCCACACGGCCACCACCCAAGTTGCGGCAATCGAGCCCGACGAATCTCTTTACGGCCTGTTCGATCTGTCGACTAGCTCCGTAGAGACTGCATCCGAGTGCGATAGCAGTGATCCAGCGGCGGAAATCCTGATGGTCGACGGGCCCCGCAGTCCCCCTGGCTTCGCCCGTGATGGTGGGGTAGGCGACGGAGGCGACCCCGCACGAGACCACGAAGAGTACCAGCCCGAGCCACTCGACTCTCTGCAAAGAGAGGAACTTCGCCGCAGGAACGTGGATGCCCTGCGTACTCCCATCGCAGGAGAAACCCCCGAGGCTCGCACCTTGGAGGAGGCACGTTTGGCCAACTTGGCCGAACGCACTCGCCTGGAGAATCTTCAGCGAGCACTCGACGAGCGCGCGCGGCAACGAGTTCCCGACACCAGTCGACGTCAACTCTTCCCGCCGACTCAGGTATATCGAACCCCGATCCAGAATTTAGCAGCTGCGACCCGTATTGCAGAGTCCATCCAGCCCTCTTAGTCGGAAGCTGGCAGAGGCTTGATGCAGATCAGGGATCTGCTCTGGGCAGCAGGTGATCAGAATTCGGCCGTGTCGCAGTCGCGCAACAGAATTCACAGTCGATCCGTCGCTGCAAATACGGTTCAGTCGGCTCACAGCCCCAGATCGCCTCCGCGGCGTGAAGGGCGCGAGAATCGGCAAGACCAATATGGAGACCGATACGACCGAGATGATAGGCGTCGAGTGCCCACTTCCCCTCCGAGGGGTGGGTCTTACGCTCCTCGGCAGCAAGATGACAGACGTCAGTTCAGTGCAGGGCGAAGAGTTCCAGTCGACCCCAGAGAACCAGGCTTCGACGCGCGATCCATTATCGTGCAAGGCTTGGTCGACCGGAACAGAGCCCATCAAGGTGGACTCGACAGAGATGCGCCCACGAGCAGTCGAGTGCATGTTTCTGGTTCGGAATGTTTCAGCAGAGCTATTAGAGCCGCAGTGATTCCTCCCAATTTCAGGTTGGCAACAGGAGTCAGCAAGTTCACTGGTGAGTCTAAGCCTGAAACTTGGCTTGAGGACTACCGAGTGGCGGTTCAGATTGGTGGTGGGAATGATGAGGTGGCTATGAAACATCTGCCCCTCATGTTGGAAGGTTCTGCCAGAGCATGGTTGACTCAGTTACCTCCTAGCAGCATTTACACTTGGGAAGATCTGTCCCGAGTGTTCGTCAGAACGTTTGAAGGAACTTGCAAGCGACCGGCTGGATTGACGGAGCTGCAAGTCTGCGTGCAGAAGACCAATGAGACTCTCAGGGAGTATATTCAGAGGTGGATCACTCTGCACCATACTGTGGAGAATGTGTCTGATCATCAGGCAGTCTGCGCCTTCAAGGATGGTGTCAAGAACAGAGAATTGAGTTTGAAATTTGGTCGAACCGGTGACATGACCTTGAGTCGGATGATGGAAATTGCTACCAAGTACGCCAACGGCGAAGAACAAGACCGACTCCGAAGCGGCAAGCACAAGCCGAGTCAGTCGGAGAAGGGAAACACCAGTCGGAAACAGAAGCGGAAGGCTGAACCGGCAGCTCCTGGAGAGGCTCTGGCCGTGTCTCAGGGAAAGTTTAAGGGGAAACCAAAAGGATCCTGGAACCCTAAGAAGGTAAAGGATAAAGAAGGGAACGACGTGATGGATATGCCGTGCCACATCCACACGAAGAAAGACGAAGAGGGGAATATCATTTACCCAAAGCATACCACTTGCCAATGTCGACTCCTGATCCAGCAGTTTCAAGGAAAACAGTCTAAGGACAAGGAAAAGGAGTCGGACAAGGCCGAAGACAAGGAGGACAGTGAGGAAGGATATCCGCATATCAACTCCACTCTGATGATCTTTGCAGATGTGGAAAGCAAGAGTCGATTGAAAGTCATTAACCGCGAGGTAAACATGGTGACCCCAGCAAAAGCAAATTATCTGAAATGGTCCCAAACACCCATCACATTCGATCAATCTGATCACCCGACTCATATTGCCACCCCTGGGAGGCAAGCTTTGGTGGTCGATCCAGTTGTCGAAGGCACTCGACTGACAAAAGTGCTGATGGACGGTGGTAGCGGGCTGAATTTGCTGTATGCAGACACACTGAAAGGAATGGGCATTCCAATGTCCCGACTAAGCACCAGTAACATGAGCTTTCATGGAGTTATACCAGGGAAGAAATCCGAGTCACTCGGCCAAATAGCTCTGGACGTGGTGTTTGGTGATTCGAAACATTTTCGCAAAGAGAAGTTGACGTTTGAGGTCGTGGATTTTCAGAGTGCATATCATGCCATTTTGGGGAGACCAGCTTATGCACGGTTCATGGCTCGACCATGTTACGTGTACCTCAAATTGAAGATGCCTGGCCCCAAAGGAGTGATCACTATCACCGGTGATCGGAAAAAGGCAGAAGAGTGCTTTCAGAAGGGCTCAAAGATTGCTGATTCCCAGGTGACAGCGGTCGAGTTTGAAGAATACAAGCAAAACGCAGATCTGAGTGACTTGCTGCGATCCAGGAAACCCGCCACAGAATCTGCATTTCAGTCGTCCGGTGAGACGAAGCCTGTTCACATTCACCCGACCGACCCCGATGCAGCTCCGACCCACATCTCCACAACACTCGACCCGAAATAGGAAGAAGCGCTCATCCAGTTCCTCCGTGAGAACTGGGACATTTTTGCATGGAAGCCCGCTGACATGCCAGGTGTTCCCAGGGGACTTGCTGAGCATCGCCTAAGAGTCGACTCATCTGCAAAACCAGTCAAAGAGCATCTTCGGCGGTCCGCCGTCCAGAAGAGAAAAGCCATTGGTGAGGAAGTGGCTCGACTGTTGGCGGCAGGATTTATCCAAGAGATATACCACTCCGAGTGGCTCACTAATGTCGTCATGGTTCCTAAGAAGGACAAATCGCTCCGAATGTGCATTGATTTCAAGCACATCAACCGGGCCTGCCCGACAGATCATTTTCCTCTCCCTCGCATAGATCAAATTGTTGACTCGACCGCGGGATGCGAGAGATTGTCTTTTCTAGACGCCTACTCCGGGTACCACCAGATCCGTCTGTACGGGCCCGATGAGGTAAAAACAGCTTTCATCACTCCATTCGGGTGCTTCTGCTATATCACCATGCCATTCGGCCTCAAGAATGCCGGAGCCACATTTATGCGAATGATTCAGAAGTGTCTACTCACTCAAATCAGTCGGAATGTGGAAGCGTATATGGATGATATCGTCGTCAAATCACGAAAAGGTTCCGACCTGCTCGCTGACCTCGCCGAAACATTTGCCAACCTCAGAAGGTATGATATCAAGCTCAATCCATCAAAGTGCACATTCGGAGTTCCTGGTGGCAAGTTACTCGGTTTTCTCGTTTCCGAGCGAGGGATCGACGCTAATCCAGAGAAGATCGGCACTATTCTCCGAATGAAACGCCCTGTGCGAGTGCACGATGTCCAGAAGCTTACTGGATGCTTGGCCGCATTAAGTCGATTCATCTCACGACTCGGTGAAAAGGCATTGCCTCTTTACCGACTGATGAAGAAGGCAGACAAGTTCGAGTGGACTCCAGAAGCTGATGCAGCGTTTGCCGAGCTAAAAGCTCTGCTCTCCACCCAGCCGGTGCTTGCTGCTCCAATCAGCAAAGAGCCTCTGTTGCTTTATATCGCAGCCATAGGACAAGTCGTCAGTACTGTGCTTACGGTCGAGCGGGAAGAAGAAGGAAAAGCTTTCAAAGTTCAGCGCCCAGTGTATTATTTGTCTGAAGTTTTGACTCCATCCAAGCAAAGATATCCTCATTATCAGAAGCTTGTGTATGGAATATACATGACCACAAAGAAGGTTGCTCATTATTTCTCTGATCATTCCATCACAGTCGTCAGCGACGCTCCACTATCAGAGATTTTGCACAACAGAGATGCAACTGGTCGAGTGGCCAAATGGGCGATTGAACTTCTTCCCCTTGATATCAAGTTTGAGGCAAAGAAAGCCATTAAGTCCCAGGCAATAAAAGATTTCCTCGTCGAGTGGATTGAACAGCAGCAGCCGACTGAAGTTCACTCGGAGCATTGGACCATGTTTTTTGATGGCTCTAAGATGTTGAATGGCTCCGGTGTTGGGGTTGTCCTGGTTTCCCCCAGAGGAGATAAGCTCAAATATGTGCTCCAGATTCACTTTGATTCCTCCAACAATGAGGCAGAGTATGAGGCTCTCTTATACGGATTGCGCATGGCCATTTCACTCGGCGTCCGTCGCTTGATGGTCTATGGCGACTCAGATTTAGTGGTCAACCAAGTGATGAAGGAGTGGGACGTGAGAAGCCCAGCCATGACTGGATACTGCAGTGCAGTGAGGAAGCTGGAAAAGAAGTTCGAGGGGTTGGAGCTCCATCATATACCCCGACTGAAAAATCAAGCAGCTGATGATCTAGCAAAGATAGGTTCCAAGAGAGGGGCCATTCTGAGTGGTGTGTTCTTGGAACATATACACACTCCGTCAGTCAAAGAAGATCCTTTCACTGAAGAAGCTCCACAGCCCAAGAGTGCCACAGATCCGACTGAGGTTGAAGTCCCAGCAGTGGTCGACTTGGTCATGGAGGTCTTGGTGGTCATTCCCGACTGGACAGTTCCGTATATCGCGTATATCCTGAGAAAAGAGCTCCCGGAGGATGAGGAAGAGGCTCGACAGATCGTCCGTCGATCTAAAGCCTTTACCGTAATCAAAGGACAGCTATATAGAGAAAGCGCGACTGGAGTTGGTCAGAAGTGCATAACACCAGAAGAAGGTCGAATCATCCTTAATGATATCCACTCGGGAACCTGTGGTCATCATGCGTCCTCTCGGACCATCGTGGCCAAAGCATACCGAGCTGGATTTTACTGGCCAAAGGCGAATGAGATGGCAAAGGAAATAGTAGATAAGTGCGAGGGATGTCAGTTCTACTCGAATATGTCGCACAAGCCTGCATCAGCTCTGAAGACCATTCCACTCGTCTGGCCTTTCGCGGTATGGGGGTTGGACATGGTCGGTCCTTTGAGAACAGGGCGAAGTGGCTTCACGCATGTACTGGTGGCAGTCGACAAGTTCACCAAGTGGATTGAGGCTAAACCAATCAAGAACCTTGACGCCGGTGCTGCTGTTAGCTTCATCAGGGAACTGATATTCAGATATGGAGTCCCGCACAACATCATTACGGATAATGGGTCGAACTTTGACTCGGAAGAATTCAGGGATTTCTGCAACTCTCAAGGCACACGAGTCGACTACGCTTTAGTTGCCCATCCGCAGTCGAATGGACAAGCGGAGCGAGCCAATGGTCTGATTCTCAAGGGATTGAAACCCCGACTGATGCGTGATCTCAAGCATGCAGTTGGAGCTTGGGTCGATGAACTTCCCTCGGTGCTTTGGGGACTGCGGACCACACCTAATCGGTCGACCAGAAGAACACCATTCTTCTTGGTCTACGGAGCTGAAGCAGTCTTGCCGAGTGATCTTCTCCACAATGCTCCTCGAGTTGAGATCTACAACGAAGCAGAAGCTGAACAAGCGCGGCAGGACGCAGTCGACCTTTTAGAGGAAGAAAGGGAGATGGCTCTGATCCGATCGACCATCTACCAACAAGATTTGCGTCGTTTCCACGCCAGAAATGTGAGGGGTCGAGCCTTCCAGGAAGGAGATTTAGTTCTCCGAGTGGATCAGAAGAAACCACACAAGCTTGCTCCTTCTTGGGAAGGACCCTTCATCGTCACCAAAGTTCTCCACAACGGGGCGTACCGTCTTTACAACGTCGAACATAATATCGACGAGCCCCGAGCTTGGAACGCGGAACTACTCCGCCCATTCTACACTTAAGTTTATCACTCGGATGAGTTGCAATAAAGTACTCCTGTAGTTCATAGATTTCAAAATAATAGTGTCATAGTTCCTCCATAATTTTTGTCACTCTTTATTTTGTCCAATAAAATTTTCCCCTCAGTGGGTGACTTAGCCGCGAATCCGTTTCGCCTAAGTTTGTAAAAATCCTACCGAGTGGTGAGCCAGACTCCCACTCGGAGGCTTAGCTGCGAATCCGTTTCGCCTAAGATTAAATAAAATCCTACCGAGTGAAGAGCAAACCTCTCACTCGGAGGCTTAGCTGCAGCCCAGTGCTCGCCTAAGATATAAAAATCCTACCGAGTGAAGAGCAAACCTCTCACTCGGGGGCTTAGCTGCAGTCCAAGGACTCGCCTAAGTTACCAAAATCCTACCGAGTGGTAAGCCAGACTTCCACTCGGAGGCTTAGCTGCAGTCCAAGCACTCGGCTAAGTTATAAAATCCTACCGAGTGAAGAGCAAACCTCTCACTCGGGGGCTTAGCTGCAGCCCAGTGCTCGCCTAAGTTATCAAAATCCTACCGAGTGAAGAGCGAACCTC
>NC_041386.1:16734170-16755843 GCF_002162155.2 Triticum dicoccoides | reverse complement strand
AACCTCTCACTCGGGGGCTTAGCTGCAGTCCAAGGACTCGCCTAAGTTACCAAAATCCTACCGAGTGGTAAGCCAGACTTCCACTCGGAGGCTCAGCTGCAGCCCAGTGCTCGCCTAAGATATATAAATCCTACCGAGTGAAGAGCAAACCTCTCACTCGGGGGCTTAGCTGCAGCCCAGTGCTCGCCTAAGATATAGAAATCCTACCGAGTGAAGAGCAAACCTCTCACTCAGGGGCTTAGCTGCAGCCCAGTGCTCGCCTAAGTTATCAAAATCCTACCGAGTGAAGAGCAAACCTCTCACTCGGGGGCTTAGCTGCAGCCCAGCGCTCGCCTAAGATATAGAAATCCTATCGAGTGAAGAGCAAACCTCTCACTCGGGAGGCTTAGCTGCAGCCCAGGGCTCGCCTAAGTGGATTAAGGAATAAGTCGACTGCAGTGAGCATCTTGCTTTGAACCTGCAAAAGACATTTCGAGCCAAAAGCAATCATATTCAAACACCAAACTCAAGTTCAGATCAATACCTAAAGGAACCGAAAGTGCTCAGGCGCTAAGCCTGTTAAGGTTTATCGGTTACAACTCCACTCGGCATACCGAGGCAAATTTAAAGCGTCGAGCTCAAAAGAAGTTTTTTACCCCTCCTGTGGAGGGCTGGAAGGTGCAACAAACTCATCGAGATCAATTCCATCTGCGATCCGAGTGGCAGCAGCAAGGAAAGTTTCCATAAAGGACCTGAAGTCGTGTTTCTTGGTGTTGGCCACCCGGAGGGCAGCCAGCTTGTCTTCTCGCGCATCTTTGAAGTGGACTCGGGCCAGACACAGAGCAACATCTGCACCACACCGAGCCGAGGACTTTTTCCACTCCTGCACTCGACCAGGGACAGCGTTCAAACGAGCCATCAGCGACTCCAGGTCGTTGTGGAGTGTCTCCCCGGGCCAGAGCGTTGAGTCGATGCGAGATGTGGCGACCTTCAGCCTTGCAAGATAGTCCACGACAGCTGCAACACGGGACTCCAGTCGGAAAACATTCATGGCAACTTCATCTTTCACCGGAGAATTGACGGGGTCAAGGTTTGGTCCCAGACGGCTAGTCTCTTCTTCAAAGTTTTGACAAAATTCTGCAAGGACGATCACCGAGTCAAGGCAATGGTCGAATGAAAAAATCACAGTTGAAAATCATTGTTGAGCATAAAGGTTTACCTTCAAGCATAAGAAACAGCTTCTTGGCAAGACCACTCAGGAAGGCCTCCAGATCATTTTTCTTCTCAAGAGCAGCTTTCAGATTGGTATTTTCTTGTTCAAGCTTGGTAACTGAAGCTAACTTCTCGTCGGCAAGCTTGATCCTCTCAGCTAGTTCAAGGTCTTTTTTCCTTTGGGCCTCCCTCACCTTACCTGCAAGATTACAGCAAGATCAGATTTTGAAACAAATGAAGGGAAAAAGCAGTCGTCGAGGTCTCACCAAACATACCTTCGGTCTCCTCCTTTGCCTTCGTCAGATTCTCCTGAACCAGCTTCAAATTCAGCTCGAGCTGAATGTGCTTGTTTTCCAGTTCAGTGTAGCGAGCCGCAAGGTCACAGGAGTTCTGCGAAGAACCAATCGACTAAATGTCAAAGATAATTCACTTCCGAGTGGAAAAGAAAAAATCACGCGTTTCTAAGACTACAGCCGAATCCAAGCATTCGACCGTAGTCTCGGGGACTACACCCAGTGGGTGCACTCAGCATGCCCCCACTAATCCTATTGAAGATAGAGTCGACCAGTCGACCGGTTTGCGAAATCCAGTCGCCATCGTCGAATGACGGAAAGACTGAAATTATAAAGCCTAAGGCCGACTGCCAGCAGTCGACCTTAGCCTTGGGGACTACACCTAGTGGGTGCACTCAGCGTGCCCCCACTAATCCTATTGAAGACAGAGTCGACCAGTCGACCTCAAAAAAAAAACAAGATGTATTCTTTAAGACTGTAACCGACTGCCAGCAGTCGACCATAGTCTCGGGGACTACACCCAGTAGGTGCACTCAGCGTGCCCCCACCGGTTTGCGAAATCCATTCGCCGTAGTCGAATGACGGAAATACTGAAATTATAAAGCCTAAGGCCGACTACCAGCAGTCGACCTTAGCCTTGGGGACTACACCCAGCGGGTGCACTCAGCGTGCCCCCGCTAACACGGAGTTTAAATCGACACACCCACTGGGTGACTACTATAAATTCTGGAAAGAAAAGTTTTTCGGTAGCATATCCTAACAGAACAAGTGGTGGTCGACTGACCTGAACATTCCTTTGAAGGGCGGAACTGGCATCGTAAGCTGTCTGGCTCACATCCCGGATGGTCTTCAACTGCTCCATCATGATACCTGCCTGGCGTATCGCCTCCTTCGCGGCGCCAGCTTGGTCCTCTGGGACGTGGTGCGTCGTGAAAAGGGAGGGTTGCGGAGCACTCGTCAGCGGATCTGCGAAGGACACAGTGTGTCGAGTGGTGTTCTCCTCCTCCGCGACCAGAGTCTCAGGCACCGTCACATCCTGAGGCACCCTGCTGGCAGACGCTTTCCTCCTCATTCTGTGCTTCAGCGGTTCCTCATCTTCATCATCATCAGGGAGAGTGATAACAACATTGGATGGAACTACAGAAAAGAATCAGAATTAGAGATCATGAGTCAGTCGACTAGAAACGGGGTTAAGAGTATAGTACCAGGTTTTGAAGTTGCTGCGTCCTCCATCTCACGATCGTCAGCCCGAGCTGAGGTCTCAGAAGTAGCAGCACTGCAACTCCAAAGAGTCAGTCGACTAACTCCAGCGCCAACCAGAGATAAAGTTCACACAAAACAAGAAGACTTAAGCAACATGATTACCCTGATATGGTGGGGATGGACACCTTCATCTTCGGCAGGTGCTTGGTCGGCTTTGACGGGGCCGCCCTGGGCTGCTTCGACGCCTTTTCAGTCGGCGCCGGAGAGGTGGTCCGAGGGCGCTTGGTCGACTGAGTGACAGTCGCAACCCCCTTGCCACGTTCAGTCGCAGGGTCATGGACAAGCTTCGACCGCCTTTCCGAGCGCGGTGGTGCAACCTCCTCCTCCTCCTCTTCCTCGTCCTCATCAACATCATCATTATCGTCATCAGTGTCATCGTCATCATCATCATCCTCAGCGGCGTCCGAGTCCCACTCCTCCTCCTGGCTCTCGCCCCCGCTCGCTTCTCCCTCCTCAGTCGGAGCTTGCGCTCCGTTGGGCATCGAGTACAGCTCAGTGAGGGCCTGATAGACATCCAGACAAAGATCAGTCGACCGATCGGCAGGGAAAACAGAAATAAATATGACGAGAATACAATGGGAAGTGGAGCAGACATACCTTGTTTGGATCATTGTGGCAGTCGAGTGGAGGAATCCTTCTAGCTCCCCGAGGGTTATCCTTGTTCCCAGTAACAGCGGCCATCCACCTTTCCAGAGTGGCATCGTCGACTGTTTCTGGATTGACCCGAGTCACATCCTCAGTCTCGCAGTACAGCCACATGCAATGGCTCCGGAATTGAAGAGGCTGGATACGACGCCAAAGGAAAACCTCCAGGAGATCCATACCCGTCACTCCATCCCGAACCAACTGAACTACACACTCCATCAGCATCTTCACGTGAGCTTTCTCCTTCGGAATCACCTTCAGAGAGGAGGGCTTGTTCACTCGGTCCATGGTGAATTGAGGGAGTCCACTCGACTGTCCCGGCGTCGACTGATCCTGGCAGTAGAACCAGGTCGACTGCCAGCCTCTGACTGACTCGGGAAATGTCATGGCTGGGAAGGTGCTCTTGCTCCTCACCTGGATCCCCAGACCCCCACACATTTGGACAACTCGGGTTTTTTCGTCGCCTGGGCTCGCCTTCTTCACGGTCTGAGAGCGACACGTGAATATGTGCTTGAACAAGCCCCAATGCGGTCGACAACCCAGAAAACTCTCACACATGGACACAAACGCGGCAAGATAGGCGATAGAATTCGGGGTGAAGTGGTGGAGTTGCGCTCCAAAGAAGTTCAAGAAACCACGAAAGAAAATGCTCGGCGGCAAAGAGAATCCGCGGTCGACATGGGTAGCCAGAAGCACGCACTCACCCTCTTCTGGCTGGGGCTGCCACTCTTTCCCCGGAAGCCTCGCAGCTCCATGAGGGATCAGGCCCTCGTTTGCCATGTCGAGGAGATCCTTCTCCGTGATGGTCGACTGGATCCAATCTCCCTGGACCCAGCCTTTCGGCAGGCGAGATCTAGACGAAGACCCGCCGCGGCTGGTGGATCTCCCCTTCGCCTTCTCCGTCGCCGACACCTTCTTCGCGCGTTCCAGCGCCGCCGTCTTCTCCTTGACCATGGCTACCGGAGAGGCGCGCGAGGAGAGGTTGTGCGGAGGCAAGAGCGAGTGCGTTGGGCGGAGACGAAGGGAGCAGAGGGAGAATGCTGAGGCACTGTTCAAAAAACCCTCGCCGGGCGCATTTATAAGATCCCTTCCGAGTGGATGACAGGTGGGCCCGGTCGATCTAATCATATCCTGAAACAGTTGCGCGAGCGTGATACGTGGCGAAAAAAGCGGCGCGGGAATCGAGGCGTCTATGCCCTGTCCCATCCGAGCGCCGCGGACCGCTCCGCTTCGCGCGCTCCCCCAAATTCCGTATCCCGCGGAATCCGCGAACGGCAGATCAGTCTGCCAGACGCGGGATTTCCTGCGATCCGTCGCTCGGAAATCAGCGAAGTCCAAAAGATCACTCGACGAAGAAAAAGAATGGATCGAGTCGACTGAAGAAAAGTTGCTCACTATCAACAAAGAGATTTTTTGGTTCAAAGCAACGCACGACTAGCATGTGAAGGCTAATCGGAAACAACATCAAATCCTTCATCACTGAAGCCTCAATCCATTCGGGGGCTAATGATGGAGTCATGTACCTAGGGTAGGGTCACAGACCTGATCTAAGTACCTTACCCAGGGACATCCTTAGAAGAGATCACCTTCCAGTCGACTTACGAGGGACTCACTCGACTGACTTGAAGGACTCGACCACGAAGACTCACTCGACCACCAGAAGGTCAAGAGGCACTCTGCACTGCAACGGTCTGTAATTAAGTAGACTTTATGATAGTAAAGACACTTTATGTGGGGCGTTACCAGTAACGCCCCGGACTTAACGCACCTTAAACCCTCTCCTACGTGGGCTGGCTGGGGTCCTGGCGCACTCTATATAAGCCACCCCCCTCCACAGGTAGAAGGGTTCGACACCCTGTAACTCATATACACATAATCCACTCGACCGCCTCCGGGCTCCGAGACGTAGGGCTTTTACTTCCTCCGAGAAGGGCCTGAACTCGTACATCTCTTGTGCTTACAACCTCTCCATAGCTAGGACCTTGCCTCTCCATACCTACCCCCCACTCTACTGTCAGACTTAGAACCACGACAGGACTCGCGCGTAGCCTCCTACTAGATTGATACCTTAGTTCTCAAAAACTGAGGGAAATACTTACGCTACTTTGTTGCATCATCCCTTCCTCTTCGCGGAAAACCAACGCAGTGCTCAAGAGGTAGCAAGAAGGATTTCTGGCGCCGTTGCTGGGGAGGTCTACGCAAAAGTCAACATACCAAGTTCCCATCACATACCCTTATCTCCCGCATTATATTATTTGCCATTTGCCTCTCATTTTCCTCTCCCCCACTTCACCCTTGCCGTTTTATTCACCCTCTCTCTCTCTATCCTCCCTCTCTTTCTCTATTTGCCTCTTTTTGCCCGCTTGCTTTTTGTTTGCTTGTGTGTTAGTTTGCTTGCTTGCCTCAATGGCTCTACCTAAATTTGGTGATCTCCACCTTAAAAGGTTAAAAGAGATCGAAAGCAATGTCAGGATTTTATGGTTTTGCAATTTGAACATAATAGATTCTTCAGAAACGAGCTTAAGGAACATCAACGTTTTATGAGTTTTATGAATAAAGAGCTTGATGATACGTTTAAAGAATTCGATGGTTTAAGATCCGAGATTGCTCGTCTTGAGAAATTGAGTGCTGAAATTTCGGATAGGCATGCCACCTTAGTTAATAGGATGGCCGCTAAACCGGATTGCTATGAAAATAAAGATGAAGATCTAAAATTTATTGATGTGTCCCCTATTAAATCTTTGTTTTGCAATATGAATCTTGATAATGATGGGACTGAATATGATCCACCTTTACCTAGAAGGCGTTCCAAGAATTCGGATTTTTTTGATCTTGATGCTAAAATTGATAAAAGTGGGATTGAAGAAATTAAAACCCTAGATGTTGCTAAACCCACTATTATGGATTTCAAGGAATTTAACTATGAAAATTTCTCTTCTATTGATTGTATTTCCTTATTGCAATCCGTGCTAAATTCTCCTCATGCTTATAGTTAAAATAAAGCGTTTACTAAACATATCGTTGATGCCTTGATGCAATCTTATGAAGAAAAACTTGAATTGGAAGTTTCTACCCCTAGAAATCTTTATGATGAGTGGTAACCAACTATTAAAATTAAAATTAAAGATCATGAATGCTATGCTTTATGTGATTTGGGTTCTAGTGTTTCCACGATTCCAAAGACTTTGTGTGATTTGTTAGGTTTCCATGATCTTGATGATTGCTCTTTAAACTTGCACCTTGCGGATTCCACTATTAAGAAACCTATGGGAAGAATTAATGATGTTCTTATTGTTGCAAATGGGAATTATGTGCCCGTAGATTTTATTGTTCTTGACATAGATTGCAATCCTTCATGTCCTATTATTCTTGGTAGACCTTTCCTTAGAACGACTGGTGCAATTATTGATATGAAGGAAGGAAATATTAGATTCCAATTTCTATTAAGGAAAGGCATGGAACACTTTCCTAGAAATAAAATTAAATTACCTTATGAATCTATTATGAGAGCCACTTATGGATTGCCTACCAAAGATGGCAATACCTAGATCTATCCTTGCTTGTTATGCCTAGCTAGGGGCGTTAAACGATAGCGCTTGTTGGGAGGCAACCCAATTTTATTTTTATTCCTTGCTTTTTGTTTCTGTTTAGTAATAAATAATTTATCTAGCCTCTGTATTGGTTGTGTTTTTTGTGTTTAATTAGTGTTTGTGCCAAGTAGAACCGTTGGGAAGACTTGGGGAAAGTCTTGTTACACTTGCTGTAAAAAACAGAAACTTTAGCGCTCACGAGAACTGCTGCCATTTTTATTTGGAAAGTTATATTTAGTTAATTATTTTTGCAGATGATTAATAGATAAATTCCTCACGTCCAGAAATTTATTTTAGAATTTTTGGGGTTCCATATCTTGCGCTAGCTACAGATTACTACAGACTGTTCTGTTTTTGACAGATTCTGTTTTTGTGTGTTGTTTGCTTATTTTGATGAATCTATGGCTAGTAAAATAGTTTATAAACCATAGAGAAGTTGGAATACAGTAGGTATAACACCAATATAAATAAAGAATGAGTTCATTACAGTACCTTGAAGTGGTCTTTTGTTTTCTTTTGCTAACAGAGCTCACGAGATTTTCTACTTTAAATTTTGTGTTGTGAAGTTTTCAAGTTTTGGGTAAAGATTTGATGGATTATGGAACAAGGAGTGGCAAGAGCCTAAGCTTGGGGATGCCCATGGAACCCCCAAGATAATCTAAGGACACCTAAAAGCCAAAGCTTGGGGATGCCCCGGAAGGCATCCCCTCTTTCGTCTACTTCTATCGGTAACTTTACTTGGAGCTATAGTTTTATTCGCCACATGATATGTGTTTTGCTTGGAGCGTCTTGTATGATTTGAGTCTTTGCTTTTTAGTTTAACAAAACCATCCTTTCTGTACACACCTTTTGAGAGAGCCATACATGATTTGGAATTTGTTAGAATACTCTATGTGCTTCGCTTATATATCTTTTGAGTTATATAGTTTTGCTCTAGTACTTCACTTATATCTTTTTAGAGCACGGTGGTCGATTTGTTTTATAGAAACTATTGATCTCTCATGCTTCACTTAGATTATTTTGAGAGTCTTAAATAGCATGGTAATTTTCTTAAATAATCCTAATATGCTTGGTATTCAAAAATAATAAAAACTTTCTTATGAGTGTGTTGAATACTATGAGAAGTTTGATGCTTGATAATTGTTTTGAGATATGAAGATGGTGATATTAAAGTTGTGCTAGTTGAGTAGTTGTGAATTTGAGAAATACGTGTGTTAAAGTTTGTGATTCTCGTAGCATGCACGTATGGTGAACCGTTATGTGATGAAGTCGGAGCATGATTTATTTTTTGATTGTCTTCCTTATGAGTGGCGGTCGGGGACGAGCGATGGTCTTTTCCTACCAATCTATCCCCCTAGGAGCATGCGCGTAATACTTTGCCTTGATAACTTGTAGATTTTTGCAATAAGTATATGAGTTCTTTATGACTAATGTTGAGTCCATGGATTATACGCACTTTTCTCACCCTTCCACCTTTGCTAGCCTCTCTAATACCGCGCACCTTTCGCCGATATCATACACCCACCATATACCTTCCTCAAAACAGCCACCATACCTACCTATTATTGCATTTCCATAGCCATTCCGAGATATATTGCCATGCAACTTTCCACCGTTCCTTTTATTATGACACACTCCATCATTGTCATATTGCTTAGCATGATCATGTAGTTGACATCGTATTTGTGGCAAAGCCACCATTCATAATTCTTTCATACGTGTCACTCTTGATTCATTGCATATCCCGGTACACCGCCGGAGGTATTCATATAGAGTCATATTTTGTTCTAAGTATCGAGTTGTAATTGTTGAGTTGTAATAAAAATAAAAGTGTGATGATCATCATTATTAGAGCATTGTCCCAATGAGGAAAGGATGATGGAGACTATGATTCCCCCACAAGTCGAGATGAGACTCCGGACGAAAAACAGGGAGAAAAGAGTCCATAAAAAAAGAAAAGGCCCAAATAAAAAAATGAGAGAAAAAGAGAGAAGGGACAATGTTACTATCCTTTTACCACACTTGTGCTTCAAAGTAGCACCATGATATTCATGATAGAGATTCTCGTATGTTATCACTTTCATATACTAGTGTGAATTTTTCATTATAGAACTTGGCTTGTATATTCCAATGATGGGCTTCCTCAAAATGCCCTAGGTCTTTATGAGCAAGCAAGTTGGATGCACACCCACTTAGTTTCTTTTGTTGAGCTTTCATATACTTATAGCTCTAGTGCATCCGTTGCATGGCAATCCCTACTCACTCACATTGATATCTATTGATGGGCATCTCCATAGCCCGTTGATACGCCTAGTTGATGTGAGACTATCTTCTTCCTTTTTGTCTTCTCCACAACCACCATTCTATTCCACCTATAAGTGCTATGTCCATGGCTCACGCTCATGTATTGCGTGAAGATTGAAAAAGTTAGAGAACACCAAAAGTATGAAACAATTACTTGGCTTGTCATCGGGGTTGTGCATGATTTAAATATTTTGTGTGGTGAAGATGGAGCATAGCCAGACTATATAATTTTTTAGGGATAACTTTCTTTGTCCATGCTATTTTGAGAAGACATAATTGCTTTGTTAGTATGCTTGAAGTATCATTATTTTTATGTGAATATTAAACTTTTATCTTGAATCTTTCGGATCTGAATGTTCATACCACAATAAAGAAGAATTACATTAAAATTATGCCAAGTAGCACTCCGCATCAAAAATTCTGTTTTTATCATTACCTACTCGAGGACGAGCAGAAATTAAGCTTGGGGATGCTTGATACGTCTCCAACGTACCTATAATTTTTGATTGCTCCATGCTATATTATCTACTGTTTTGGACATTATTGGGCTTTATTTTCCACTTTTATGTTATTTTTGGGACTAACCTATTAACCGGAGGCCCAGCCCAGAATTGTTGTTTTTTGCCTGTTTTAGGGTTTCAAAGAAAAGGAATATCAAATGGAGTCCAAACGGAATGAAACCTTCGGTAACGTGATTTTCTCAACAAACAAGACTAGGGAGACTTGGACCCTACGTCAAGAAAGGAAACAAGAGGCCACGAGGTAGGGGGCGCGCCTACCCCCCCCCCCGGCGCGCTCACCACCCTCGTGGGCCCCCTGTTGCTCCACCAACGTACTCCTTCCTCCTATATATACCTACGTACTCCCAAATGACCAGATACGGAGCCAAAACCCTAATTCCACCGCCGCAACTTTCTGTATCCACGAGATCCCATCTTGGGGCCTGTTCCAGAGCTCCGCCGGAGGGGGCATTGATCACGGAGGGCTTCTACATCAACACCATAGTCCATCCGATGAAGTGTGAGTAGTTTACCTCAGACCTACGGGTCCATAGTTAGTAGCTAGATGACTTCTTCTCTCTTTTTGGATCTCAATACAATGTTCTCCCCCTCTCTTGTGGAGAACTATTCGATGTAATCTTCTTTTTGCGGTGTGTTTGTTGAGATCGATGAATTATGGGTTTATGATCAAGTCTATCTATGAACAATATTTGAATCTTCTCTTTATGTATGATTGGTTATCTTTGCAAGTCTCTTCGAATTATCAGTTTGGTTTGGCCTACTAGATTGATATTTCTTGCAATGGGAGAAGTGCTTAGCTTTGGGTTCAATCTTGCGGTGTCCTTTCCCAGTGACAGTAGGGGCAGCAAGGCACGTATTGTATTGTTGCCATCGAGGATAACAAGATGGGGTTTTCATCATATTGCATGAGTTTATCCCTCTACATCATGTCATCTTTCTTAAGGTGTTACTCTGTTTTTAACTTAATACTCTAGATGCATGCTGGATAGCGGTCGATGAGTGGAGTAATAGTAGTAGATGCAGGCAGGAGTCGGTCTACTTGTCTCGGACGTGATGCCTATATACATGATCATACCTAGATATTCTCATAACTATGCTCAATTCTGTCAATTGCTCAACAGTAATTTGTTCACCCACCGTAGAATACTTATGCTCTCGAGAGAAGCCACTAGTGAAACCTATGGCCCCCGGGTCTATCTTTATCAAATTAATCTCCTACTGCTTAGCTATTTCCTTTGCTTTTTTACTTTGCCTTTATTTTACTTTGCATCTTTATCACAAAAATACCAAAAATATTATCTTATCATATCTATTAGATCTTACTCTCGTAAGTGGCCGTGTAGGGATTGACAACCCCTATTCGCGTTGGTTGCGAGGATTTATTTGTTTTGTGCAGGTACAAGGGACTCGCGCGTAGCCTCCTACTGGATTGATACCTTGGTTCTCAAAAACTGAGGGAAATACTTACGCTACTTTGTTGCATCATCCCTTCCTCTTCGGGGAAAACCAACGCAGTGCTAAAGAGGTAGCAGGTCTCAACCTACCCTATCGCTCCGCCACAAAGATCCACTTAGAGGGCCATTGGGACAAACATCCTTTTGGACCCAATCCATGAATCACTCACGGGTACTCAACGAGCCGACCCGACTTTAGTCACCACAGATATCATATGATATGTATATAAGTATATACCCGTGATCACCTCCCGAGTGATCACGGCCCGATAGTATAGGATGGTAGACGGACAAGAATGTAGGGCCACTGATGGAATACTAGCATCCTATACTAAGCAATTAGGACTGCAGGTAAAGGTAACAACAGTAGTAGCAAAGACAGGCTATGCATCAGAATAGGATTAACGGAAAGCAGTAACATGCTACACTACTCTAATGCAAGCAGTAGAGAGAAGATTAGGCTATATCTGATGATCAAAGGGGGGGGGGCTTGCCTGGTTGCTCTGGCAAGTAGGGGTCGTCAACACCGTAGTCGTACTAGGTAGCAGCGGCGTCGGCTCGGTGTCTAACGAGAGAAGAGGGGGAAGAAACAATAAATATAATGCATACATAAGCATGGCGATGCATGACATGACAAGTAACGGTGCCAGGTGTGTCCTAACGCAGTAGGAGGTGATACCGGCGAAGGGGGGAAGCATCCGGGAAAGTATCCTCGAAGTTTCTCGTTTTCGGACAAATGAACCAGAGGGGGAAAGTTGTGTGTTCACTATGCTAGGGACGTGTGGCGGACAAACGGGCTGCATATCCGGATTTGTCTCGTCGTTCTGAGCAAATTTCATGTATAAAGTATTTTGATCCGAGATACAGTTTATTTTCTATTAATTTTTAAAGTTTTATTCATTTTTTGAAATTATTATTAATTCGAAATTAAAAGAATAAATGCTACGGGTACACACAAATGTACCCAGCAGAATGCATGTGAGGGTGACAGTGGGGGTCCAGTCAACTGCCTAGTCAGCAGTTGACTGGTCAACTTTATCTGGTCAAAGGTCCAGTGGGACCTAGGTGTCATAGGCAGAAGTTCAATTGATTTTGACTATTTAGCTTAATTGGTGGTGGGACCTATATGTCAGCGAGACATTTAACTTTAGTGTTATTTTGAACTAATCTAAATTAGTGTGGGGGGTCCACTTGTCAGGGGGTGTTAGGGGTGGCTGTTAGTGAGGGACTAGTACCCTAACTACAGGGGGGTTGGCCTCATTAGCAGGCACAACCGGCAGAGGCCACGGGGGCTGCGGAGCGAATCGAGACGGCGCGAACGGGGGCTGCGGCGGTCGGAGTCGGGCGAGGCGAGGCGGGCGTCGAGCAGGGGCGCGTGGCCGGGGCACTTGCAGGCGGCGACGGGAGCGCAGCAGAGCAGCATCACGGGACCAACCATGGCGGAGCAGGGGGTCGGCCGCGATGCGTGGACCACACACGGGGGCGACCGGCGACGCGGGCGGGTCGAGCGGGCTGCAGGGCGCGCAGAGCTCGGGAAGAGAGGCAAAGGGGGAGTGGCTCACCGACGGAGCTCATGGAGGCTCTTCGGAGGCTTAGAAGTGCAGGACGGCGACGAATCGAGGCGGCGGACGACGGTGATCAACGGGGATGTAGTGACTCGATTCGGTCTGCCCGGGGCGGTCTTGCTCGAACCGATCACGGTAGTCGATGTAGACGATGGAGGCGCACCTCCGTGCATCTTCGCGAGGCCTGTGGACGATGGTGGCCGCTAGAACGGCGACGGCCGTGGCGGGTGGATGCGGGAACAGGGGAGAGAGCAGCGTGAGGAGGAAGAGGTGGGAGTCTAGGGTTCCAAGGGGGCTCAGGGTCCTTATAGGTAGTCGGGGAGCGGCGGATTGCCGCCACGGCAATGACCGGGGCCGTGGCGATCATTGACAGAAGCCATGATCCCCTTCCTCTATAGTGTGGAAGAAGACAACGGGGAGATGGGCAGCTGGGCCGGCCTGGTTGGTTCTGGTGGGCCAAGTGGCCCAGGTTGAGGGGGAGGTTTATTCATTATTTTAATTTGTTTTTTGTTATTTATTATTTATCTTCTTTTAGTTTCATTTTATTACTTTAGCAATTCATAGTTTTACAGTAAGTAAAAGCCACACCTAAAATAGGTTGAAAATCCAACTACTGCCACAAAAAGTTTGGTGACTAATTAAACTAGTTTAATATTTGTTTATTATTTAAAAGCAATTAAATACTGTTTTTGCTACTGTTTTATTAATTTTAGAGTATTTTAAACATTTAATAAAAGTGTGGTTTCTTCACCAAAACAATGTATGGATTATTTGTTGCAAATAGAACATTTTAGTTTTAACGTTTGAGAACTTTTGATGTTTGCCATTAACTCAAATTTGAATTTGAATCATTTTGAGCTAACGCGAGATTAGCAACAGTAATCGTGGTGACGTGGCATCATTACCAGAGGTTCACTGTAGCTTAATTATCTGGGCGTTACAAGGGGGAAGGGAGAGAGAGAGAGATTTGCACATACCAGCTGCTTGCTCCCGAGCCAGAGGATACATTATTCATTGGTAAAGAAAGTCGTAATTAGAAAGATGGATTCCAAGATGAGGTTGGCTTAGAAGCATGTTTACAGCACTCCTCAAGGTAGACATGATGCTTGTATCGGTGCAACCGATTTGTGCAGACAATTGTTTGAGTGCTAACAAGTGCTCAATGCGGCGAGCGCGGCCCCATTGTGCATCCATCCATGGATAATGAAGTTGAGCTGGATTTCCCAGAGCTTGGGCATTACACCAGCCAGGAAGGTCAGGCACGAAGCGCTCCTTAACCGGAGATGGAAGCGCTTTAGAGCAGCGAATGCTCCTCCCCCATGCATGGCAATCATTTCACTTGTGGCTTTGCATATTACTAAATCGAGGTTAGTAAGGACGGGCAACTCCGCAAGGATACTAACACTATCATTTAGTAGCACATCAATGTGGCATCGTAGCTGGTCAAGGTTACAGAGTTCTCCCATCCATGCAGGCACCTTGGAAAACGGACAGTGTCGTGATAACAAAAGTCTCTTGAGGCAATATGAGGTGGGGAGAGGGGAAAGTGGCATCAAGCCATCCATGCAACCCTTGATATCCACACTCAGCTCCTTGAGGCTACAAAGTCTTCCCAAACAAGAGCATAGAGCAGCCATTTGCACCCCCTCTACATTCAGAGAAAAGTAACGCCATGGGATAAATAGATACCTCAAATTTGTCAGCTCTTGGAGGCCCTTGATATTATCTAGTGTGTCGGCAGAAAAGTTACGAATAAATAAGTATCGTAGGGACAACCGCATTGCCCCTTCCTGCCAGTACATCAGCCGTCAGTGTATCAGCCGCCGGTTCAGCAGCCACAAGCTTACCGGGTGCCATTCCAACAGCAGTTCATTGGTACATCGGGTCAGTTTTTGCAGCAGCGGCCATATCTTCTTCAACCTTTGGGTGGTTTCATGCAGCAGCAGCAGCAACAACAACAACAACAACAATCGACAGTGCTCTCCTATCAACCCACATGGAACACTCATTTGCAGCAGCATGATCCTCCCGCCGGCGTGCAATCGACTCCCACTTTCAATGCCAGGTTGGCGTATAATTCTGCTGCCACCGGGCCGCTGCCACCACACGTCCTCGCAAGCTGAAGGGCAGCAAGGGCGGCCTCCCTAAACATCAACAAGGAGCAGTGCCTCCAACTACTGCTCCTCCGCTTGCTATTCTTATGCAGACACCACCAAGTCATGTGCCCGCCTTTGCCTCTACATCGACCATGCCAGCGGGACAAGGGTAGTATACCCCAATGCAGTTGGGCATTATGCAGAATCAGTCACCACATATGACTCAATCTTCAGGGGTAGCCGGAGTTGCAACAGTGTCTAAAAAGTTGTGATGCACTAAATGTCAGTCTTCAGGACACACATCTAATGACTGTGAGTCACAACAGTATTGTTTCATTTGTAACAAGACAAACCACCCGATGACCATGCGACTGTGCCCTGCTCTTAAGATGCCGAAGCCAGTGGAGATGCTTTGTGGATATGGAACTGAAAATATGGCCTTCTTTCAGATGCCTGATAACGTCTGTAGGGAGGATCTTTTGTTGGGAAATGTTGCATGGAAAAAAATTCTATGCACACGCAATATTTATCAAGGAGATGCATAGCAACGAGAGGGGAGAGTGTGTCTATGTACCCTCTTAGACTGTAAGCGGAAGCGTTTCACAACGTGGTTGATGTAATTGAACTTTCTTCGCGATCCAACTGATCGAGTACCGAACGTACGACACCTCCGCGTTCAGCACATGTTCAACTCGGTGACGTCCGCGCCTTCTTGATCCAGCAAGACGGCGAGGTAGTGGATGAGTTACGTCAGCATGACGGTGTGGTGACGGTGATGCGATCTCCGCAGGGCTTCGCCTAAGCTCTATGAAAATATGACCGAGGGAGTAAACAGTGGACGTGAGCGCCGCACACGGCTAAGACAATGTTGTAGTGTGCTAGGCGCCCCCCTCTCCCACATATATATAGGTGGGGGAGGGAGGAGGCAGCCTGGAGGCGCCCCAAGTGGGGCCGAAGTCCACTTGGGGTCCTACCCCAAGCTGCGCCCTGCCATGTATGAGTGCGGGAGGAAGGTAGGGGAGGGTGGCGCCCCCTTTTCCTTTCTCGCTTGAGGAGGTAAAGGAAGGAGGGGCCACCCCTCCCCTTTCCTTCCCCTAGGGTGCCTGGCTGTCCAAAAAGGGGCGCACCAAGGGCTGGTCTGTCCCCCCCTAGCCGATTAGGCCCATACACTTAGGGCTCGTTCGGTTGTTGGGGATGAAAAATCCTGGGTAGTAAACCCCCGAAGTGGGATTTCCCTGTCCATACGGGATCCCCTCCCACTAAGTGAAAATGCACGTTGTCATTTGGACACCAAGGGGTGAGGGAAGAGAAATCACTGGCAGACAATACCAGAAGGGGACATGCCCACCCAATAGGGCAGAATGTGTAAACGAAAAATATCATTATACAATAAAAAAATCACACAAATAACTTCATTTTTTCTCAAAATATTATCATATAAATACCAGAATAATGTTTGTCCCTCTTTTCTAAAAAAGTTGAGGACATCTGGGACGACAATTTAATACAGAAATTTGATAGAAATATAAAATAAAAATCTAGATGCACAGTTCCCAAAAGAACAAATATTCAACTTGCATCCACACATGTATTTAACCTGACATGTCAAGGTCCGACAAATAGTGCAACACCAAGGATAAATATTGTTTGCTAACTATGTCTCAAAAGAGAAAATGGTAATTATGGTTAGCTATTCAACAAGAAACACTACTTTGTTCCACTTAAAACATCACAATCATGTGAACTATATCCATACTGAACTAGGAATAACTTCCCCGTCAACTTTTTGAACATTTTCATCGAGTTGTGGTAAGGAACCTGCATCATAAATAAGTATTGAATTTTCAAGCATCAGTATAAGCATGAACTTTTCTGTCCTAGTGGTTACACAAATCTGACATCTGACCCTTTCTCTACTGAATAGAAAGAAAGCCACAAATAGCAACCCAAGAGGATATTTGAGCATGGAAAAATGCCGCTGATCCACCTGCCAGTTCGCTTATCTTTTTCAGAAAAGAATTGTGAATAAGCTCATGTAACTTAGCAAATAAAGCATCTTTCAACAGACATTTTCACACTATAGGCAAGTTATTGCAGAATGTAAAAGATATATGCCTTATAAAGATAAAAGTATATCAACCCGCTATAAGAAAAACACAAAGCTTCAAATTAGTTTCTACCGAGAACCAACCTCGGATCATTATTCGGCAATGGTGTTTATAATCTGGACAAGCACTCCATATTTTGTGCTGAGTGAAGGTGCACACTTTCACCTTAGTGGCACAAAATGTGACCTGACGCCAACCATTGCTACCTCGTCTCGCAAATTCTATAGTAAAGTATTCACCTATATACAGCGTTAGGAGTAGATTTTACAAGACTTCAATGAGAGGCAATTTCAGCATCAAGTATCAACCCAGAAACATACAGATCACACAAGTGAAATCAGCTAGCTATATCAAGTAATATGCTACTGAAAGATATACATGCTACATTAATGGAATTAATTTTAACTATGGAGATTAATTTTGAAATATCATCTAACAAACATTTTTTAAATATCATCTAACAAACATATTTTTTAAGAATGAAATTAGCCGCTACTAATAGAAAAGTTAGTGCCATAGAATGGCATGGACCACTTTGCATCAGTGGTGACATCAATTGATCACTAATGTCTAGACCAATAGTGCGTAGTTGTTCTCATATCAAGTACTCCCTCCGTCCCAAAATAAGTTACTCGACTTTGTATCCGTCCCAAAATAACTTACTTGAACACATGCTCACTGGCTGAGCTATTCTCCTCCATCTTGTAGGAAAAGTACTTGTCAGAGGTCTCATACCTCTCGACACGGGCATGAGTCTGAAATACCAATTTCAGCTCTTGGAACATATCATATGCTCTATGGAGTTGAAAACGCTTTTGAAGTCCCGGTTCTAAGACATAAAGCATGGTGCACTAAACTATCAAGTACTCATCATACCGAGCTTGTCAAACGTTCATAATGTCTGCTTCTGCTCCTGCAATAGGTCTATCACCTAGCGGTGCATCAAGGACATAATTCTTCTGTGCAACAATGAGGATAATCCTCAGATCATGGACCCAGTCCACATCATTGCTACTATCATCTTTCAACTTATTTTTCTCTAGGAACATATCAAAAATAGGGGATCTATATCACGAGCTATTGATCTACAACAGAGATCTGCAAATACTATCAGGACTAAATTCATGATAAATTAAGTTCAGTTAATCAAATTACTTAAGAACTCCCACTTAAATAGACATCCCTCAAGTCATCTAAGTGATACGTGATCCAAATCAACTAACTCATGTCCGATCATCACGTGAGATGGGGTAGTCATCAATGGTGAGCATCTCTGTATTGATCATATCTACTATATGATTCACGTTCGACCTTTCGGTCTCCAGTGTTTCGAGGCCATGTCTGTACTACTATATGATTCACGTTCGACCTTTCGGTCTCCAGTGTTTCGAGGCCATGTTTGTACATGCTAGGCTCGTCAAGTTTAATCCAAGTATTTTGCATGTGTAAAACTATCTTACACCCATTGTATGTGAACGTAGAGTCTATCACACCCGATCATCACATGGTGTCTTGAAACGACGAACTTTCGCAATGGTGTATACTCAGGGAGAACACTTTTACCTTGAAATTTAGTGAAGGGGTCATCTTATAATGCTACCGTTGTTCTAAGAAAAATAAGATGCATATAAGATAAACATCACATGCAATCAAAATATGTGACATGATATGGCCATCATCATCTTGTGCTTTTGATCTCCATCTCCAAAGCATCGTCATGATTTCCATTGTCACCGGCTCAACACCTTGATCTCCAAAGTTTGATGTTTTAACCTTCTTCAAGGACCGGGCGTAGTCAAATTCGATTCAACTAGAGTAGGAGAAACAGACACCCGCCAGCCACCTTTATGCAAAACTAGTTGCATATCAGTCGGTGGAACCAGTCTCATGTGTGTGGACATGTAAGGTTGGTCTGTGACGCTTCATCCCACAATACCACCGAAACAAAAAAATGGTCAGTCGGTGGTAACCAGTATGATTCTCACTGCCCACAACTCTTTGTGTTTTTCTCGTGCATATCATCTACGCATAGACCTGGATCATGATGCCACTGTTGGGAAACGTTGCATGGAAAACAAAAAAAATTCTACGCACACGCAAGATCTATCAAGGAGGTGCATAGCAACGAGAGAGGGAGAGTGTGTCTACGTACCCTCGTAGACCGTAAGCGGAAGCGTTTCATAATGCGATTGATGTAGTCGAACTTTCTTCACGATCCAACCGATCGAGTACCGAACATACGACACCTCTGCGTTCAGCACACGTTCAACTCGGTGACGTCCGAGCCTTCTTCATCCAGCAAGGCGGCAAGGTAGTGGATGAGTTCTGATAGCACGATAGCATGGTGATGGTGATGGTGATGCGATCTCCGCAGGGCTTCGCCTAAGCTCTACGAAAATATGACCGACGGAGTAAACGGTGGACGGGGCACCGCACACGGCTAAGACAATGTTGTAGTGTGCTAGGCGCCCCCTCTCCCACATATATATAGGTGGGGGAGGGAGGAGGCAGCCTGGAGGTGCCCCAAGTGGGGTCGAATCCCACTTGGGGTCCTGCCCCAAGCTGCGCCCCCTGCCATGTATGAGTGTGCGAGAAAGGCAGGGGAGGGTGGCTCTAGCGACCAGACCTCAAATAGTCAGATCTCTGTGCATTAGTGTCATCCCTGGATCGGTAATGCTAACACGCACAGTACTTGAGGATTTATAACAGAGTAGCAATCACACACTTATTGCATCGAATGTCTCAAAAGAGAACTTATTACAATAAATATGGTTTAGGGCCATCTAATACGATAACAACGGAAGGCCTGGAAGATAAAGTAAGTCCATCAAGTCCACCGACATCACTGAGTGAAAGACCACGACTTAAGGCTCCTTACTCGTCGTCTGAAAAGTCTACAACATGATACGTTGCAGCCCGAAAACGGGTCAGTACATGGAATATGCTGGCAATGTAACACAAGAGAGTAATGAACAGAATAAAGCTATCACTACATGCATATATGGCTGGTGGAGGCTATATGGTTAATAGGTTTTGCGAGAAGCCAATTTTTCCCTACTTCAAAGGAATATATTTTATTTAACTACAAAGTTGGTTGAAAACATTGAAAAGGTAAACCCCCTCTCAATACCAATTAAAAATAATCATTAACCCAATCAAATTATATTAAAGAGTGATGAGATCCACATGATAATCCAAAAACCAGATACTCAAGATGTCCATAACCGGGGACACGGCTAATCATGATTAGTTTGTACACTCTGCAGAGGTTTGTGCACTTCCCCACAAGACTCGATCTCCTCCGTTAGATTTCTCACACTACATAATGTTTGAGAAACGGATGACCGAGACATAGTCTTTCCGAAGAGGTCCCCTTAACCGATAGATAGGTCGGTACACCCACAATCCCCTACATCTGCTAGCCCATCATGGAAAGGTTTCCCACAACTTACTCAACTATGCCAGAGCCCATAATGGCATGTGGTTGCACACGGAAGTTTCCAGTATGAATAATTTTATGATCCCTTTGAGCCTGGGTGGCGCTCCATAGGAAAATCACACGGTACCCCGGGATTTCCAAAAAAACAGGCAATCACTGGATACCCCAGGTGCCTCAATCCACCCAGATGTGTGTTTAAGTTGCCACCTTAAGTTGAACCATTAATTAACAATCTCACATCTGTCATGGATACACTCAAACCCAATCCACGTCTACGAGCATAGCATGGCAATATACGCATAACGTAGAAGTAACTCCCAGGGTTTGATAATAAACAGGTGAATAGGTACTACCTCATCTACTTCCCAACCCACAATTTAAATTTAGATCCTAACCATGCAATTGTTTGAGGATTGATATAATGCAATAAAACTGGGTAGTGAAGATGTATGATCAAAGTGTTACTTGCCTTGCTGATGATCCGTGTAACCTAGAGACTCGATGTAGCACGCTTCGCACTCCGGGTACTCTATCACAATCAAACAAGCATACAATAAGCAATCAAGCAAGGACACGGGTAAAACTCAAATAAGAGATCTAACCAGAAAGTTCAACTTAAGAACTCCGGTTTGCAAAAAGAATCAAATCAAACGAAGCAACAAAACTCAAACGGCAAAAGAAACAAGATTTGTTTACTAATCTGGACTAAATTCAAATTTTACATTAGCAAAAACTTGTTTAAGTAGGTTAAACGGAAAGAGGGTTTCGAGACGAAACTCTAGGCGCTTGAATCGCCTGATTCCGATAAACGAGCGACAAGTTATACTAAAACGAAAATCGTATCAGAAATCACGATCAAAAATAATCGCGGAAAATCCGAGAAAAAGAAAAACTGACGAACAGGCTAACGAACGAACGTTCGCTGTCTGCGGCTAAACGGTGAAAATCGATTGTTAAAACGAACGTAAAAACGGGCGTTCGCTAGATAACTAAACCAAAAAAATAAACCAAACCGGATCTAAAAAACGGATCTAGAGTTTTGAAAAAAAAACCAAACGGTTTTCTCACGAAAACCGAGGCGGCTACCTCGGGTCCGGCGGGGTCTGGCGAGGTCCGGTGACGGCGGGGCAGCTCTGGTGCGGCAGCGTGGGGTGGCGGACGGCGGCGGCGGCAGTGGCGGGGCACTGCGGCGCGGGCGGCGGGC
>NC_041386.1:16728461-16733366 GCF_002162155.2 Triticum dicoccoides | reverse complement strand
GCAGCGGCGTGGGCGGCGGGCGGCAGTGACAGCGCGCGAGGCGTGGCGGCGGATCGCCGGTGGCGCGGATCGGCGGCGGCGACGCGGCTAGGGTTAGGGTTTGGGTGGCGGCACGGTTTGGGCTGCGGTGGGCTCGGCGGCGCGGCTTGAAAAGGCCCCCCGGGCGGAGTCCCGCTCGGGTACGGCCCGGAGTCGGTTCATTTTTTTAAAAATAATTCCAACATGCAGAAAAAGAAAGAAAAGAAATACTAAATGGACTCCAAAAATCCCTAAATAAATGTTCCCCGTCCTCTAAAAATAAGCCGGACAAGGTGAACATTTATTTGGGCCTAAAATTCAATTTTGAAAAAACGCATTTTTTTCCTAATTCAAGTAAAATAGCGATAAAATTCCGAATAAAAATCTTATTTGATTTTAATATTAAATCTTCGATATTTCTCTATTTTGAGGAAGTCATTTTATCCTCTCTCTTTTATTTTTATAAAAGAAATATTCGAAGAGAAAATAATTAAAATCAAACTATCCTCTTTTCAAAATTCGAGAAAACTCGAATATGAAAATAATGAAATCCCCAACTCTCTCCGTAGGTCCTTGAGTTGCGTAGAATTTCTAGGATCAAGGCAAAATGCAATAAAATATGACATGCAATGATGATCTAATGTATAACATTCCAAATTAAAAATTTGGGATGTTACAGTGGCGCCCCCCTTTTCCATTCTCACTTGAGGAGGGAAAGGAAGGTGGGGCCACCCCTCCTCTTTCCTCCCCCTAGGGCTGGCTGTCCAAAAAGGGGCGTACCAGGGGCTGGTCTGTCCGCCCTTTGGCCCATACACTTACCGGGGGTGTCCGGAACCCCTTCCGATGACCCGATGACTACCCGGTGCACTCTGAAACTCTTCTGGTCTCCGAATACCATCGTCCTATATATCAATATTTACCTCTCGGCCATTTCGAGACTCCTCATCATGTCCGTGGTCTCATCTAGGAATGCCAACAACATTCGGTCAGCAAATCATATAACTCATATAACACTATATCGCCAACGAACGTTAAGCATGCAGACCCTACGGGTTCGAGAACTATGTAGACATGACTGAGACACCTCTCCAGTCAATAACCAATAGCGGAACCTGGATGCCCATATTGGCTCCTACATATTCTACGGAGATATTTTATCAGTCGAACCTTATGACAACATGCGTAATTCCCTTTGTCCATCGGTATGTTACTTGCCTGAGATTCGATCGTAGGTATCTTCATACCTAGTTCAATCTCATTACCAGCAAGTCTCTTTACTCGTTCCGTAATATATCATCCTGCAACTAACTCTTTAGTTACTTTTTTTGCAAGGCTTCTTATGATGTATATTACTGAGAGGGCCCAGAGATACCTCTCCGAAACCGGGAGTGACAAATCCTAATCTTTATCTATGCCAACTCAACAAACACCTTTGGAGATACCTATAAAGCATCTTTATGATCACGCAGTTACCTTGTGGCGTTTGATAGCACACAAGGTATTCCTCCGATATCCGGGAGTTGCATAATCTCATAGTCGAAAGAATATGTATTTGACATGTAGAAAGCAATAGCAATAAAACTGATCGTTCATTATGCTAAGCTAACGGATGGGTCTTGTCCATCACATCATTCTCCTAATGATGTGATCCCATTATCAAATGACAAAACATGTCTATGGTTAGGAAACCTTAACCATCTTTGATCAACGAGCTAGTCTAGTAGAGGCTCACTAGCTAGGGATACGGTATTTGTTTATGTATTCACACATGTATTTAAATTTCAGATCAATACAATTCTAGCATGAATAATAAACCTTTATCATGAATGAGGAAATATAAAATAACAACTTTATTATTGCTTCTAGGGCATATTTCCTTCATCTTTCACCACAGGACTCACCAACGGCATTGGTTAAAATTTCTGGCGGCTCTATCACTCCTAGTATTGTGGAGGCAGAGGTTGCTAAGATTGCTCAATTTCAGCAGCAGTGGACCTGGGAGGCTATACCACATGGCCAAAATGCTTTCCTCATGTCCTTCCCAAGCGAGGAAGTTCTATGGAGGGTGTCCGGGTTTATAGTTTTCATCAAGTCTCATAATGTCACTCTACAGTTCAAGGCCTGGAAGTCCGAGGAAATACCACATCGGTTCGAGCTACTACCTATTTGGGTGCATGTGTAGGGGGTGCCTCACGCTCTTCGTCACTTCTTGGGTCTTTGGGCGGTCGGCTTGGTGATTGGTGATACTCTAGACATTGACCTTCTCTGTTTATGCCGAAGAGGAATTATTCGTATTCAGGTGGCCGTTGACAGTGTCCTGAACTAGGGGGTACTCACCGCATCGCCTCCCGACCAGCTGGATCGGGCTGAGGACCCCCATGGTGGTTCACTCATGAGCCACTTCGGGCAACCCATGCCGCATACAAGGAGGTTTCCACAAGACTTGGCGCACAAGACAAGGACTCCCCTAAACCCTAGGCCTCTGGTATATTATATAAACCGAGGCCAGGCTTGTCAATAGATCAATTGATATTCATTAGAACAATCTCATGGTAGACACATGTACTCTGTACTACACCCATATCAACACAATCGAAAGCAGGATGTAGGGTATTATCTCTTCGAGAGAGCCCGAACCTGGGTAAAATCCTGTGTTCATGTTACCATCGCTCCAAGACGCCTAGTTTAGGACCCCTACTATGAGATATGCCGGATATAGAACCGACATTGGTGCTTTCATTGAGAGCCTGCGAGGCGATCGTCGCGGTTCAATGGGTCGTCTTCATCCACGTTGACGACAGGAGTCAGGAGTTGTTTTTCTAAAAAATTAGATATATTTCTCACAGTTTAATCTGCATAAGAACGTTCTTTGTTGGTCCGTGCTATTTCCTGTTCGTGGGTTCATCCAGAATCAATCTTATACTACCGTACCGATCTGATTTGATCTGTGACGGCAGCCGCCGTATGATGTCAAGTCGATTTCAACCATAATTTTCTGCTCCCCCATGGAGACCGCAGATGATTAGATCGATCAAGCTACTACCGTCAAAAGGTGTCCTATCCACGTACGCGTTTGCTGTTGCGCTACGCAAGAAGAGCCGGGGCATGCTAGCACTCCAGGTCCCGAGGTGGACTGATCGGGGAGCACCCTGACTACCACTTGGATTAGGCACTAGTGCTAGTTTTGACAGCTAGTACTACTACTTCACGTGGAGCACTGAGCACATGGCTAAGTTTTCTTCCCTCTAAAATTTCTATGGGCACTAGGAGATCATCAGGGAGATTTAACTTTTCTCTCTCTCTCTTTCTACCTTATTTAATCGTATCTCTTCCTTATTAAATTAAAGGCCTTGAGGAAATAGACTACTTAAATAAGCAGTTTGTCTTCGGATGCGTATTTATCAAAGAACTAATTGTTTCCTAATTTTCGAGGTCGGACCATTGTGCGAGCTTGCCTTGAGATAGTTCAGCTCATCACTAAGAGAGCTCCTCCGTGCCGCTCCAACCTGGCTATCTTCTCGACAGCCCGTTTTGCCATGCGCCAACCGATAGACACCTCGTCAAGATCAATGATCAGAAAAAAGCAATCCGAACGACGGTGAACCAGCCGAGGAGATGACGCAGTACTATACTTAACATGCATGTGAGGCCAACAATAGTTCGGCTCAGCGTAGTCACAGGGAGATTTGATTTTTCTTTTTCTCTATTATTTAATTAAGTTTGGAGACCGTCTACACTTTTCACTAATGGTCTCTCTAAAATGTGCTTCCCTGATGCAATTAGCACTACTAGTTACTGCAAGTCCATCATGATCAGATTGATGCAACGAGCTAGCTTACATGGTACCTTACATATGAAGCTCTATGAGTACTTTGGCGCAGCTCTTTCACCCCAATTGTTACATACAGATCAGGCCGACAGCCACCGCGCCGGCTGACACCTCCGCGCAATGAGTTCGGATCATGCCAGGCCGATGTTGTCGCCTCGCGCATGCCGACCTTCATCGACATGTCCTCGATGTCACTCCGTCGAACCGACCTCGGCGCCCAGGCCAAACATACATGATTATTGGCTTTGCATACATTAATTATGCAATTTTTCTTTCAATTATTGTTGTTTCTGGCTTGCATTGTTTTATGTGTGCAGGTAATCGATTTCGACTGCGTCACACGGTCACCTCGGCGTGCCGATCTCGTCGTCCCGCCTTCGACGAACAAATTGTGTCATCACCTTAGCATGCCACCTTGTGTTGGCATCCACACGCCATTACTTCATTAAGCCTTCGTCTAATATGTCGGCTTACTCCGTCACCTCCGCGAGACTGGGGGCTTCACCTCGCCACAGCAGCCGTACTGTGTCGCCACTTTGAAGTGCCATGCTCCTCACTCGGCCACCTCGGGACCGGCTTGGGGGCTGAAACCTCGTCCCGCAGCAAGCTCGGACCGCGGCATCAACGCCGAATACATTAACCAGCTAAGTCGTTGTCATGCTCACACTTTTTCAAATTTTATTCGGTTCAGCCAAGCATTAAATTTTTGTTTAACAAAAAGTGGTTTGTTAAAAATGTTGTTTGTTGAAAAAATCATTTTCCCATGTTAACTAGGGGCTCTTAAATTTATATGAGCCATTTTATAATAAATTATTTCTTCTTAGTCGTTGCAAAGTCTTTTTCTGTTGCTCCTTTCTCACTGGTAGAAAAAGGGCCTGTTGTCCCGGTTCATAAGGGCCTTGTCCCTTTAGTCCCGGTTCAATCCAGAACCGGGACTAATGGGCCTCCACGTGGCCTGTGCGCGGAGCCCAGGCAGGAGACCCTTTGGTCCCGGTTGGTGGCACCAACCGGGACCAATAGACATCCACGCGTCAGCATTTCTGTGGCTGGGGTTTTTG
>NC_041386.1:16710729-16728295 GCF_002162155.2 Triticum dicoccoides | reverse complement strand
GTTAATTTAGGTGTTTCATATATTGTGTTAGCTAGCTATAATTAATAGAGAGAAGTGTCCTCTCTTATGTCCGTGCTTGGTCGACGCTACGTACTATACATACGTATAGAGAGGACTAGACACGCTAGCTAGCTAGTAAGCAAACGAAGGAAACAGAAGATCGTCATGAACATATATGCATACAGAGAGAAGTGATATCGACCACCTCTCCTTCTCCGAGAGATTGGTCGAACAACAAGTTCTCGTATATCTATCCGACACTACCGGCTACATATATACAATAATTATCTCTTACAAATATAATCATACGGACTCATGGTCCACATAGTATTCTCCGTCTTCAGCGATCACGTGGTCAAGAAAGAATGCCGCCAATTCCTCTTGAATTGCTCGCATGCGAGCTGGTGCTAGGAGTTCACCCCGCTTCCGAAACATCTAATTTGAAGAAGGGGGTCAATACATATATATATGAATGAATGAAACTCAATACAAATGATGGTAATAAAATAAAATTGTGAATGTTGTTATTTACGTACTTCATATTGTTCGTCAGAGTACCCGCCCCGCTCACAGGTCGTGTGGCGGATGGACTCGCAGACGTAGTATCCACAGAAATCATTCCCTTGTTCCTACCACAACCACTTTACAAGAAATAGAGGTCAATCAAACTGATAAGCAAGAATGCTAAATGGTATTGATGAAACTAGCGCTTGAATCACTAGGAGATGCGCGGAACATGCTACTATAGTACTTACTTTTGGGTGTCTAAATTCCAGCTCCTTCGGCAGTCCCGGAACTTTTCTGGTGAATTTTCTCCAAACCCTGCCGGACAAAGAAAACAATTACTTGATATCAGGTAATGAACAAAGTTGCTGATATGGTGGATAATGATCGATTTAACTAACTTCTTGAGGATTTCAGTCATGTCCGCATACTCCTGGGGATCTTTTCGTTTAGAGTCCAAGACGGTTACTACTCCCTGCTCAAGCCTAATCTCTAGGAGAATATAGTGGAAACTGCACACGCGTGCATAACTCATCAATTACATTACTATAACCTAGACTAATATATAAGGGAAACCGAATATGCACAAGACAGTAACACTAACTTGAAGTTGTAAGGAAAGAGTATTATATCTTTGTTTTTAGTTTTTTTTTTGAATGATCGTAGCAAGTTGGCCTCGATATCTCCGGGACGATGTTCAACCTCAGTTGCATCTATGAGATATGTGTTAACGAACCCAATATCACCGATTTGTCTTTTCTTCAATTCGGCGATCTTCATTCTGCATAATATAGTGAGGATAATTATAAATACATGCAATGAAAGAGATGAGCTATATAGAGAGACTTAATGACAGAAGTAGTAGTACTTATAGACAGTAGCAGGTGATCGTTGTTTTATCGAGGGCCAATTGATTGAAAAACTGATAGAACTCCGCAAATGGAATAGGCAACAGTTCAATTCCAACGAGGTCATGCTCCGGTTTAACTCTCGCATACAAAGTACTCCTCCCCCCAGACTCTCTGCAGATTTTCAAGTACCAATCATGTAATCTTTGCATCATCGTTGTTAAAGATTTTTCATCTTTGACGAGAGGCTTCCCGTACTCGTATCTGTGTATCTGCACCTCCATGGGATCATAATGTACATCGTCGGGCAGGTAATCGTCAACATTGCCATAACCGGGCACCATCCTCGGATCGACGATGTCGCTAGGCACCTTGAGGGGGGGGGCACGATTGCTTCGCTTGTTCGCCGAGCTGGGCAATTTGTTTCCCAGCTGCTCGTCGTTCTTTCAGCCTTTGATCACTGACCGTACTTCTCGACCGCTCCGCTTCGGCCCATGTCTTTGCAATAATGCGCTCATAGTTGCCTTTCGGCGGAGACTTGGGTGGTTTTGCCAGGGCAGCCAGAGTGCGCTTCACTTTCACCGGATCTACCTTCTCCTCCGGAGGTGGATGTCTCTTTGCTCTCAACCCTTGAAACCAGTCATCCACTTCGGTTCGCGCGATCTTCGCGTTCTCCTCCGGGGTCCTCTCGTATGGTAACTTCTGTGGACTCTTCAGAGAAGGACCGAATCTGTATGTCCTCCCGCCTCTGGTTGTACTGCTAGACGCCGGCCGAGCAGACGAAGCGGTTGTCTTCTTTACTTGCTTACGAGGCAGAGGAGAAGGACTACGACGCGCCGGAGCAGCTGCTGGAGCGGCGGCGGGTCTCTTCCGCCCTTGCTGACAAGGCGGAGAAGGAGGAGGCTGGCTGCTCGGGCGCGCCGGCGCAGGCGGAGTGCCGCCACGCGCCGGAGAAGGAGTCGGCCGAGGGCCCTGATCGTCACTCGCCGGAGGAGGAGGCGGTGGAGGAGGCGGAGTGCCCTGACTCACTGGAGGAGGAGGAGGCGAAGGCGTCCAGTTCGGAAGGTTGATGAGCTCCTTCCGCCATAGGCATGGAGTCTTCAGAGCAGACCCCAGCCAAGTCTCCCCTTCACCGGTAGGGTGGTCAAGCTGGAGGTCCTCAAATCCCTCCGTTATTTCATCCACCATCACCCTAGCATATCCTTCTGGAATCGGCCGGCAGGGAAAAGTTGCGCCGGGTTAAGTAGGATAAACAGAGCCAACAACCGCCTTGACCTTCAAATTCATCCATTGCGTCATAAGGTGGCAATTTTGAGACTCCATGATAACATCCACGGGATAGCTGGCAGGAGCCATCAAGGCATGCTCCGGCTGAAGCAGCTCGGTGGAAGCCACGCTGCTTCTGCGCTGAGATGGCGGGGTAGCTTCGGGGGAAGCTTCGGCAGTACGTTTGCTGCGATTTGCTTCTCGTTTCTCTATGGCGTCTACCCTTGCTTGCAGCGCCTGCATTTGGGTCTGCTGCACTTTTTTCCTCCTCTCATGGGATTTGTAACCGCCTGCGTCCGAAAACCCAACCTTCCACGGAATGGAGCCTGGCGTGCCTCATGTCCGTCCAAGGTGCTCAGGATTCCCGAGGGCCATTGTGAGCTCGTCGTTCTCTCTGTCTGGAAAGAACTTCCCTTGCTACGCTGCTTCGATATACTGCTTAAGCTTCCTGACTGGTATGTCCATTTGATCGTTCGTCCAAATGCTCTTCCCTGTTACAGGGTCCAAGGTTCCGCCAGCCCCGAAGAACCAAGTCCGGCAACGGTCTGGCCAGCTAATTGTCTCTGGTTCGATCCCTTTATCAACCAGATCATTCTCAGTCTTGGCCCACTTAGGCCGGGCTACGAGGTAGCCACCTGACCCCGTGCGATGGTGAAGCATCTTCTTCGCAGCATTTTGCTTGTTTGTCGCTGACATCTTCTTACTCTTTTTGGATGTCTTGTGGGCCACAAATGCGGGCCAGTGATCTCTGATCTTCTCATATCTGCCCTTGAATTCTGGTGTCTTATTATTTTCGACAAACTTATTCAGCTCTTTCTTCCACCTCCTGAATAGTTCTGCCATCCTCTTAAGAGCAAAAGACTTGATTAATTGCTCTTTAACTGGGTTCTCTGGATTATCCTCTGGCGGTAGGGTGAAATTTGACTTCAGCTCAGTCCAAAGATCATTTTTCTGCATATCATTGACATAAGACACCTCAGGGTCTTCTGTAGCCGGCTTAAACCATTGCTGGATGCTTATCGGGATCTTGTCCCTAACCAGAACCCCGCACTGAGCAACAAATGCGCTCTTTGTCCGGAGGGGTTCAATCGGTTGGCCGTCGGGCGCGATTGATATGATCTCAAACTTTTCATCCGAGCTCAACTTTTTCTTCGGGCCTCGTCTCTTTACCGAAGTTGTGCTCGATCCGGAGGGCTAGAAAAAAGAACAAAGACTTAATTAATATGTGTACATACCAAAACAATGAATACATCAACCAGCTAGTCAGCACAGGCTTAACTAATATATATACCTGGCCGGACTCGGTTCGGTCACCGGAGCCATCATCACGGTCTCCTTCTTGCACCGGCATTGGGTCACCGGAGCCGTCCTCATGTTCTTCTTCTTGCACCGACATTAGGTCACCGTAGCCAGCTTCTTCACCCTCTCCTTCCAGACCATCGGTGTCGTCGAGAAACAACGAGACGGCATCACTTCCTTCTGCGATTATGTCCCTCAACAACGCTTCATTTGCTTCTGTAACGCCCTCGATGCGGCTACATCTCCCACGTGTTGAAGCATGACTTAGAGGCATAACCGCATTGAAAGCAATGTCGCAAGTGAGGTAATCTTCACGCAACCCATGTAATACATAAGGGAAAGAGTTACATAGTTGACTTACAATCGCCACTTCACACAATTACATGAATAAAGCATTACATCAACCAAATACAATCAAGGTCCGACTACGGAACCAAAATAAAAGAAGAACCCCAAATGCAACAAAGGTCCCCGATCGACCCCAACTGGGCTCCACTACTGATCAACTAGAACGAAACAACACAAAGGACAAGATCTTCATCGAGCTCCTCCTGAGCTTGGTTGCGTCATCTGCACGGACTCATCGGCACCTGCAAGCTGGTTTTGGAAGTATCTGTGAGCCACAGGGACTCAGCAATCTCGCACCCTCGCGATCAAGACTATTTAAGCTTATGGGTAAGGTAAAGGTATGAGGTGGAGCTGCAGCAAGCGACTAGCATGTATGGTGGCTAACATACGCAAATGAGAGCGAGAAGAGAAGGCAAAGTACGGTCGATAAAAGTATGATCAAGAAGTGATCCTAAAACAACCTACGTCAAGCATTACCCCAACACCGTGTTCACTTCCCGGAATCCGCCGGAAAGAGACCATCACGGTAACACACGCGATTGATATATTTTAATTAAGTTAAGGTTCAGGTTATCTACAACCGGACATTAACAAATTCCCATCTGCCCATAACCGCGGGCACGGCTTTTGAAAGTTCAAAACCCTGCAGGGGTGTCCCAACTTAGCCCATCACAAGCTCTCACGGTCAACAAAGGAATAGACCTCCTCCCGAGACATTCCGATCAGACTCGGTATCCCAGTACAACAAGACATTTCGACAGGGTAAAACTAAACCAGCAACACCGCCCGAATGTGCCGACAATTTCCGATAGGAGCTGCACATATCTCTTTCTCAGGGCACACCGGATCGTCCAAACTTCCGGTAGGCCAGCCCAGAGTTGCCCCTGGTGGCCACCGGCGGCTGATAAGTTGGACCAACACTCAGAGGAGCACTGGCCCGGGGGGGGGGTAAAATAATGATGACCCTCAGGAGCGCGACTCCCAAGGGAAAAGAAAAGGCTAGGTGGCAAAAGGTAAAACCAATGTTGGGCATTGCTGGAAGAGCTTTACTTAAGGCGAACTGTCAAGGGGTTCCCATAATAGCCCAACCGCGTAAGGAACGCAAAATCGGGGAACATAACATCGATATGACGGAAACTAGGACGGAAAGAGTGGAACAAAACACCAGGCATAAGGCCAAGCCTTCCACCCTTTACCAAGTATATAGATGCATTAATTAAATAAGATATATTGTGTTATCCCAACAAGTAAACATGTTCCAACAAGGAACAACATCTCCATGTTCCAACAAGTAACAAACTTCAATCTTCACCTGCAACTAACAACGCTATAAGAGGGGCTGAGCAAAGCGGTAACATAGTCAAACAACGTTTTGCTAGGACAAGGTGGGTTAGAGGCTTGGTTCAATAATATGGGAGGCATGATAAGCAAGTGGTAGGTATCGCAGCATAGGCATAGCAAAAGAGCGAGCAGCTAAGCAAGCAAAGATAGAAGTGATTTCGAGGGTATGGTCATCTTGCCTGAGATCCCGCAAGGAAGAAGAACGAGTCCATGAAGAAGACAAACGGACGTGGACGAACGGGTCTACACAAACGCGACGTTACCGGAACCAACCCGAAGAAGCAAACACCGGAAAGAAGCAAACAATCATGGTAAACAACCACCACATAAGCATGACACGATGTGCAAACAAGTATGATGCATGTCCGGTTTAATGAGGCATGGCATGGCAAAATGCACAAACAACCCTACAAATTAAGTGGAGCTCAATATGCAACTCCGTTGCATATTGACGAAACACCACATTCAAGTTATTTAGTTTCGATCTTGTTTATGTACCCAACAATATTAAATGTTGTTAGCATGGCAAGAGGTGAAGCAAATAAAAACTACCTATCTAGTCAAGGTTAAATGAGGCCGGAAGCAACGAACAACAATTCCGAAAACTCCTCATGAGCATATTATAGATTTGGTACTGTTCTTTCCTAAACACAATTTTAGAGTTGTTTAACATGCAAATAAAGGCCCCCCTGTTAAACTAGGCATTTTTCTACCCCATTTACATATAAAGTTAGTTAGATTTGGAGCTACGGTTGAATAGTTATGAATTAAATCATTTTAACATGCCATCTAGCAAATTTAATCAAACACCATTTTAAACATTTTAATTGTTGTTATTATGATGCGGATGACATGGACAAGTTTTATACAATTTTTAATTTAAAGTTGACATGAGCATAATATGGAGCATTTGTCATCGTGGCGGAAAGAAAGGGTGCCACGGCGACGATAACGGAAACGGTGCCACGTCAACGTTCCGATTCCGGAAACTCGATTGAGATGCCGGTGGAAAAGAACAAGTGTGACGGGAGCGTGTCATGCGATGAACGGTGGGGTGCTCCCGGATACCAGGTTTCCCATTAGTCGACGGCATGGCAACCGAGGAGGAACGTGCAATGACAACTCGGACACGGTTCGAACATGAGCATCTCATACAACATGCATTCATTCTCGGAAGGTCGTTTCGGTGGTATACCTTTGAAGCATGTGTTTCGGGCGGAACGAGTTCGTAGAGGGAAGTAGTCGTTCTCGCAACGGCGGTAGTGGAAGTAGTTGTTCACGCAACGGTAGTCGAACTTGACGATGCCGAAGGGGTATCCAGCGAAACCGCGTAGTTGTACACCTGTTGAAGTAGTGGTACTCCGATGTCGACGATTGTTGAACTTGGAGGGCCATCGGTAGTCTCCTGACTTGGGTCTCCGTGTACACGTCTTGACAGGTTCGGGGGTTCTCGGTGGTGGCCAGAGTCTTCCTGATGGCGCCATGGTGATCTAGCAGCCGTAGCAACAAGGGCGTCGAGGCCCATGGGCGCAGAGGAGATGGAGAGGAGGCCGGTTCAGCGGTGAGGAGGATGCAGGGGAGGCCCGGACAGTGCATGGGGCTGCTGTTGCTGCTCCGGCAAGCAGGCAGCGGGCCGAGGCGCTCGGGATCCCGCGTCCAGATCGAGCGGGGCGAGGGAGCTGCGGGACGGCATGGAGGTCGAGGAAGATGAGCTCGAGGCGGCGCTGGAGCATGGTGGCGTGGCGACCGGACGAAGCAGGAAGACTCGATGGAGGTCGCCGGCGCGGAGAAGTCGCAGGCGAGGTGCGGGCGGCGGCTTCCGGGCGCGCAAGGCTCCTGGCATGGCGACGGCAAGGCAGCGACGGTGGAGGCGCTGGCTGCAGGAGAGCGGTCGGAGACGCGGCGCTCTGGGTCGCCGGCGCGAGGAGAGAAGGGCGACGGGCGTAGCTTCAGGGACTTGGCGCGGCGGCCTCACCGGAGTGGAGAAGGCGGCTCCATGGGGTGGCGCTCGGGGTAGGAGGTGCGGCGCACGAGGAGGACGAAGGGGGAAGGGAAGACAGCGAGAGAGGGAGGGATCGAGAGGGAGATGGATCGGGCAGCGCGCTCGATGTCTCCTGGCGGCGCGAGGGAGACCGAGAGGAGGAGGTTGTGCGAGGGGCTCGGGCTAGGTTTAGGTGGGAATGGGGCGGCCGGGCCTTAGGAGAGGGATGGGCCGGCGCTGGCTGAGCTAATGGGCCGGCCGGGTGGCCGAGGCCCAGGTAGCTGCTGCTGCTGCTTTTCTATTTCTTTTCTATTTCTTCAGACAGAAATACAAAAAGGAAAAAGCAGGGGGAAAACGGAGAGGAGCTAGAGAAATATGAGAATATATTCATGATCCTGAAAATGTGCTCTATTTAACAAAATTGGTTTGGAGATTTTAAAGGAAGTAAAAATAATTCAAGTTTGAATTAAATTCAAACTTGAACCATTTTAAACCCTAACCAAAACAATTTCAAAAGAGATGAGATTTGACAGAGAGGCTAGGTGCATGGTGTTTGAATATTGAGGCAAAGATGAACATTAAAAGAGAAGGGAACGTGACACTTGCCAAAAGAAGGAAGTGGAGGGAAGGAGAAGGTGATGAAGCAAGAATCATGCATGGAACATGCAACAACTTAATATGTATGAAAAACACACAATGCACATGATGACATGAAAGATGCAACATGCAAGCAAATGACAAGGCAACAACCGCGAATAACTGGACGGCACCTGGCACATCGGTCTCGGGGCGTCACAACACTCCACCACTACAAGAGGATCTCGTCCCGAGATCTAGAATGGCACCGGAGGGAAAACGGAAGAGAAAGAGAAGAGGTAACGCTAAGTTGCTTCTTTGACAAACGAGTGAGTCCAAAGAACCTTGAGAGGTTAAACAAATTGAAGAAAAGAATATAACGAAGGTGAACAAAGTCGAAAACACTCCGTTAGAAAAGAGGAACAACGAACCTTGCGAAAACCTTGAGGTTGAAGGGCAAGACATATATTGAAACCATTCCGGTTAAAACAAGATAGAGAAGGATTAAGAATGATATAATTTGAGCAGCACTCCGGTTGAAAATAACAGGAATTGAATAAGAATTTGACAAGATGAGGGGATACTTGATGAAAATAGCAATACACTGCCTCCGGAACTATTGAAAGAATGGCACAATGGGTAAGAACGATTTCAGGCGGCACTCCAGTTGAGAAGGGAGGCAAAAACTTGACAGGATGGGAAGACCTCGAAAAGCGGGCACGACACTCCGGTTAAAAGGATAAGGACAAAAAGAACACGATCCTGACAAAACAAGAAGATGGGTTGCAGAGAGCAGCATCACAATGCCTCCGGAATGAAAGAATAGAAGTTGGATCGTCGGAACATAAGGACGGAGAAGAAAACAACATCTTCTACCTCTGATGAGCTTGAAAAGCATATAAGGAGAAGGTTCACACGGAGTTGTTGGAACAACCCACAACGAACAGAATAAACTTGATATGGTCTTATGGAACACATTTCAAAATTATGAGGTGACAACCTGCCACTCATGGGAAAAGAATTGGATTGGTATGAACAAGGAGACGAGAAACTTATATCACCGGGAGGATAATGAAGAACTTGGGTCAATTATAAGCACCATAATAGCAACAAACCTTAGGGAAAGCTTAAGGTGAAAAAAAATAACCCAAGATAACTCCAATGAAGAGATTGATGGATTTAAGATATTTCATTCTTGACAACATGTGAATCATGAAAAATGAACTCGAATTATCAACAATGACATAATACCACCTCCAATGATAAGGAAGAAAGTATTGCACTCCAGATAGCAAGATGAAGAAAACTTGAGCTTCTTAGCAAAGACTGTCGATGAACACTTCGAGAAGGAATTAAATCCTTGATGAATCCCTCATGTAGAACCTCCATGAAGAATTCCGGTAAACAAAAAGAATAACGAAAATAAAGAGAAGTCGGAAACACAAGGTGAAACCTTGTAATAATTTAGATGGATCTCCGTGATAATTAGAGCTTGGAACTCCGAGAAAGAAAAGATAAGGCATCTCAAACTGAGAATATGATATGATGAACCACTCCGGAAAAAGAACTAATCACTTGGATGAAATAAGAATAAGAATTACATTATGCTTATCCTTCACCAATTAAATTGATGACAATCAATGGATTTGGCATACTACTTATTCTCGTAGAAAGGATTAAGATAGATATGGAGCAAACTTGGGAAGGTCTTCTATGAACCACCGGTAGGATTGACAACGAATAAATTGATAAGGAAGAGAAATCTGGAAGAACCACCGTAAGAAATGAAAAAGAACGATTAAAACATGAAGAAACACCGGGAAGGATTATCCAATAAACGAAGATGCTTGAGAGAATTTAGATCCATGAGAACGAAGAGATCATGAACTGATTAGAGATCACTTGAACAAAGCACCGGTATGATTTGGAGAACGATAACTGAAAGCTGGAATGAATAATTATGAGATGATGGGCTCCGGAGAATCAAACTGAAAATACTCTGAATTACTCCGGATGGGTGAAAAGAATATCTCACGATCGCAAATAATTATGAGAGGATGGAAACAAGCTAGAATCACGAATCTTGAAGAGAATGGAGCAAGATTGAGAGGAAAATCTTCTTCAGTCCTCAAAATCCGAGAATGACGACGAGAAACACCACCAAGGCTTGTTGAGATACTCCGGGCTGACGAATAGAAAGGTTGAGCCAACTGTGAAAAGAATTTGAAAGATCTTGGAGAAAAAACATAAGACTGAAGAAAATTCATTCTTACGTCAAACTTTGACAAGAATTTAGGATAGGTCCAGGAAAATAAGAAGAGTCAGGTAAGATCCTGGGAAAAGACCTGTGGGTTAGGGCCCACTCAAAAGATACACCGTTGAAATGATTGCTTGAAAAGAGAGATTCCACCGGTTGAATTAAATGGCTTGAATGAGATAACATCCTCAAAATAGCTTGAATGGATTAAGAGTGGAAACACGAATCTTCTGAGATATCTTGAGCACTCCGAAACAAAAGAATAGTAAGGAGTGGATGATTAAGAGGTGGCTCGGCATAAGAACACATTTGAAACATGGAAAAAGGATGTGATCAACACCAAAAGCTTGAATTGAATCCACCGGAGAAGAAAAAGAATGAAGAATAACGAACTTGAAGAGCATCTTCATGAGAACCGCCGGGTAAGGACATTGACGGAAAAGAATGGAGAGACTTCATAATCATAAGATAGATACATGATTAAGAAATCTGAATCCTTGGAGAAAACAAAGGGAGGGAGGGTGGTAAAAACAAAGACAATTTAGAATGGATGAAACAAACAACATTGAGAAGAACTGATAATTGATCTTGTGAATGTTGAAGTGATCGGATCCACTTGAAGAGAGACACCCCGGTAGAACAAGATTGGCATAACAATCTGGATTATCGAGAAGGATTAGTATTCACATCGGAGTATGAGAACACCATTTGGGGAAGGTATGGAATCAACACTTAACATTGAAGCAACTCAAATACCACAACTCCAAACAAAAACAAAGGATTGGCTTGCAAACTAAGCCGGAACAAACATATGATAGAGATTTCGTCCGAAGTTTTCATGGTGGGGCCTACACGGGCTCGATCGTACAGCACCATCATGTACAAGGCAGTGCACATGACATACGAAGCGTCCCCGAGTCGGCATAGCCAAGGACTCTTTAAGACACAACGAGACCACTGTAAAACTGACCGTGAATAGGCGGACCACTAGACGTCGAACCCCAATTTCATATCATACATCTGTCGGAAAGATATCCAAAGAGCTACTTGGATTCCCACCTATGAAACTCCCGAACCATTCCGGTTATGCAATCAGGTGTTGGGGATACAGGGGAAGCATAATATCTCACCCAAAACTAGCAAATCCTACATCCAGCTATATCCATCCTTCAACACATAACCAAGAAACCTTCGGAAATCATCTACCTCAACCTTCAAAAAGCATCCATTATACAAGTTATGGCAATACTCCCGAACTCCCGCCCCAGTACTGGGTGGCGTCGAGGTTATCTCACCAATGAACTGTATAAAAGAGATTTTTGATGTCAGCGTACTAAACTCAGGTATTCTAGAACTACAACGATAAAATTATGACGACAACACCTCAGAGCTCAACTCCCCGGGACACTTCCACAAAACCCCTAACAGGAGGCACCAAGACAATGTTCTCATCATAAAACCATCGGAACGATTCCAAGATACCCGCGTGATCCTAAATTTTTTTTAGTGAAATTTGAGAAGAGAAGAGTCAAAACTCTACGTCAGGATACCTTACCAGAGCGATGAGGAGACTGGGAAGTAAAAAGAATTCCTAAACTCTCCGATATATAATTCCTAAATGACTCAAAACATTTTTCTAGACACAACTCGGCCGCTAAAAACGATCAAACAATGGGGATCCTAAGGTCGGGGAAGGCTATGATACCAACTTGTAACGCCCTCGATGCGGCTATATCTCCCACGTGTCGAAGCACGACTTAGAGGCATAACCGCATTGAAAGCAATGTCGCAAGTGAGTAATCTTCACACAACCCATGTAATACATAAGGGAAAGAGTTACATAGTTGACTTACAATCGCAACTTCACACAATTACATGAATAAAGCATTACATCAACCAAATACAATCAAGGTCCGACTACGGAACCAAAATAAAAGAAGAACCCCAAATGCGACAAAGGTCCCCGATCGACCCCAACTGGGCTCCACTACTGATCAACTAGAACGAAACAACACAAAGGACAAGATCTTCATCGAGCTCCTCCCGAGCTTGGTTGCGTCATCTGCACGGACTCATCGGCACCTGCAAGCTGGTTTTAGAAGTATCTGTGAGCCACAGGGACTCAGCAATCTCGCACCCTCGCGATCAAGACTATTTAAGCTTATGGGTAAGGTAAAGGTATGAGGTGGAGCTGCAGCAAGCGACTAGCATGTATGGTGGCTAACATACGCAAATGAGAGCGAGAAGAGAAGGCAAAGTACGGTCGATAAAGTATGATCAAGAAGTGATCCTAAAACAACCTACGTCAAGCATTACCCCAACACCGTGTTCACTTCCCGGAATCCGCCGGAAAGAGACCATCACGGTAACACACGCGGTTGATATATTTTAGTTAAGTTAAGGTTCAGGTTATCTACAACCGGACATTAACAAATTCCCATCTGCCCATAACCGCGGGCACGGCTTTTGAAAGTTCAAAACCCTGCAGGGGTGTCCCAACTTAGCCCATCACAAGCTCTCATGGTCAACAAAGGAATAGACCTCCTCCCGAGACATTCCGATCAGACTCGGTATCCCGGTACAACAAGACATTTCGACAGGGTAAAACTAAACCAGCAACACCGCCCGAATGTGCCGACAATTCCCGATAGGAGCTGCACATATCTCTTTCTCATGGCACACCGGATCGTCCAAACTTTCGGTAGGCCAGCCCAGAGTTGCCCCTGGTGGCCACCGGCGGCTGACAAGTTGGACCAACACTCAGAGGAGCACTGGCCCGGGGGGGGGGGGTAAATAATGATGACCCTCAGGAGCGCGACTCCCAAGGGAAAAGAAAAGGCTAGGTGGCAAAAGGTAAAACCAATGTTGGGCATTGCTGGAAGAGCTTTACTTAAGGCGAACTGTCAAGGGGTTCCCATAATAGCCCAACCGCGTAAGGAACGCAAAATCCGAGAACATAACACCGATATGACGGAAACTAGGGCGGCAAGAGTGGAACAAAGCACCAGGCATATGGCCAAGCCTTCCACCCTTTACCAAGTATATAGATGCATTAATTAAATAAGATATATTGTGTTATCCCAACAAGTAAACATGTTTCAACAAGGAACAACATCTCCATGTTCCAACAAGTAACAAACTTCAATCTTCACCTGCAACTAACAACGCTATAAGAGGGGCTGAGCAAAGCGGTAACATAGCCAAACAATGGTTTGCTAGGACAAGGTGGGTTAGAGGCTTGGTTCAACAATATGGGAGGCATGATAAGCAAGTGGTAGGTATCACAGCATAGGCATAGCAAAAGAGCGAGCAGCTAAGCAAGCAAAGATAGAAGTGATTTCGAGGGTATGGTCATCTTGCCTGAGATCCCGCAAGGAAGAAGAACGAGTCCATGAAGAAGACAAACGGACGTAGGCGAACGGGTCCTCACAAACGCGACGTTTGGAACCAACCCGAAGAAGCAAACACCGGAAAGAAGCAAACAATCATGGTAAACAACCACCACATAAGCATGACACTATGTGCAAACAAGTATGATGCATGTCCGGTTTAATGAGGCATGGCATGGCAAAGTGCACAAACAGCCCTACAAATTAAGTGGAGCTCAATATGCAACTCCGTTGCATATTGACGAAACACCACATTCAAGTTATTTAGTTTCGATCTTGTTTATGTACCCAACAATATTAAATGTTGTTAGCATGGCAAGAGGTGAAGCAAATGAAAACTACCTATCTAGTCAAGGTTAAATGAGGCCGGAAGCAACGAACAACAATTCCAGAAACTCCTCACGAGCATATTATAGATTTGGTACTGTTCTTCCCTAAACACAATTTTAGAGTTGTTTAACATGCAAATAAAGGTCCCCCTGTTAAACTAGGCATTTTTCTACCCCATTTACATATAAAGTTAGTTAGATTTGGAGCTACGGTTGAATAGTTATGAATTAAATCATTTTAACATGCCATCTAGCAAATTTAATCAAACACCATTTTAAACATTTTAATTGTTGTTATTATGATGCGGATGACCTGGACAAGTTTTATGCAATTTTTAATTTAAAGTTGACATGAGCATAATATGGAGCATTTGTCATCGTGGCGGAAAGAAAGGGTGCCACGGCGACGATAACGAAAACGGTGCCACGGCAACGTTCCGGTTCCGGAAACTCGATTGAGATGCCGGTGGAAAAGAACAAGTGTGACGGGAGCGTGTCATGCGATGAACGGTGGGGTGCTCCCGGATACCGGGTTTCCCATTAGTCGACGACATGGCAACCGAGGAGGAACTTGCAATGACAACTCGGACACGATTCGAACATGAGCATCTCATACAACATGCATTCATTCTCGGAAGGTCGTTTCGGTGGTATACCTTCAAACCATGTGTTTCGGGCGGAACGAGTTCGTAGAGGGAAGTAGACGTTCTCGCAACGGCGGTAGTGGAAGTAGTTGTTCACGCAACGGTAGTCGAACTTGACGATACCGAAGGGGTATCCAGCGAAACCGCGTAGTTGTACACCTGTTGAAGTAGTGGTACTCCGATGTCGACGATTGTTGAACTTGGAGGGCCATCGGTAGTCTCCTGACTTGGGTCTCCGTGTACACGTCTTGACAGGTTCGGGGGTTCTCGGTGGTGGCCAGAGTCTTCCTGATGGCGCCATGGTGATCTAGCAGCCGTAGCAACAAGGGCGTCGAGGCCCATGGGTGCAGGGAAGATGGAGAGGAGGCCGGTTCAGCGGTGAGGAGGATGCAGGGGAGGCCCGGACAGTGCATGGGGCTGCTGTTGCTGCTCCGGCAAGCAGGCAGCGGGCCGAGGCGCTCGGGATCCCGCGTCCAGATCGAGCGGGGCGAGGGAGCTGCGGGACGGCATGGAGGTCGAGGAAGATGAGCTCGAGGCGGTGCTGGAGCATGGTGGCGCGGCGGCCGGACGAAGCAGGGAGACTCGATGGAGGTCGCCGGCGCGGAGAAGTCGCAGGCGAGGTGCGGGCGGCGGCTTCCGGGCGCGCAAGGCTCTTGGCATGGCGACGGCGAGGCAGCGACGGTGGAGGCGCTGGCTGCAGGAGAGCGGTTGGAGACGCAGCGCTCTGGGTCGCCGGCGCGAGGAGAGAAGGGCGACGGGCATGGCTTCAGGGACTTTGCGCGGCGGCCTCACCGAAGTGGAGAAGGCGGCTCCATGGGGTGGCGCTCGGGGTAGGAGGTGCGGCGCACGAGGAGGACGAAGGGGGAAGGGAAGACAACGAGAGAGGAAGGGATTGAGAGGGAGATGGATCAGGCAGCACGCTCGATGTCTCCTGGCGGCGCGAGGGAGACCGAGAGGAGGAGGTTGTGCGAGGGGCTCGGGCTAGGTTTAGGTGGGAATGGGGCGGCCGGGCCTTAGGAGAGGGATGGGCCGGCGCTGGCTGAGGTAATGGGTCGGCCGGGTGGCCGAGGCCCAGGTAGCTGCTGCTGCTGCTTTTCTATTTCTTCAGACAGAAATACAAAAAGGAAAAAGCAGGGGGAAAACGGAGAGGAGCTAGAGAAATATGAGAATATATTCATGATCCTGAAAATGTGCTCTATTTAACAAAATTGGTTTGGAGATTTTAAAGGAAGTAAAAATAATTCAAGTTTGAATTAAATTCAAACTTGAACCATTTTAAACCCTAACCAAAACAATTTCAAAAGAGATGAGATTTGACAAAGAGGCTAGGTGCATGGTGTTTGAATATTGAGGCAAAGATGAACATTAAAAGAGAAGGGAACGTGACACTTGCCAAAAGAAGGAAGTGGAGGGAAGGAGAAGGTGATGACGCAAGAATCATGCATGGAACATGCAACAACTTAATATGTATGAAAAACACACAATGCACATGATGACATGAAAGATGCAACACACAAGCAAATGACAAGGCAACAACCGCGAATAACTGGACGACACCTGGCACATCGGTCTCGGGGCGTCACAGCTTCGTCTCGGGCGATGTCCATAGTTTCTACAAATATTTACAACAAGGCAATTATTATTCAAACATGACAGATGGATATATTAGTGCCAAACGTAGGACTAGCTACCTAATCATAGTAAGGAATCATATATATTAATTAGTGGCCTCGACCCCCCACGTGTTGAAGCTATCGGGAGGGGGTAAATATCGACAACGATGACACTACATCTATATGTCCCTCGACGACCCTCGTTCTCTATTCTTTCTTCTCCTCTTTTTTTCTTCTTCCTCTTCTTTTTTTATCCTCTTCTTCCTCTCATGTTCAAGAGGATCGCCGAGGGGTCGGAAGGTTGCCTAGTGTCAAAGGATTCAACAAAACCATGTCTTCATCATTAGGCGAAAGTAACATGTGCATGATGGTACGAAGCTCTCCAAAGTTATTTTGGAACGGAGTCCTAGATAAGATAATTCGCTTTTTGGTACAAAGTTCAGCAACACCTTCCAAATATCGTTATTTGGAAGGCCTTTTCTGAAATTCATACAAAAAGGCAAATTATCCTATCCGGGACACCATTCCAAAATAACTTTGGAGGACTTCGTCATGCCCTGGTTACTTCCGGCTAATGATGAAGCCATGGATTTCTTCAATACTTTGACACTAGGAAACCTCTCTCGACCCCTCGGCGATCCTCGACCCCTCGAACCCTCGACGACCCTAGAACCCTCGACCCCTAGACGACCCTGAAATAAAAAGAGGAGAAAAAGGAATATCTAGAGGAGAAGATCGAAGAAAAAAAAGAAGAAAATTCTATTTTCTCTTCTTCTCCTCTATTCCTTTCTTCTTCTCCTCTTCTTTTTTTTCCTTTTCTTATTTATTTTCCCCTTCTTCCTCTCCTCTTCTTCTCCTTTCTTCCTCTCCTTATTTTCCTTTTTCGTCTCCTTCTTTTTCTTCTTCTTCCTTGTTTCTATCTAGATATATAAAACTTTTCTAAAAATGTAACTTTTGCATATATATACATGGAAAAAATTGTTATCGGGGAGGGAGTATATCGACCCCCCCCCCGACCCTCTTTTACTTCTTCTTCCTTCTTCCTTCTTCCTCTTTTCTTCTCCAACACAAAACACATCTCATCTCATCTCATTTCATCCAAAAATAATTCTTTGCATATGAACATACATACATTTACTTTTTTTCTTAAATGTTACATATGAACATTTTC
>NC_041386.1:16669649-16710028 GCF_002162155.2 Triticum dicoccoides | reverse complement strand
GATGAGTTCGTCAAAGTTTCCCAAGTGCTACTTATATACCCAGGCCTTTGGTCCCGGTTCGTGGCACAAACCGGGACTAAAGGGGGCATTGGTCTCGGTTGGTGGCACCAACCGGGACCATAGGTCTCTTTTCAGCAGCCGAAAGGGCGGGAAGCAGAGGCCTATGGTCCCGGTTGGTGGCACCAACCGGGACTAAAGGGGGGCATTGGTCACGGTTTGTGACAAGAATCGTGACCAATGCCCCCTTTAGTCCCGGTTGGCGCCACCAACCGGGACCAATGGCCTTGTGCTGCCCCACGCCCAAAAGTTTAGTCCCACCTCGCTAGTTGAGAGGGCTCGGGAGTGGTTTATAAGCGCTGATGCGCCCACCCTCCCGAGCTCCTCTCAACTGCAGGCTTTCAGGCCTAATCTGTCACTGCAATGCCTATGGGCCTACTGGGCCTGCTGCGGGCCTGAATCCTGGCCCATGGTAGGGTTTCTAGTCGTATTCAGGCCGTGGTGGCCCAGTAGGTGGCATTTTTTGTTTTTTTGTTGCTTTATTTATTTTCTTTTGTTTTTTGCTTTATTTTTTAATTCTTTATGCTTTTAGTTTTAGAAAAATTATAAACTTTTTGTTAATGCCATTAGTTTTCAAATTTGAAAATAATTTTTTAGTTTTTTAGTTTTCTTTGTTGCTTTATTTATTTTATTTTGTGATTAACTTTACTATAAAAATAGTTTTTTCCTGTTTTTTTGATTTGTTTTTTGCATTATTTATTTTCTTTTGTTTTTTGCTTTAATTTTTAATTCTGTTTGCTTTTAGGTTAGCAAAATTATAAACTTTCTGTTAGTGCCATTAGTTTTAGAAAAATTATAAACTTTCTGTTAGTGCCATTAGTTTTCAAATTTGAAAACACTTTTTTAGTTTTTTTGTTTTCTTTGTTGCTTTATTTATTTTATTTTGTGATTAACTTTACTATAAAAATAGTTTTTTCCTGTTTTTTTGATTTGTTTTTTGCATTATTTATTTTCTTTTGTTTTTTGCTTTAATTTTTAATTCTGTTTGCTTTTAGGTTAGCAAAATTATAAACTTTCTGTTAGTGCCATTAGTTTAGAAAAATTATAAACTTTCTGTTAGTGCCATTAGTTTTCAAATTTGAATAGTTAAAATTCGAATTGTTTGAAAATTGTTTGAATCACAAGTTTGTGATTAACTTACTAAAAAATGAGAATAGATGCACTTATAGAGAAAATTCAACCTAAATTCCTAGTAAATTTCTATGAATTTTAGAGAAATTCACTATGAATTTAGGTTAAACTTTTCTCTATTAGGGCATCTATTTTCACTTTGAGAGGAGCTCAACAAGGCACAGAGGGAAGGGCTTATAAACCGGTGTGAGCCCCCTTCGGTTGGCAAGGTGGGACTAAACTCGGCCCGCAACAAGGACCAACCCTTTAGTCCCGGTTTGTGGCACAAACCGGGACTAATGGTCATGGGCCAGGGGCGAGGAGCAAAATTATAAACTTTTCTGTTAGTGCCATTAGTTTTAGAAAGTTGAAAGTTGAAAGTTGGCATGGGCCAGGGACTAATGGTCATGGTATTACGAGGGCCGAACCATAAGACATGAAAGCATTTCAAATGAACTTTGAAAAAGTTGAAAGTTGGGATGGTATCATAATTTCACCCACATAGCATGTGCATGTACAAAACGGACAATGGTAGCATGTTCGTGTGTTACAAAGTTGCGGGAGAAAGTCTTCACTTTTTCTTCGCTTGTGTCATTTGCTTATTGTGCCGTAACCATGGATAATCTTCATTGTTTATCACGATGCTTGGGTCAGCCTTGACATTGAAGGGAGGAATTTCATGAAACTTTTCATAATCTTCAGACATGTCTGTCTTGCCGTCCACTCCCAGGATGTCCCTTTTTCCTGAAAGAACTATGTGGCGCTTTGGCTCATGTATGATGTATTCGCTTCCTTATCTTTTCTTTTTCTCGGTTTGGTAGACATGTCCTTCACATAGATAACCTGTGCCACATCATTGGCTAGGACGAACGGTTCGTCAGTGTACCCAAGATTTTTCAGATCCACTGTTGTCATTCCATACTGTGGGTCTACCTGTACCCCGCCGCCTAACAGATTGACCCATTTGCACTTAAACAAAGGGACCTTAAAATCAGGTCCATAGTCAAGTTCCCATATGTCCACTATGTAACCATAATATGTATCCTTTCCGCTCTCAGTTGCTGCATCAAAGCGGACACCGCTGTTTTGGTTGGTGCTCTTTTGATCTTGGGCGATCATGTAAAATGTATTCCCATTTATCTCGTATCCTTTGTAAGTCAATACAGTCAAAGATGGTCCCCTGGACAACAAGTACAACTCATCACAAACAGTGTTGTCACCTCTGAGACGTGTTTCCAACCAACTGCTGAAAGTCCTGATGTGTTCACATGTAATCCAGTCGTCACACTGCTCCGGGTGTTTGGAGCGCAGACTGTTCTTGTGTTCATCGACATACGGGGTCACCAAGGTAGAGTTCTGTAGAACTGTGTAGTGTGCTTGAGACCAAGAATATCCGTCCCTGCATATTATTGAGTCTCTTCCAAGAGTGCCTTTTCCAGTCAGTCTCCCCTCATACCGCGATTTAGGGAGACCTATCTTGTTAAGGCCAGGAATGAAGTCAACACAAAACCCGATAACATCCTCTGTTTGATGGCCCATGGAGATGCTTCCTTCTGGCCTAGCGCGATTACGGACATATTTCTTTAGGACTCCCATGAACCTCTCAAAGGGGAACATATTGTGTAGAAATACGGGCCCCAGGATGACAATCTCGTCGACTAGATGAACTAGGACGTGCGTCATGATATTGAAGAAGGATGGTGGGAACACCAGCTCGAAACTGACAAGACATTGCGCCACATCACTACTTATCCTTGGTACGATTTCTGGATCGATCACCTTCTGAGAGATTGCATTGAGGAATGCACATAGCTTCACAATGGCTAATCGGACATTTTCCGGTAGAAGCCCCCTCAATGTAACCGTAAGCAGTTGCGTCATAATCACGTGGCAGTCATGAGACTTTAGGTTCTGAAACTTTTTCTCTGGCATATTTATTATTCCCTTTATATTCGACGAGAAGCCAGTCGTGACCTTCATACTGAGCAGGCATTCAAAGAAGATTTCTTTCTCTTCTTTCGTAAGAGCGTAGCTGGCAGGACCTTTATACTGCTTCGGAGGCATGCCATATTTTTCGTGCAAACGTTGCAGGTCCTCCCGTGCCTCAGGTGTATCTTTTTTCTTCCCATACACGCCCAAGAAGCCTAGCAGGTTCACGCAAAGGTTCTTCGTCACGTGCATCACGTCGATTGAGGAGCGGACCTCTAGGTCTTTCAAGTAGGGTAGGTCCCAAAATATAGATTTCTTCTTCCACATGGGTGCGTGTCCCTCAGCGTCATTCGGAACAGCTAGTCCACTGGGACCCTTTCCAAAGATTACGTAGTGTAAATCATTGACCATAGCAAGCACATGATCACCGGTGCGTATGGCGGGCTTCTTCCGGTGATCTGCCTTGCCTTTGAAATGCTTGCCTTTCTTTCGACATTGATGGTTGGTCGGAAGAAATTGACGATGGCCCAGGTACACATTCTTCCTGCATTTTCCAGGTATATACTTTCAGTGTCATCTAAACAGTGCGTGCATGCGTGGTATCCTTTGTTTTTCTGTCTTGAAAGGTTAGTGAGAGCGGGCCAATCGTTGATGGTCACGAACAGCAACGCCTTAAGGTTAAATTCCTCCTGTTTGTGCTCATCCCACGTACGTACACCATTTTCATTCCACAGCTGTAAAAGTTCTTCAACTAATGGCCTTAGGTACACATCAATTTCGTTGCCGGGTTGCTTAGGGCCTTGGATGAGAACTGGCATCATAATGAACTTCCGCTTCATGCACATCCAAGGAGGAAGGTTATACATACATAGAGTCACGGGCCAGGTGCTGTGATTGCTGCTCTGCTCCCCGAAAGGATTAATGCCATCCACGATTAAAGCAAACCATACATTCCTTGGGTCCTTTGCAAACTCATCCCAGTACTTTCTCTCGATTTTTCTCCACTGTGACCCGTCAGCGGGTGCTCTCAACTTCCCATCTTTCTTTCGGTTCTCACCGTGCCATCGCATCAACTTGGCATGCTCTTCATTTTTGAACAGACGTTTCAACCGTGGTATTATAGGATCATACCACATCACCTTCGCAGGAACCCTCTTCCTGGGGGGCTCACCGTCAACATCACCAGGGTCATCTCGTCTGATCTTATACCGCAATGCACCGCATACCGGGCATGTGTTCAGATCCTTGTATGCACCGCGGTAGAGGATGCAGTCATTAGGGCATGCATGTATCTTCTCCACCTCCAATCCTAGAGGGCATACGACCTTCTTTGCTGCATATGTACTGTCGGACAATTCGTTATCCTTTGGAAGCTTCTTCTTCAATATTTTCAGTAGCTTCTCAAATCCTTTGTCAGCCACAGCATTCTCTGCCTTCCACTGTAGCAATTCCAGTACGGTACCGAGCTTTGTGTTGCCATCTTCGCAGTTGGGGTATAACCCTTTTTTGTGATCCTCTAACATGCGATCGAACTTCAGCTTCTCCTTTTGACTAATGCATTACGTCCTTGCATCAACAATGACCCGGCGGAGATCATCATCATCGGGCACATCGTCTGGTTCCTCTTGATCTTCAGCAGCTTCACCCGTTGCAGCATCATTGGGCACATCGTCTGGTTCCTCTTGATCTTCACCAGCTCCCCCTGTTGCAGCATCACCGTATTCAGGGGGCACATAGTTGTCATCGTAGTCTTCTTCTTCGCCGTCTCCATCATAACCCCTATTTCTCCGTGCCTCGTCCAAACATTATAGTGTGGCATGAAACCCTTGTAAAGCAGGTGGGAGTGAAGGATTTTCCGGTTAGAGTAAGACCTCATATTCCCACATTCAGTGCATGGACAACACATAAAACCATTCTGCTTGTTTGCCTTAGCCGCATCGAGAAACTCATGCATGCCCTTAATGTACTCGCGGGTGTGTCTGTCACCGTACATCCATTGTCGGTTCATCTGCGTGCATTATATATAATTAAGTGTCCAAATTAATAGAAGTTCATCATCACATTAAAACCAAAGTGCATACATAGTTCTCATCTAACAACATATAGCTCTCCAGAGCATCTAATTAATTAAACCATACATTGAAACTATGTAAAACATTTCAATGCGAAAACAAATGCGATCATAATCGCAACCAAGGTAACAATTGATCCAACAGCATAATGATACCAAGCCTCGGTATGAATGGCATATTTTCTAATCTTTCTAATCTTCAAGTGCATTGCATCCATCTTGATCTTGTGATCATCGACGACATCTGCAACATGCAACTCCAATATCATCTTCTCCTCAATTTTTTTATTTTTTCCTTCAACAAATTGTTTTCTTCTTCAACTAAATTTAACCTCTCGACAATAGGGTCGGTTGGCATTTTCGATTCACATACATCCTAGATAAATAAAATCTATGTCACGTTGTCGGCATAATTTTCATAAACAATAAATGAACCAATAGTTATAAAGATAATATACATACCACATCCGAATCATAGACAGGACGAGGGCCGACGGGGGCGGATACCAAAACCATCGCACTATATAAGATGCAATAATAAATGTAAGAAAATGATACAAGTATCTATCTAAACATACAAGTAAGAATATTTTTCCTTTCAGAAAGAAGATAAGAACAAGAGTCTCACCACGGTGGTGTTGGTGATGAGATCGGCGCGGGTGATCGACGGCGGTGAAGACGGGGACGGGGCGTGACGGACCGCTAAATCTAGACAAATCTCGAGGAAAATGGAGCTTGGAGGTCGAGCTTCGAGAGGAGAAAGCTTAAGTAGTGTGGCTCGGGCATTCCATCGAACACCTCATGTGCATAGGAGGTGAGCTAGAGCACCACAAAGCCCTCTCCCCCTCGGCCAGAGAAAAACAGAGCACTAGGGTGCTCTGCTCGCGAGCGAGGGGTATATATAGGCACCTCATTGGTCCCGGTTGGTGACATGAGCCGGAACTAAAGGGGATCCTTTGGTCCTGGTTCAAGCCACCAACCGGGACCAATGGTGGTGGGCCAGGAGCGAGGCCCATTGGTCCCGGTTCATCCCACCAACCGGGACCAAAAGGTCCAGATGAACCGGGACCAATGGCCCACGTGGCCCGGCCGGCCCCCTGGGCTCACGAACCGGGACTAATGGGCTGACCCGGCCTGGACCAAAGCCCTGTTTTCTACTAGTGTCTCGACTCGAGTGTATGGTCAATAGTCAGGTAGCCTCGTTTCTCTTTAAAGCCGCTTGAGTTTAGTTCGGTAAATTGGCCCCTGAGAAGCACTCCGCCTTCGGGATATGGAGATTGAAGCCGAAGGCTGACCTACTTGAAGTTTAGAGATCGGATGTGTCATGTTAAAGCACGACGGAAGTAAAAATATATTTTAAGACCAATTTTCAGCTTGGCACCAAAAAATTGGTTTTGTTTGGACGTCTAGTTTTTACATAAGTTTTTGGGCTTTTCGAGCTTATGGCACTTTTAAGCTATTTGTATGTTTTTCTTTAAGTAGGCGGGGCATCTTCTCGACCGAGTTTCCCTGGGTAATATTTTAGCTTGGGAAATCTTTTCCGACCCGCAGCTCGGCATCTTTCCTGCCAACCCGCGCCTCAGCATCGTCAAAACACACACCACATCCGGACTAGTTCCCAAGTAGTGCAACGCCAGGCGCCTTTAAAGCATCAACAATATCAACGGGGGGCTGCGGCTAGAGCCGAACCCACGAAAAGCTAAGGTCGCTACTGCAGGATGCTGCTAACGTGACACTACGGTCAGAGACCCTTCGACGAAACTGTGTGCGATGTAATAATCACAAATGGTGGTGTAAAAAACCCGTCAAAAAGGTGCAAAACATTTGTGATGACAAATGCATCAAACACGGTTCAGATTTTAGTTGCATGTGCGATGTAGGGCATACGGTTCAGTTCAATTAACTATTTGTAATGATGAGGAACAAAAGAAACGGGCTTCCTGGGGTTTCCTGAGGAACAAAAGCACTACTACAAGCTGTCGGTTTGCATATGGGTGTTCTAACTAAAATGTTTGCAATCAAGAGCTGCACGAATCCTGCTAGGCACATTTTCCCTTGGTTTCCTGGGGAAGTTGTAGGTTTTGCAAACGGGTGTTCTAAACTAAACGTTTGTGATGAGTGTTTTATATTTAAAACCATATTAAACCGCGGCTTGGGCGCCATTAATGGAGAGGATGCGAGCAAGGCGGGCGGCCATGGAAGTCAAAGGGCTCGCTTCCTGGTGAGCCTGCCCGGTGTACAACTCGCACGCTTCCCAGTGAGCCTCCGCATTGGAGTACAGCTCGCACACCTCCTGTTTAGTCAAACACTCAAGCACTTGTTCGCACGGCACCTCCTAGCCATTAAAAGAGTGAGGCGTGGCATCACGTGAATGGTTAACACAATGCACACAATTTAAATTATACAAAATGTTTGAGATGTTATAGTGGCAGCTATTTGTTTCAAAATGCCTTTGTTGGCTGTTATTCAAGTGCGCCTTCTCTCAAAATGGAGACAAAAAATACCACAGCATGTCGGGTGCCACTCCAATATAGCATGCCAATTTTGATGAATTTCAGACAAGTTTTGGATTTACTGGAATTTAAAAACAAAGTATCTCAACGTTTTGCCGGCAATCAACAATGCCCTGGTGTTCGAAATTCATTCCCATTTCTTGCATGGGGCGACACAAATTTGATTTTTCAACCAATTTATATGCACTGCAGCATGTGCATGTAGTTCAAATTTGAATTATGCACATAAAATGCCTAGAAAACCCAGTTAATGTATAAAAATGTCCAAACGAACCCCGAAAAATTCCAAAATTAAACACAACACTCATGTTGTTCTATGTTGACACTAGAAATTTTTTGAAAGCAATAAGAGGCAACGGATATCCTTTCGTCCCCAAAGGTGGCACGTTCCCTACCGAAACCATCACGCTTGTTATGAGAAGCTTTGGTTTGTGAGAAGTTTATAACCAAACCTGCCCCAAATGGGATAAAATATTTACCATGTCATGTTGATGCCGCTCCATGATAGCATGCCAAGTTTCATGAATTTCAGATGAGTTTTGGATCTACTAGAATTTAAAAATCAAGTATCTCAATGTTTGCGGCCAAGTGACGGTGGTAGGGTGTTTGAAATTCATTCCCATTTCTTCCATGGGACCTAAGCATGCACCGAAGGACACATATTTGATTTTTCAACCAATTTATATGGACTGGAGCATGTGCATGTAGTTCAAATTTGAATTATGCACATAAAATGCCTAGAAAACCCAGTTAGTGTATAAAAATGTCCAAACGAACCACGAAAAATTCCCAAATTAAACACAACACTCCTATTGTTCTATGTTGACACTAGAAAAAATTTGAAAGCAATAAGAGGCAACGAATATCGTTTCATCCCCAAAGGTGGCACGTTCCCTACCGAAACCATCACGCTTGTTGTGAGAAGCTCTGGTTTGTGAGAAGCTTATACCCAAACCTGCCCTAAATGGGACAAAATATTTACCATGGCATGTTGATGCCGCTCCATGATAGCATGCCAAGTTTCATGAATTTCAGATGAATTTTGCATTTACCAGAATTTAAAAATCAAGTATCTCAATGTTTGTGGCCGAGTGACGGTGGCAGGGTGTTGGAAATTCATTCCCATTTCTTGCATGGGACCTAAGCATGCAACCAAGGACACAGATTTGATTTTTCAACCAGTTTATATGCAATGGAGCATGTGCTTGTAGTTCAAATTTGAATTATGCACCTGAAATGCCTACAAAACCAAGTTAATGTATAAAAATGTCCAAACGAACCCCGAAATATCCCAAAATTAAACACGACACTCCTGTTTTTCTATGTTGACACTAGAAATTTTTTGAAAGCAATAAGAGGCAACGTATATCGTTTCGTCCCCAAAGGTGGCACGTTCCCTACCAAAACATCACACTTGTTGTGAGAAGCTCTGGTTTGTGACAACCTTATACCCAAACCTGCCCCAAATGGGAAAAAAATTACCATGACATGTGGATGCCACTCCATGATAGCTCGCCAAGTTTCATGAATTTCAGACGAGTTCTGGATTTACTAGAATTTAAAAACCAAGTATCTCAATGTTTGCGGCCGAGTGACGATGGCAGGGTGTTTGGAATTCATTCCCATTTCTTGCATGGGACCTAAGCATGCAACCAAGGACACATATTTGATTTTTCAACTAGTTTATATGCACTGGAGCATGTGCATGTAGTTCAAATTTGAATTATGCACCTAAAATGCCTACAAAACCAAGTTAATGTATAAAAATGTCTAAACGAACCCCGAAAAATTCCAAACTTAAACACAACACTTTTGTTGTTCTATCTTAACACTAGAAATTTTTTTAAATCAATAAGAGGCAACATATATCATTTCGTCCCCAAAGGTGGCATGTTCCGTACCAAAACCATCACGCTTGTTGTTAGAAGCTCTGGTTTGTGAGAAGCTTATACCCAAACCTGCCCCAAATGGGACAAAATTTTTACCACGGCATGTTGATTCCGCTCCATGATAGCATGCCAAGTTTCATGAATTTCAGACGAGTTTTGGATTTACTAGAATATTAAAACTAAGTATCTCAATGTTTGCGGCCGAGTGAAGGTGGCAGGGTGTTTGAAATTATTCCCATTTCTTGCATGGGACCTAAGCATGCACCGAAGGACACATATTTGATTTTTAAACCAGTTCATATGCACTGGAGCATGTGCATGTAGTTCAAATTTGAATTATGCACATAAAATGCCTGGAAAACCCAGTTAATGTATAAAAATGTCCAAACGAACCCCAAAAAATTCTAAAACAAAACACAACCCTCTTGTTGTTCTATGTTGACACTAGAAATTTTTTGAAAGCAATAAGAGGCAATGGATATCATTTCATCCCCAAAGGTGGCACATTCCCTACCGAAACCATCACGCTTGTTGTGAGAAGCTCTAGTTTGGGAGAAGCTTATACCCAAACTTACCCAAATGGGACAAAAATTTCACCACGACATGTTGATGCCGCTCCATGATAGCATGCCAAGTTTCATGAATTTTAGACGAGTTTTGGATTTACTAGAATTGAAAAAACTAGGTATCTCAATGTTTGCGGCCGAGTGACGATTGCAGGGTGTTTGACATTCATTCCCATTTCTTGCATGGGACCTAAGCATGCAACCAAGGACACAAATTTAATTTTTCAACCCATTTATATGCACAAGAGCATGTGCATGTAGTTCAAATTTGAATTATGCACCTGAAATGCCTACGAAACCAAGTTAATGTATAAAAACGTCCAAACGAACCCTGAGTAGTTCCATTTTTTGACGACACACCTATAGTTGCATGTTCACTACAGATAAAAGTTCTAGCAATTCAAACACCATCCTTTGCAGCTATGATCCCGTTAAGTAATTCAAATCAAGACAAAAAATCAAGTAGAGTGCACACAATTTATTATCACCAACCGTGTGAGATGTAGCACAAAATATCTTGGAGCACCTTCCGAGTGTCAAGCACACTAGCCGGCTCCTCAAATATCATTTCACTGTTCAATCGTCGCCGGTGAAAGATGGGGACGTGGACCCGTGTCTTGAGGGCAACTTCGGCGGCCCACTACAGTGAGAGCGCGGCCGCAGCCACCAGGCACGTGCGAATAAGGTTCATGAGGGCGACGACAATCTACGTCTGGGCGGCCAAGGCAGCCCAAATGGCCGATGTTGCTTCTCAGGCGGCGGCAGTAGCATCTGCCTCAGGGATAGCAACTGGCGAGAGCGGCACAACAGATGTCCGTTCCACAGTGGTGTCATTAGCCCTGATGGAGGTTGCCCATGACCATGTCGAGGCCGACCACAACCACCTTGTGGTGGTCACCGCACAAATCAAATGAAGCTTCTCCAACAACGGTTGGCAACCCATAGCCGAAGAGTTGGCAATCGCCGAGAGAGTTCGAGCAGCCGTCCGTTCCTGCGTGGCATACCTTGCCATGACGGAGCCCGCAAAGCCCAAATCGCGGCCGCCCATGCCCAGCTCGTGGCGGCCTATTCCAAAGATATGGCGGACGCGAATGGCAAGATGCTTGCTAATTATGGTGCGATTGATGCCATGGACCCCCCTCCCTAGGAGACCGTCGGGCGCGTGCTGGACATGGAGACGATGACGGAGATCGACGAGCACCAGTCATAGTAGTACTCTTTGTTTTGTTTAATTAAGAGCACTGGTCTTTAATTTGATAGAGTAATGTTTAGGTCAGCTAGCTCTGTTTAATGGTTGAACTTGCTCAATTAAGAAGTGTGGGTGTGTTGTAGTCACCTTTGTGTACCAAAATTATGCAATGACGTGGATGACCACTGTAACCAGGGAAATTCGAACCAAAATTTTTTACGTTCAAACTCATCACACACGGGTTAAGCTATCTAAATTGTTTGTGATGTTCACGTATCGTATACGGCTCTAAATAAAGGACCGTGTCTGATGACACTTTGCGCGCCAGTTTTTTCGCTGAAGCGATTCCAATTTTTCAGCTTCGGCGGAAATATCTACCTCCCCCCTTACCAAAATCAACATTTCCCCTGTTTCCTCCTTCCTTTCCAAGTTCAAACCTTCACTCCGTGCTTGCAGCGCCGCCTCCTCGCCTGCGACCCTCCTTCATGCTACTCGGCCTCGCCTATCCAGACAGGTAATCCACACCCGACCCCCATCCTCCTCCTCCTTCCAAATCCCACATGCCCCGACCGCCAACGCGACACCTTCCACCCAAATCACCGACCCCTCCACCAAATAAGCGTCGCCCTAAGCCATGGTCAGCGTAGTATAGCTAGGATCTCAAGGAGAATTTGGCAGCGGAGAAGCAAATCGCGGCCGCACGCGCGGATGAGGTCGTGATGGCTGCCATTCGTGTCGACCCCAGATCTTGGAGGAGAACCTCGCCGTCGAGGCTACCGTCGACGCCTCACGTGCCGATGACATGACGTGGTTGGTTGTTTGGTTCAATTCTGTAATGTGATGTTCAATTGTTGTGGGTGCATTCTGTTATTGTATACCATGTGAGAAATAAATTGAATTTGGTTGTACTAAATACATGAGAAACAAATACAATTGCTACATTTCCAAGTTTATAAGCATGTTTGGTTTGGTTAACTGTCTGATCTTCTATTAGGAGTATGTTATATTGTGCAATGTGGTGCTCAGTTAACGTTTGGTTCATTTGTTGTGGTGTTTAGTTAAATGTTTTGTTTGGTTCAATTCTGCAATCGATGTTCAATTGTTGTGGGTGCATTCTGTTATTATATACCATGTGAGGAATAAGTTGAATTTGGTTGTACTAAATACATGAGAAACAAATACAATTGCTATATTTCCAAGTTGTTAAGCATGCTTGGTTTGGTTAACTATCTGATATTCTATTAGGAGTATGTTATATTGTGCAATGTGGTGCTCAGTTAATGTTTGGTTCATTTTTTGTGGTGTTTAGTTAACTGCTTGGTTCAATTCTGCAATGTGATGTCCAATTATCGTGGGTAGAATTTTGTATTGTTGTGCATGTGAGGAATAAATCGAATTTGGCTGCACTTAATACATGAGAAACATATACGAGTGCTATATTTCCTAGTTCTTAATCATGCTTGGTTTGGATAAATGGGTTTTCCATGTGGCTTGAATTAAACCGATGAATCTACAATGTGCTTATTTTTCATCAACATATTTTACTAATAGCACGCGAACCCTTACTTAACCTAATGACTAACTACCTTATATGTGTTTCAGGGAAACAATGGGAACCACTGAGGTTTACAATCGAGGTTAGCACTTGCATGGTCCGTTGTCTAATAACACATTATTGTGCAATTTCAGGAACCATTCTAATATTTAGGTTTTTAACAATTTGGTCTTGCACATGTATGTCCTGTTGTCAGAGGTTTTAACCCACTGCTCTACTCTTTTTGCATATGGGGAAATGAGTTGTCCATGAATATCAGTCAACTCAAGAAACTTAGAAAGATTGTTGTGATAAAGAAATTAGCGACAAAAAACAACAAGATCTTTGTTTGCACAATGAAGAAGACATCAGTTCACTACAGGATGGTACTAACTATTATACCTTGCCTTTTTTATTCCTTTGCTCCATTTCCAATATAGAGAAGATATTCATGCACATCCTTGTTTTCAGGCCTTTCCAAACCAGTTCACTGATGATTACCTCTCAAACTACCTGTATGGCCAGGAGGTGAGGAAGGTATTCATACAACACCCATAGTTCAATATTGAAGTGTTCCTGAAGAGGACGAAGGATGGACGATCAATCATCCACAGGCACTAGCCTATAGTTACAAAGACCTTCAACATCAATGAAGGCTCAATATTCACCTTCTGCTTCAGCAGTTTTCCAGATGAGATACATCTGTCTATGTATCGTCTATGATGCTAATTTTGAAAGGTTATAGATGTTGCATGTGAAACTTGGTGCAGGTGTAGTTGTGTAATGGTGTAGCTGAGTGCTGAAGCTATGTGATGTTGTACTCTGATGTCTACTATGCAACTTTATTCTTCGAGACACGTGTTGGGCCTCCAAGCGCAGAGTTTTTTAGGGAAGTAGCAATTTTTCCCTCAAGTGGATGACCTAAGGTTTATCAATCCATGAGAGGTGTAGGATGAAGATGGTATCTCTCAAACGACCTTGCAACCAAACCTGCAACCAAATACAAGAAATCTCTTGCGTCCCCAACACACCCAATACAATAGCAAATTGTATAGGTGCACTAGTTCGGCGAAGACATGGTGATAAAAGTGTAATATGGATGGCAGAAATATGTTTTATAATCTGAATAAATAAAAACAGCAAGGTATCAAATAGTAAACGGGCACAGAAACGGTATTGCAATGCCTGAAAATGATGCCTAGGGTTCGTACTTTCACTAGTGCAACCTCTCAACAATGCTAATATAATTGGATCATATAACCACCCCTCAAAGTGCGATGAAGAATCACTCCAAAGTTCCTATCTAGAGGAGAACATAAGAATAAATTGTTTGTAGGGTACGAAACCACCTCAAAGCTAATCTTTCCGTTCGATCTATTCAAGAATTCGTACTAAAATAACACAAAGTTATTTTTTCCGTTTGATCTATCCTAGATTTCGTACTAAAATAACACCAAAGCAAATTCATATTCTTAATACTCAATCCAACACAAAGAACTTCAAAGAGTGCCCCAAGATTTCTACCGGAGAAACAAAGACAAGAACGTGCATCAACCCATATGCATAGATTACCCCAATGTCACCTCGGGAATCCACAAATTGAGTGCCAAAACATATATCAAGTGAATCAATATGATACCCCATTGTCACCATGAGTATTCAATTGCAAGACATATATCAAGTGTTCTCAAATCCATAAAAGTATTCAATACGATAACGACGAAATCTCAAAGGGAAAAACGCAATTCATCACAAAAAGATAGAGAGGGGAAAACACCATATGATTCGACTATATTAACAAAGCCCGCGATACATGAAGATCGTGACATCTCAAGAACGAGAGAGAGAGAGAGAGATTAAACACATAGCTACCGGTACAAACCCTCAGCCCCGAGGGTGGACTACTCCCTCTTCATCATGGTGGTCGCCGGGATGATGAAGATGGCCACCGGAGATGATTCCCCCCCGGCAGGGTGCCGGAAAGGGTCTAGACTGGTTTTCAGTGGCTACAGAGCCTTGCGGCAGCGGAACTTCTGATCTAGGTTAACCCCGAGGGTTTTTGGAATATTTGGGATTTTATAGGGCAAAGAGGGGGTGCGGGAGGCCACCGAGGTGGGCACCCAGGCGCACCTAGGTGGGTTGTGTCCCCCTCGGGGCATCCCCCAGGTGATGCTCTGGTCCATCCTGGGTGTTCTGGTCCATAAAAATTCTCCAAAAAGTTTCGTGGTGTTTGGACTCCATTTGATATTGATTTTCTATGATGTAAAAAACAAGCAAAATAGCAGCAACTGGCACTGTGCACTGGGTCAATAGGTTAGTCCCAAAAAATGATATAAAGTTGCTATAAAATGATTGTAAAACATCCAAGAATGATAATATAACGACATGAATACTTCATAAATTATAGATACATTGGAGCCGTATCAGCATCCCCAAGCTTAATTCCTACTCATCCTTGAGTAGGTAAATGATAAAGGAAATAATTTATGAAGTGTGAATGCTAGCAAAGTGCATAAGTTTGATCAATGATAATTTCAGTCACTTCTCCTAGCATCATGACAACAACTCTTTCTTATAAAATTTCTCATGTTTAAAGTAGCAACCAATTCACATGTTAAGGTTCGAACAATGAATTCTCTTGCAACTCAACAACCTATGTTCTAAGTCACCAAGCAATTACAATTCAACTTATTCAACAGAGTCTAAGTAAGAGCTCCACATACTCAACCATCATATAGTCTTCTATGATTGCTAACACTCACCATGTACACATGAGCAAAACGTTTCAACCAGACACATAGAAAGATTGGGGCTTATTGTTTTGCCTCCCAACTTATTCACCTCAAGGGTGATGTCAACAATAATAACTCATGCTACCCATATCTAACTGGATATATGTGCCTAGATCATTCCTCACCACATGATGCTTGCCAAAAGAGAAAATAAAAAGGAATAGAGAGAAATACTTTGAATCTTTGCATAAAAGTAAATACTGAAAAGTAAAAGATAGGCCCTTTACATAGGGAAGCAGAGGTTGCCATGCGCTTATTTGTTTGTATGCTCAACCCCTTAGTGCAAAAGAATGTCACGTTATATTGCCCCTTACATATGATAGAAACCTTTATTATGCAGTTTGTCGCTTTTATTCTTTGCCATCACAAGTTCGTACAACGCTCAATTTTCTCTTACACTAAATGATCTAACACTTTTAGCAGCAAATTTTATTGCCTTATTACACCGATGACAACTTACTTGAAGGATCTTATTCAATCCTTAGGTAGGTATGGTGGACTCTTGAAAATAAGATTTGGGTTTAAGGGTTTTTGGATGCACAAGTAGTATCTCTACTTGGTGCGGAATTTTTGGCTAGCAAAGATGGGGGGCAAGCACCACATGTTGAAGGATCTATGACAATATAACTTCTATGTGAATATGAACAAACATAAACCATTACGTTGTCTTCCTTGTCCAACGTCAACAATTTTGGCATATAATATTTTGATGGGGGCTCACAATCACAAAAGATTTCCAAGATAGTGTATTTGCATGTGAAAGTTCTCTTCCATATACTAATTATTCGTGAATTGCTTGTATGACCAATATTGTGATTGTCAAGCCTCAAAAGATTTCACTTTCTAAACCCATGTGAAGCTACCACTAGGCATGATATGATTTCAATTTCTTGACATTCAATTTATTCAACAATTTACTCATAGGATATAAGTGAAGCACAAGAGTAAATGACAAGCTACTCCAAAAATATGTAAATGAAGATCATGAGCATAATATTTCTTTCTCTCAAATTAATTTAAGTGAAGCAAGAGAGAATTTCTTCAAAAATACTAAAGCACATCATGCTCAAAAGATATAAGTGAAGCACTAGAGCAATGCCATAGAAAAGAGCTTCATTGATGGGACGTGAATGCCGCTTACCTAGCCTCCCTGGCAACTATTTGAGGACTCTATTTTATTTAAAAACTTTCAGATCTAAGTATTTTATTAAAACAGCAAGAAAAATGAAAATAAAATGACAATCCAAGGATAGCACACATCATGTGAAGAAGCAAAAACTTAGTCTCAACTGATACTAACCGATAATTGTTGAAGAAAAAAGGTGGGATGCCTACCGGGGCATCCCCAAGCTTAGATGCTTGAGACTTCTTGAAATATTATCTTGGGATGCCTTGGGCATCCCCAGATTGAGCTTTTGTGTCTCCATAATTCCTTTTATATCACGGTTTCTGTTGGGGATATCACTACTGGGCGTAAACCGGCCTATCTGGGCCGGGTTAACTTCGTCAGTAGTTAACTATGTTAAAGCCCAAGAAGGCAGATGAGGGCTCAAGGCCCATAGTCGGTTCAAGGCCTGTAGCCGTAAACCGGCGTTGGTATGTAACTTGTATTGTAAGTTAGGAATAAGTAGAGACCAAACCGGACACATCTATGAGCTGGTATTGGGACTCTGTGAACCGACGGGCGTCACCCGTGTATATAAGGGGACGACCCGATGGCGGTTCAGAACAACAGACAACAACTCGAGACTTAGGCGAAGCTTGTTTGCTCCGTAGTCATCGAAACCCCATCAATTCCATCACAACTAGACGTAGGCTTTTACCTTCATCGAAGGGGCCGAACTAGTATAAACTCTCTTGCGTCCCTGTGTCCGCTTTAACCCCTTCAAGCTAACCCGTTGCGATGGCTCCACGACTAAGTCCTTTCATGAGGACATCTGCCGTGACAAAACCACGACAGTTGGCGCCCACCGTGGGGCTATCGCACGATGGTTTCAAGTTCTTGGAGGGCCGCTTTGAAGGACTCGAGGGCTATGTTGTGGGCCGGATGACTAAGAGTCGTCGCAGCAAGCTCTACATCGATGATGCAGGCTGGGGCCCCGAGGCCGGCTCAATTGAGTACGGATACCGGGTCCCCTTTGGTGGCATACACATTTTCATCGGCAAGATCGGTGAACCGGGCCCTGAGCCAGACATCTGCATCGACCTCGTCGAAACGGCTCAGCGTGCGTGATCCGCCCGAGTTAAACCGGCCGTGAAGCGTGCCTTCGTGGGAGTCATCCATGGAGGAAGTTATGAGGATGGATCGGAATCTCGCAGCGAGACCGTCGTTTATTCCGGCGACGAGTCATCAACCGGAGAAACCGAATCTCTATATCAGCTACAAGATGGCCGGATTGGGGGCTGTTCTGATGGCGACAGTATTCCAGACCCCTCTGATCTACCCAACCGAGTTGGAATATTCATGGCCGGCACACAAGCAGCACTTCATTCTTCGACCACTGCGCCAATAACCTCCGGTTCAGTAGCGGCGACACCTGCCGGGGCAGGAAGCTCTGCACGCCCACCGGCTCAAGTTCTGTCAGATCTATTTGATGCATTGCCTGTGCTCATGGCAGAAGCTAACCCGGCGGATCAGGAAGTCCACAACGCGGAGATTGCAAAGGTGAAGGAATAGATCACCCAGGCCAAGGCGGACCTGGCAGCTGAGAATGCCAGGATGACCACAGAGCGGGCCGCTTTAGACGCACAAGCCTACAGGCTCATGTTGGACCAGAACGCGTCGCATGAAGTCATGAAGAGGAAGTACCGATCCCGTTTGCCTTTGGTTTTCGAGGCCAGAGACCTTTTCAACACCCCAGGAGCAGGAACCAGTAATCCGCTGGAGGGAAACCGGGCGGAAGCTCCGGGGACCGGCGCGCCGGCTCAGCCCCGTCTGATGAATCCGCCTCGTCAAAACACTGTTATACCTCAGGCTGTTTCAACACCTCCAGGTCACTACTCCAACCCAATGGACAATCCCGTTGCCGCTGCTGCACGGCTGGAGGCCATTCCAATTGAAGGTGACTCGCCACAGGCGGTAGAGACGCGACGGGTCAAGGAGCTTCTTAGGACAACTTTGGTCCAACAGGAAGCATACTCGTACAGCCGCAACCGGATCCACTCGACCCCTCGTCCAAGCCGGAGCTATAGCAGGCGTATGGATGAACCGGCAGTGTCAAGTAATGAACAACGTGGAGCACCCCACGGCAACAACCTGGCGGGTGGTGCTGATAACGCTCAGGAAGTGGTGTACTGGGCCCGAGCGCACAGGGAGGCCGAGTTAGCCGCACAGTATCAGGCTCGGCAGCTTACGCCGGTTCGTCCAACTATCTCGGTCGAACCCGGTGCTACTTCTAGTTCTTTGGGGGCCTTGCCTTGTCCCCGCTTTACGCAATGTGCACCTGCCCAAGGATTTCAAGGGCCCGCGCAAGGTACCAAATTACACGGCGGATCAACCCCCAAAGACATGACTCATTGGGTGCGCCGGGTCTCGCAGGTTCTACATTCATCAGACCGCATCAACGCTGACACCGCGGTTATAACCCTAGAAGGCAATTGCCGGTTTGGGCCCCTAAAGATGAAGTTAGGACGGATGAAGCGCCATTGCACTGACATGGGGACCCTCATGGCTGCCTTGGTAAAGTATGCTGATTCTGATAGTACCAAGGATCCTGAGTCTGATGATGATAAGACAGGGAAAGGAAAGAAGAACAGCAACTCCAAAGGTCAGCAGCATCACTCGGCAGGTAACGGTAGCGGAGGCAAGCGTAAAGCGGATGGCAACATGGACTTCGTGGCGAATACCAACGCGCAGGACAAGGGTCAGCGACGCAAGGGTAAACCGCCGAATCGCAGTGGAGCGCCTAACCCTAACCTGGACCGCTTAAATTATCTATTGAACCAGCCCTGTCCAAAGCATGGGATGAAGGAGGTGCCAGCAAACCACCTTTGGAAGGATTGTTTCATTATGCAGGAATTCAAGAATTCTAATGCTTTCCGGTATGATCACGGCTCTGGCGATGGCTCAAGATCCGGGCCGGGTTATGGTGGAGGAAATTCCGGTTCAGGATTTAATGGTAATCCGGGCAGACATAACAATCAAAATAATCAGAACAACCAGGGTGGTTACAACCAGCAGCAGCAACAGTCAGGTTACCAGAGCAACCCAAAGTAGTTGAATAGTGGGCAGTACCATGTCTTCACCACTAGCTTGGACAAGCGAGACCTAAAGGTTCAGAGGCGGGCAGTCAACTCTGTTGAACCGGCCGTGCCCCGTTATCTACGCTGTTCTGAACAACCAATCATATGGAGCAGAGAGGATCACCCTCCCCAGGTTGATAATCCGGGTCAGTTGGCTCTGGTGGTGGCGCCTCAGGTGAGAGGTTACAAGTTCACCAAGGTGCTCATGGATGGAGGGAGCAACATTAATATCTTGTACTATGAGACCTTCCGTCGTATGGGACTAACAGATAAAAATCTCAAACCGTCCAATACGGTGTTCCACGGTGTGGTACCTGGCAAGTCAGCATATCCTGTTGGTAAGATAGCTCTGGAAGTGGCCTTTGGAGATGATCATGATTCCAGGTCGGAAACATTGACGTTTGAAGTGGTGAAAATCCAAAGTCCATATCACGCCCTGTTTGGGCGACCGGTCTACGCCAAGTTTATGGCACGGCCCTGTTATGTGTATTTGCAGCTCAAGATGCCGGGTCACAAGGGGACAATAACGGTTCACGGAAGCCGTAAAATCGCTTTGGAGTGCGAGGAAGGAGATGCGGCCTACCAGAGTCGGTTTGTGCCACCGAGGAGCTGAAGTATTATAAGGACAATGTTGATCCGGCGGACATGACTCCATTAAAGAAGCCAACTACGGAGCATGATCCGGCCCTGAAGTTCAAATCGGCAGCAGAAGCTAAGCTTGTTGACTTCGTACCTGGCGATTCGTCCAAGTAGTTCAGCATTAGTGCCAACTTGGATCCAAAATAGGAAAGCGCGCTCATCGAGTTCATCCGTGAGAATCGGGACATTTTTTGCATGGAAGCCCTCTGACATGCCAGGTGTACCGAGGCAACTCGCTGAGCACACCCTTAATGTGGATCCTAAATACAAACCGGTGAAACAGTTCCTCCGCTAGTTTAACGAAGAAAGACGCAATGCGATTGGAGAAGAAGTAGCCAGGCTCTTAGCAGCTGGCTTTATTGTTGAAGTTTTTCACCTTGAGTGGCTTGCCAATCCGGTGCTGGTCCTTAAGAAAAACAGCACCTGGCGCATGTGTGTGGATTACACAGATCTTAATAAGGCATGTCCAGTAGATCCTTTTGCCCCCCCCGTATTGATCAAATTATTGATGCTATGGCGGGTTGTGAGCGTTTGAGTTTTTTGGATGCATATTCTGGCTATAATCAGATCAAAATGGCGGTTAAGGACCAGGAGAAGACGGCATTCATAACTCCCTTTGGAGCCTTCTACTATGTGTCTATGCCCTTTGGGCTCAAGAGTGCCCAGGCCACTTATCAACGGTGTGTACAAAATTGTCTTCAGAAGCAGATTGGCCGTAATGTACATGCTTACGTGGATGATATCGTGGTTAAGTCAAGGGAGAAGGAGACTCTGGTTGACGACTTGAAGGAAACCTTTGATAACCTGAGGACGTACAAGATGATGCTTAATCCGGCCAAGTGTGTCTTTGGTGTACCGGCTGGAACCTTATTGGGTTTTCTGGTGTCCAACAGGGGAATCGAGGCTAATCCGGAGAAGATCGCAGCCATCACCTCCCTGGCTAAACCAAAGTGTATCAATGATGTTCAACGCCTGGCAGGCCGGATTGCCGCGTTAAGCCAGTTTATCAGCCGCCTTGGTGAGAAGGCAATCCCTTTGTATCAGATGTTGAAGAAGACCGATCAATTCGTTTGGAGTTCTGCTGCTGATGAAGCATTTGAGGACTTAAAGCGGCAATTGGCCAATCCTCCTGTGTTCGCCGCTCCCACTGACAAGGAGCCGTTACTGTTATATGTTGCTGCTAATGCTCATGCAGTCAGTGTGGCTATTGTGGTGGAGCGAAAAGAGGCAGGCAAGGAGCATCCGGTTCAACGTCCGGTTTATTATATCAGCGAGGTACTCATTGAGTCCAAGCAACGGTATCCGCATTGGCAGAAGCTGGTATATGGAATTTTTATGGCAAGCCGGAAGCTTAAGCAATACTTCCAAGGGCACCCCATTACGGTGGTCAGTTCTGCTCCCTTGGGGGATATCATCCAGAACCGGGAAGCGACTGGACGGATTGCCAAGTGGGCTATAGAGCTTGGGCCGCACGGGTTGAAGTATGTGCCTCGGACGGCGGTTAAGTCTCAAGCACTTGTTGATTTCATCAATGATTGGACAGAACTGCAAGCACCTGAAGAAAAGCCGGATCACACATATTGGACCATCTATTTTGACGGATCCAGGCAATTGGAAGGCTCGGGGGCTAGAGTCATATTAACTTCCCCACGAGGTGATAAGTTTTGTTACGTTCTCCGCTTAATGTTCCCTTGTACTAACAATGCAGCTGAGTATGAAGCCTTGCTCCATGGTCTCCGGATGGCTAAGGAGATGAATCTAAGTCGAGTTAAGTGCTTCGGTGACTCGGACCTCGTGGCTCAACAAGTGTCTGGCACTTGGGATTCCAAGGACCCACTCATGGCAGCATATCGTTGTGAGGTGGATATTGTTGTAGGTCACTTTAAAGGCTATCAGGTGGACCACGTGGACCGACAGAAGAATGAAGCGGTAGATGCTTTAAGCCGGCTGGGCTCTCAGCACAAACTGGTCCCGCCCAATGTTTTTCTGGATGTGCTGCACAACCCGTCGGTCAAGCTCCCTGGTGAAGCGAATTTGGCTATTCCTGACCGGAGGTTTAATTGGTGGCAGCTCTTCATGTCATTCCGGATTGGACGCATCCTTACCTGGCGTACATGAACCGGGGCGAGTTACCAGAGGATGAGATTCTGGCCCGACAAATAATCCGGCGGTCCAAGTCCATGACTATTGTCAATGGCGAGTTGCATCATTGCAGTGTATCAGGGGCGTTTCAACGCTGTGTGTCTCCTGAAGAAGGCTGTGAAATTTTGCGTGAGATCCATGAAGGAGATTGTGGTCACCACGCCGGTTCAAAATCTTTGGTGGCTAAAGCGTTTCGCCATGGCTTCTATTAGTTAACTGCTCATGCTGATGCGGAGGATCTGGTCAGACGATGTGATGGTTGCCAAAAGTTTTCAAGACGTGCTCATGTGCCGGCTCAAGAATTGAGAATGATTCCAATTACTTGGCCGTTTGCGACTTGGGGGCTGGATATGGTTGGACCTTTCAAAAGGTCCAAAGATAAGAAGACCCACCTCCTGGTGGCAGTTGACAAGTTTACAAAGTGGGTGGAGGCAGAACCTGTTAGCAAGTGTGATGCGGCCACGACGGTTCAGTTCATCAAAAAAGTGATTTTCCGGTTTGGCTTTCCACATAGTATCATCATAGATAATGGTACCAATTTGTCCAAGGGTGCCATGAAGGAGTTCTGCGAATGGGAGCACATCCGGCTTGATGTTTCATCAGTGGCACACCCATAGTCCAATGGTCAAGTAGAAAGGGCTAATCAAGAGATCTTGAGAGGCATCAAGCCCCGGCTTATGGTTCCTTTGGAGAGAACACCGGGTTGTTGGGTAGAAGAGTTACCATCTGTGTTATGGAGCATCAATACTACACCCAACAGGTCAACAGGATACACGCCGTTCTTCATGGTCTACGGAGCGGAGGCGGATCTCCCAAGTGATATCCGTCATGACTCACCTCGTGTGGTGGCTTATGTTGCAGCAGACAACGAGACAGCACGACAAGTCGCTTTGGACCTGTTGGATGAAGAACGTGACATAGCAGCCGCCCGCTCGGCGATTTACCAACAGGATCTTCGTCGTTATCACAGTCGCCGAGTCAGAACAAGAACCTTTCAGGAGGGAGATTTGGTGCTTCGGCTCATCCAAGATCTGACTGATATGCATAAGCTAGCCCCACCTTGGGAGGGACCTTTCGTGGTTAGCAAGAATCTGCACAACGGTTCGTATTATCTGATCGATATTCGAGAGCATAAAGACTCACGTACATCAAAGGAGGAGACCAACAGGCCGTGGAACATAGCTCATCTTCGGCCTTACTATACCTGAGCCATTGGCTCTACTTATGTACATATTATGACGATGTATATATTATGATTAATATAATAAACCGAAACCTCAGCTAAAGCAGGGTATCTGTTCTTTTACATCATGTGTGGTTACGCGGAGTTGTTCTAAAGCGGCCTCCGGTTTACCCCTTGAGTTAGCTTTTCAAAGCATCATGTAATATCACTTGGGGGCTTGGTCATATCCGAACCAATGCAACACCTTTTGATAGGCGAAAGCCACCAGATCACTTGAGGACATGGTCAAGTCTGAACCAGTCACGCCTCTTGATCGGCCTAAGGCCACAGAATCACTTGGGGGCTTGGTCGAACCCGAACCATTGCCACGCCTATTGATCGGCATAAATGCCACGGTTTCATTTGGGGACCTGGCTGACGCGAACCATAGCTACACCTATCGGGAGCTTGGTCGTGTCCGACCATGGTAACGCTATCTGATCGGCTCAAATAAGCCTCTTTTTGCAAACGGTTTTATCATTGCCTTTGCTTCACAATTTTCTTTGATATATATTTCTTTCTTTTTGTTGGGTTTTTTAAACCGACAAAGTTTTAAAACCGGTTCGAACTTTCAATTGACGGAACACGGTCCATTTTTAATCCGGAGACTATTTGCCTGGTTTGATTTTTTAACATCCTATTACGGAGTAACATGGCATTTTATTATAACCCGGCACGGTTTACATGGTAAACCGACATCATATATATACAGGAGCTGCTATCTCCTCCAACAGTGTGGGTTTCTAAACCTCCGCTTCAAGATTGGCCAAGCCAACTTCTTGCCCAACGATGGCAGGTATTATGTATCCCAAAGATTTGATCATATTTCAGATATTTTGATTTCACATATGCAGACATCATACTCCGCCGGACGGTACAACCGCGGTGGCGCTTTAAGATTTTTTGTATTACAGAAAATACTTTGGAAAGTTCATCACCCAAAGGAAGGAAAAGTTGCAGTAATTATGCATGAAGGCATATCAAAATCAAGAGTATCGGCTAGCCTATTACAAGGCAACACGGTGCCCAAAATAAGAACATTGTTTTTTTGCAAAGAAGAAGCAGTTTAAACCGGCTTCCGGTTCAAGCTTGGTCACCAGCCTGGCCTGATGGTTGTGGGTCATCCCGCGCCGCTTCAACTTCAACTTCTCTACTCAGCGGCTGGAAATCAATAGTTGTCCAGTCGATTCCCATTAATGCTTGAAAGACAGCTTCATCATGGATCAGCAACGACGGTTCAATATTGGGAGCGTAAGTATGCTTACGGATTGGACGGATAAGATTTTCCGCTTCAGGAATTGGTGCAACTACTCGCTTGTTGTGGTTGTCATATTGGGCTTGATAATGAGACAAGTCTGCTTCTTCAACCAATTGACAAGCTAGCGTACGCACCTCCCGGTTTATTACTTGCAGATCCGCTTCACTAAACTCTGACCCGTCTTCCTTCAAGCTGGGATAGCCCTGAGCCGCTTCAACAGGATCAAAATCCGGCCCCAAGCTTTTGCCCGGATTAAGGCATTGATCGCACCGGTTCGAGCAACAGATTTCTTCAGCTCTTCAACTCGGGCAGGAAGCATCGACAGTCTCTTCAGAGTGTCCTAAATCAAAGTGGGCGCCGGATTGTTGTGGGATGCAGCAGAGATGATCCGCTGGGCACCAGTGTACAGTTGTTCGGTCAATGTGTAGGCGGCTTTCAATTTCTTCCGCACATCTGACCCCAAGTGACCAATGCGTGTCCCTGAAATATTGCAAAGGGTTAACAAATTGGCAGCTCTATAAGACGGCCGAGTCAATCCAGGAATCAAACCAGCTTACCAAAGATAGCAACGGTCATGGCATGCACTTGCCGCTTTATGCTGGTCAGTTCGTCTACCACCGGTTTAAGTGCAGCCTCGGCATCTTCTGCTCGTTTGGTTAAAGCGGATTTTTCAGTGGCCCAATCCGCCCGCTTATTCTTGAAGCCCTCCTTAAGCTGTTCCATGGCGCTTAAAGCGCTGGTTAATTCCTCTTTTGCTTTGGAGGTTTCAGCTTGTTGGGATTTCAGATTTTCTTGGAGATTGGCGACTTGGGTTTCTTTTGTCTTCAGTTCAGCCTGCATATAGACAGATATATGATTCCGCAAGCAGTACAACAATTGAAGTACCAACCACATAACAAGTTATGCACTTGGCCCTTGGGGGCTAATGTATATTTGATCTTAAATCTATCAATAGATTCTAAAGTCCCAAGATCAATACAAGTATTCAACTTGGCACTTGGGGGCTAATATCTATTTGCTCAAATAAAGATGACAATTACTTAAGGTCCCGGTTTAACTACGCTAAGTTGAACCGGCCCTTGGGGGCTACATCAGCAAATTCCGAAGTATGGAGATTTATATTAGCAAGTCCCGGTTTGAATTAAGTTTCTAAACCTGCCCTTGGGGGCTAGGAGAATTAACAAGATTGAAATGTCCAAGCAGGGAAAAGCACAAGGAAGTTACCACAAATTTCTCTTTCATCATATTCACCAGACCAGCTTCATAATCACGGCTGGTATACAGCTGGTTCAGATAGCCAGAATGAAGATCTTGGGCATTCAGAGCAGCATAGGTCACCAAGTCAATATTCCACTTGCCTTTGCCCATGGCAGCAAATTCTTGTTTGGTGGTATGCTTGGATAAAGCAACAGGATTGCTGGGCTCTGTACGGCCAATACCAGTAATTACAACTTCATCATCCTTAGCATCACCGGTTTGCACTAGCGCAGTCGGTTTGTCAGCAGGCTGGGATGGACTGGTGGATCTCCCAAACTGGATGGGGCTTGTGCGCTGGTTGATAGGGCCTGAGGCATCAATAGGCCTTTCTTCAGCAATAAAATCATCATCCTGCTGTGGTGGATCATTGGGTATATCTTCATGGATAGCCGCTTCAAGATTTGGTGTTTTACCCGGTTCAGGGACGATGTCCTCCTCGGCCGCTTTATCCAGGCGAGCCTTCTTGCTCGGCCTAGGCTTGGCCCTGAAAGGAATAACAAAGTAAAATACAGCATATGTTACAAGGTGATGTACCAGAAATATTATGACAAGTATAGCTTACCCAAGCACCGTTTTGAGCGGTGGCAGCTGAGTAGCCGATGACTTGCCAGAGGATGAGTGGGAAGTAACCTGATAATCGGAGTCAGATGGATTAAGAGGTTGACGAAAACAGCCCGCTTTAGGACAAGCACTGACAAGCAAATTAGAGACCTCTGAACGGCGTTTCCAAACCGGACTGTTCGGTAAACCGGCGGAGGTAACTACCTGGCCACTGTGCCGGGTTGTGCGGCGAGCTTCGTGCTATTGGGTCTTCACAAGAAATTTGGGATCCAAGTAAGCAAGAGGATGAGAAAATTTAACCTTCCGGTTTGCCTGACGGATTTTTAGTGAAGGCAAAGGGTCTGAATCGGAAGAGAGAGTAATTACCTCTGCGGCATCAGCATGGCTGGCTTCGGCATCATCCTGACAAATATCATCATCAATAAGGCGCATGAAAAATAAGCCAAGTGAGTCAAGCTCTACCTCAAGGTCTGGATTACCCACATCATCATCAGGGGCCGGATCAGAAGGTGCAGTGGTTTTCTTCTTATGAGAAGGCCATTTCATGACTTTAGTTTTTGGCCGGGTTGGTCGTTCCGGTTTGTCTATTTTTTCTGGCTTCTCCTGTGAAAGTTTCTTGCTCCAAAATGGATCATCGCCCTGTTTAAACAGACATTGATATTAAACAATGACCAGATATATCAATAACAGGTTCAGTAAAAGGAAAATTAAGCTCTTACAGCTGGCGGTTTGTTGGTGGCACAGAAGGGAAGCAGGCCGGTTCGAGCACAGACATATTCTAGTTCATTCAGCATTTTATTCACAACCTCTGTGATTTCTTCGTCGGTGAGCTGGATGTTAGCATGTTGCAGTGGGTCATCAACACTGCCAGTATACTCGCACATCAAACGGAGCGCCGACTAAGGGGCAGTATGCTCCATGATATCCAATAGCGAGTGAGATCAACCCCTGTTAAACCGTTGGCCATGAAGGCTCTGAGCTTGGACAGTTGAGGGGCGTATTTGCTTCTCTCCTTGGCAGTCAACCTTTGCGGAAAGGGGTGTGTATTGCTAAGCCGCTCCGGAAGAAAGCTAGGCAAAGGATTTTCACCAACAGGGGAGGTGTCTTTGCAATAGAACCATGTTTGATTCCACTCTTTGGGATGGCTGTGCAATTTGGCGTGAGGGTAGGTGACCTCTTTCCTTTTCTGAATCGCTACACCACCTAATTCCGTATTGGAACCGTCAGTAAACTCAGTACGGCGGTTTAGATGGAATTAGTCTCTAAACAACTCAACTGTGGGCTCCTCTTGAAAGAACACCTCACAGAGCACTTGGAAGTGACACATGTTTGTAACAGAGTTGGGGCCAGTGTCTTGTGGGCGGAGTTGAAAATCGGCCAAAACATCCCGGTAAAATTTAGAACCGGGCGGCTTAAAGCCCCGGGCTAAGTGATCTACGAAGACGACAACCTCTCCTTCTTGAGGTGTGGGAGGGCATTCTTTGCCAGGGACCCTCCAATGGATGGTGTTTTTGCTGCCTAAAGAGCCAATCAGGACTAAATTGTTCAGTTGAGTCTCTGTGACGCGAGAAGGAACCCAGTTGCACTCATATACTTGCTTGGCCATGATGAAATCTACAAGATAGGTGATTCCGGTTCAAGAATGCATTGATTAAAGTACACTGGTATGTACAATGTTAAACCGGAGACAGTTCTATCTAAACCGGAGTTGTATGAAGCAACAACATCTGGCGGTTCAACAAGGGGACTAATGGTATATACCGGTTTGTCAATTTTTTCTACACCAAGTTAAACCGCCGGATCTAAGCATTGAAACAGTTGAGATTGCGGATGGGTAAGTGTACAGAAACAGATTTCACAAGATTTCTCTACAACGACGGATCTGACGCAAGTTCAGAAAAGAAGGAAAATATTCAAGGTTCAAAAAAGTACAGTACCGAATCAATGGGCAGCGATACAGATAGATCTATGGTCTTGAGGCATGTAAGTGAAGGCGGATGCTAAAGACTACTGCTACACAGAGCAAAGGTTCACAGGTTCATCTAAGATCTATCATATGAGTACGCAGCAGACGATGAACACTGAAGAACTTGGAAACCCTAGAACGGATCTATGGAGGAAAAGGTGAAGAACTCACCGGAGCCGAGGAAGAAGCAGAAGGTCGCCGCATTGCTCTGGTACAATCAGGGTGATGCAGCGGCCAAGGTTGGAGCAGAGGTCGTCGACGGCGGCAGAGCTCCGAAGCTAGACGACGCAGGGAAGACGAAGCAGAAGGGCATAAAGGGGAAAAAGAAATGACCCTTCGGTCCTATTTATAAGGCAAGGGACATGTGTTAGGCGCGAAAATCAAGGGACCATGGGTGGAAACGAAGCTGTCGCCTTGATTGTCGCAGACCTATTAAACAAAAAGGGTATCATGGATAAGTTTCTTTATAACAGGTGACGTCACGCCGGTTTACAACGACCGGAGAAGATGACATCACGGCGGTTCAACAAACTACAAGAAGATGTTGAAGATGAAGATTTTGCTAAGGATTGACATGAACCTGTTCAAATCAATCTGGGGCCTAATGTTGGGGATATCACTACTTGGCGTAAACCGGCCTATCTGGGTCGGGTTAACTTTGTCAGTAGTTAACTATGTTAAAGCCCAAGAAGGCAGATGAGGGCTCAAGGCCCATAGTCGGTTCAAGGCCTATAGTCGTAAACTGGCATTGGTATGTAACTTGTATTGTAAGTTAGGAATAAGTAGAGACCAAACCGGACACATCTATGAGCCGGTATTGGGACTCTGTGAACCGACGGGCGTCACCCGTGTATATAAGGGGACGACCCGGCGGCGGTTCAGAACAACAGACAACAACTCGAGACTTAGGCAAAGCTTGTTTGCTCCCTAGTCATCGAAACCCCATCAATTCCATCACAACTAGACGTAGGCTTTTACCTTCATCGAAGGGGCCGAACTAGTATAAACTCTCTTGTGTCCCTGTGTCCGCTTTAACCCCTTCAAGCTAACCCGTTGCGATGGCTCCACGACTAAGTCCTTTCATGAGGACATCTGCCATGACAAAACCACGACAGTTTCCCTAAATCTTAAAAGCTTCATCCACGCAAAACTCAACAAGAACTCGTGAGATAAGTTAGTATAAACCAATGCAAAAACCTTATCATTCTCAACTGTAGCAAATCACTAAAATTATTATTCAACATTGCATACTAAATGCCTCTGCATATTTAATACTCCTATCCTCAAATAGAATCATTAAACAAGCAAACATATGCAAACAATGCAAACATAACAGCAATCCGCCAAAACAGTACAGTCTGTAAAGAATGCAAGAGTATCAATACTTACCTAACTCCAAAAGTTATGAAAATTTCCCAAACTGTAGAAATTTTATCAGAGCTTATTTTGCAAAAAGTTTCAACATTTTATAACATTCTTAATTTTCTAGGGAATTTTTGCAACATCGATAAACTTTCTGCTTTGAAACAGCAACATGTAGACTTGCAAAATAAGCATGGTAAAGGCTATCCTTGACATTTTTATTGAAAATAAATATGAAAAACATTATTATAAATAACAACAAGCAAATACTAACAAAATAAATTGATGCTCCAAGCAAAACACATATCATGTGACGAATGAAAACATAGCTCCAAGTGAGGTTACCGATAATGTTGGAGACGAAAGTGGGGATGCCTTCCGGGGCATCCCCAAGCTTAGTTGCTTGGATCTTCCTTGCATATTACCTTGGGGTGCCTTGGGAATCCCCAAGATTAGGGTCTTGTCACTCCTTATTCTCCTCATATCATCATCTCACCCAAAACTTGAAAACTTCAATCACACAAAACTTAACAGAACTTCGTGAGATAGGTTAGTATGATAAAGAGCATTCCATTTCACTTTGGTACTGTCAAATACAAGATTCATAATTGTTTCCACACAATGCCTACTATAGCATATCATTTCCACAATTTATATTGAGCAATATAAGCCATGGAAACTAGAAAACAAGCAAACTATGCATTGAAAACAGAATCTGTCAAAAACATAATAGTCTGTAGTAATTTGTACTCCAACCATATTTATACTACTCCAAAAATTCTGAAAAATTAGGGAAACCTAGGTAATTTGTTTATTAATCTTCGTTAAAAAGAATCAGCATTTTCTCATGCTTCTGTTAAAAATGAGAATTGTTTTCCCGAGCGCAAAAGTTTCTGTTTTTCAGCAAGATCAAATCAACTATCACCGTAAGCCATCCCAAAGGTCTTACTTGGCACTTTATTGAAACGAAAGCAATAAAACATGATTACAATAGTAGCATAATCATGTGAGCACAGAAAAGCAGTAGGTAGAAGTGTTGGGTTCTCTCCCAACAAGCGCTTTTCTTTAATGCCTTTTAGCTAGGCATGATGATTTCAATGATGCTCACATAAAATATAAGAATTGAAACATCGAGCATAATGAAACACATGGCAAGCACATTTAAGCATAACCCACTTCCTGTGCATAAGGATTTTGTGAGCAAACAATACATGGGAGCAAGAATCAACAAGCATAGGAAGGCAAAACAAGCATAACTTCAAAACATTCAACACATAGAGAGAAAATTTGATATTATTGCAATTCCTAAAAGCAAGAGTTCCTCCCTCATAATAATTTTCAGTAGCATCATGAAGAAATTCAACAATATAACCATCACATAAAGCATTTTTTTCATGACACAAAAGTATAGAAAACTTATTACTCTCCACATAAGCAAATTTCTTCTCATCAATAGTAGTGAGAGCAAACTCAACAAAATAACTATCATGAGAGTGAAAATTGAAACCATGATGACAAGTTTCATGGTTATCATTATTAAAAATAGCATACATGTCATCAACATAATCATCATATGTAGCAACTTTGTTATCATAGTCAATTGAAACCTCATCCAAAATGGTGGATTCATCACTAAATAAAGTCATGACCTGTCCAAATCCATTTTCATCATTATAATCATCATAAATATGAGGCTAGCAACCATTATAACAAATTTGCACATCAAATCTTGGGGGACTAAAAATATCATCTTCATCAAACATAGCATCCCCAATCTTATGGCTTTGCACATCATTAACATCGTGGATATTCAAAGAATTCATACTAACAACATTGCAATCATGCTCATCATTTATACCAAACATTCTATTGAATTCTTTTTCTATCAATTGAGCACAATTTTTGTTTCCATCATTTTCATGAAATACATTATAAAGATGAATAATATGATGCAACCTCAATTCCATTTTTTTGTAGATTTCTTTTTATAAACCAAACTAGTGATAAAACAAGAAACTAAAAGATTCAATTGCAAGATCTAAAGATATACCTTCAAGCACTCACCTCCCGGGCAACGGCGCCAGAAAAGAGCTTGATGTCTACTACGCAACTTTATTCTTGTAGACACGTGTTGGGCCTCCAAGCATAGAGTTTTCTAGGACAGTAGCAATTTTCCCTCAAGTTGATGACCTAAGGTTTATCAATCCGTGAGAGGTGTACGTAGGATGAAGATGGTATCTCTCAAACGACCCTGCAACCAAATACAAGAAATCTCTTGTGTCCTGAACACACCCAATAAAATGGCAAATTGTATAGGTGCAGTAGTTCGGTGAAGAGATGGTGATAAAAGTGTAATATGGATGGTAGAAATATATTTTTATAATCTGAATAAATAAAAACAGAAAGGTGGCAAATACTAAAACGGGCACAAAACGGTATTGCAATGCTTGAAAATGAGGCCTAGGGTCCGTACTTTCACTAGTGCAACCTCTCAACAATGCTAATATAATTGGATCATATAACCACCCCTCAAAGTGCGATGAAGAATCACTCCAAAGTTCCTATCTAGCGGAGAACATAAGAATAAATTGTTTGTAGGGTACGAAACCACCTCAAAGCTATTCTTTCCGTTCGATCTATTCAAGAGTTCGTACTAAAATAACACAAAGCTATTCTTTTCGTTCGATCTATCCTAGAGTTCATACTAAAATAACACCAAAGCAAATTCATATTCATAATACTCAATCCAACACAAAGAACTTCAAAGAGTGCCCCAAGATTTCTACCAAAGAAACAAAGACAAAAACATGCATCAACCCCTATGCATAGATTACCCCAATGTCACCTCGGGAATCTGCGAGTTGAGTGCCAAAACATATATCAAGTGAATCAATAAGATACCCCATTGTCACCATGAGTATTCAATTGCAAGACATATATCAAATGTTCTCAAATCCATAAAAGTATTCAATCCGATAACGACAAAATCTCAATGTGAAAAACTCAATTCATCACAACAAGATAGAGAGGGGAAAACACCATATGATTCGACTATATTAACAAAGCCCGCGATACATCAAGATCGTGACATCTCAATAACAAGAGAGAGAGAGAGAGAGAGATTAAACACATAGCTACTGGTACAAACCCTCAGCCCCGAGGGTGGACTACTCCCTCCTCATCGTGGTGGTTGCCAGTGTCGGGGAAACGACACCTATGGGATCCCGAGGACCCCTTCTACGGTTGGCGGGGGTGAAGAGATGCACAAAGAGTCAAACGATCAGCGCGAGGGGATTTTTACCTAGGTTCGGGCCGCAAATGATGCGTACAGCCCTAGTCCTGCTTGTCTATGTTTATCTTGTGTTCTTTAGTTCTTGGACTAGCTACTATGCGTGCCCAGTCCAAAAAGACCTAATCCTTCCACAGTACGCCTCGGGCCTCCTTGTATATGTCAAAGGGGTGCCACAGTGGCACACAGGAGGTGGAAAGTATGTACAGTGTACAAGTTTATCACCTGACGTCGTAGGACAAACGCATTTAATGCGCTACCTACGTGCCCTCTTCCTTTATCAGGGACGGCAATGGAGCTCGTCCCGTTCGTAGCCGCCTCGCCTTGCTTCGACGTGTGTCCGGCTGACGAGGCTTGTAGTGCCATGCTGGCTGGCTGGTCGCTATGCTGGTGCGGTGACAGGGCCTTCACGCAGATCTGCATGCCACCATGCAGGTGCTCGACTAGTTGGCCTAGAAGCTGCTTGCTGCCAAGCAGGCGCTTGCCTAGTTGGCGGGCTAGTTGCCGCATCGGAACGGTCGCGGGGCAGCGAAACTTTGGCAGGTGCGGGCCTAGCCGTGGCCCCACAGATGCCCCCGGCAAGGGTCTTGTCGGGTTCTTGCGGCCGTCCCCAGCAAGGATCTTGCTGGGGGTCTTCGTCTCCTGGTTCTTATCTAGACTCGCACTAGTAGAAAACAGGGCTTTGGTCCAGGCTGGGTCAGCCCATTAGTCCCGGTTCAGTCCAGAACCAGGACCAATGTGGGCATTGGTCCCAGTTCGTGAGCCCAGGGGGCCGGCCGGGCCATGTGGGCCATTGGTCCCGGTTCATCTGGACCTTTTGGTCCCGGTTGGTGGGATGAACCGGGACCAATGTGCCTCACTCCTGGCCCACCACCATTGGTCCCGGTTGGTGGCTTGAACCGGGACCAAAGGCTCCCCTTTAGTCCCGGCTCATGCCACCAACCGGGAACAATGAGGTGCCTATATATACCCCTCGCTCGCGAGCAGAGCACCCCAGTGCTCTGTTTTTCTCTGGCCGAGGGGGAGAGGGCTTGGTGGTGCTCTAGCGCACCTCCTATGCACACAAGGTGTTCGATGGAATTCCCGAGCCACACTACTTAAGCTTTCTCCTCTCCAAGCTCCATTTTCCATAATATTTGTCTAGGTTTAGCGGTCCGTCATGCCCCGTCCCCATCTTCACCGTCGTCGATCACCCGCGCCGAACTCATCGCCCACACCACCGTGGTGAGCCTCTTGTTCTTATCTTCTTTCTAAAAGGAAAAATATTCTTACTTGTATGTTTACATGGATACTTGTATTATTTTCTTACTTTTATTATTGCATCTTATATAGTGCGATGGTTTTGGTATCCGCCCCCGTCGGCCCTCGTCCTGTCTATGATTCGGATGTGGTATATATATTATCTTTATAACTATTGGTTCATTTATTGTTTATGAAAATTATGCCGACCAACGTGACATAGATTTTATTTATGTAGGATGTATGTGAATCGGAAATGCCAACCGACCCTATTGTCGAGAGGTTAAATTTAGTTGAAGAAGAAAACAATTTGTTGAAGGAAAAAATAAAAAAAAATTAGGAGGAGAAGATGATATTGGAGTTGCATGTTGCGGATGTCGTCGATGATCACAAGATCAAGATGGATGCAATGCGCTTGAAGATTAGAAAGATTAGAAAATATGCCATTCATACCGAGGCTTGGTATCATTATGCCGTTGGATCAATTGTTACCTTGGTTGCGATTATGATCGCATTTGTTTTCGCATTGAAATGATTTACATAGTTTCAATGTATGGTTTAATTAATTAGATGCTCTGGAGAGCTATATGTTGTTAGATGAGAACTATGTATGCACTTTGGTTTTAATGTGATGATGACCTTCTATTAATTTGGACACTTAATTATATATAATGCATGCAGATGAACCGGCAATGGATGTACGGTGACAGACTCACCCGCGAGTACAGTAAGGGCGTGCATGAGTTTCTCGATGCGGCTGAGGCAAACAAGCAGAATGGTTTTATGTGTTGTCCATGCACTGAATGTGGGAATACGAGGTCTTACTCTAACCGGAAAATCCTTCACTCCTTCTTTACAAGGGTTTCATGCCACACTATAATTTTGACAAGGCACGGAGAAATAGGGGTTATGATGGAAGACGGCGAAGAAGAAGAGTACGATGACAACTATGTGCCCCCTGAATACGGTGATGCTGCAACGGGTGAAGCTGCTGAAGATCAAGAGGAACCAGACGATGTGACCGATGATGATGATCTCCGTCGGGTCATTGTCGATGCAAAGACGCAATGCGAAAGTCAAAAGGAGAAGCTGAAGTTTGATCCCATGTTAGAGGATCACAAAAAAGGGTTATACCCCAATTGCGAAGATGGCAACACAAATCTCGGTATCGTACTGGAATTGCTGCAGTGGAAGGCAGAGAATGCTGTGGCTGACAAAGGATTTGAGAAGCTACTGAAAATATTGAAGAAGAAGCTTCCAAAGGATAACGAATTTCCCGACAGTACATACGCAGCAAAGAAGGTCGTATGCTCTCTAGGATTGGAGGTGGAGAAGATACATGCATGCCCTAATGACTGCATCCTGTACCGCGGTGCATACAAGGATCTAAACGCATGCCCGGTATGCGGTACATTGCGGTATAAGATCAGACGAGATGACCCTGGTGATGTTGACGGCGAGCCCCTCAGGAAGAGGGTTCCTGCGAAGGTGATGTGGTATGCTCCTATAATACCACGTTGAAACATCTGTTCAGAAACGAAGAGGATGCCAAGTTGATGCGATGGCACAGTGAGAACCGAAAGAAAGATGGGAAGTTGAGAGCACCCGCTGATGGGTCGCAGTGGAGAAAAATCGAGAGAAAGTACTGGGATGAGTTTGCAAAGGACCCAAGGAATGTATGGTTTGCTTTAAGCACAGATGGCATTAATCCTTTCGGGGAGCAGAGCAGCAATCACAGCACCTGGCCCATGACTCTATGTATGTATAACCTTCCTCCTTGGATGTGCATGAAGTGGAAGTTCATTATGATGCCAGTTCTCATCCAAGGCCCTAAGCAACCCGACAACGAAATTGATGTGTACCTAAGTCCATTAGTTGAAGAACTTTTACAGCTGTGGAATGGAAACGGTGTACGTACGTGGGATGAGCACAGACAGGAGGAATTTAACCTTAAGGCGTTGCTGTTCATGACCATCAACGATTGGCCCGCTCTTAGTAACCTTTCAGGACAGACAAACAAAGGATACCACGCATGCATGCACTGTTTAGATGACACTGAAAGTATATACCTAGACAAATGCAGGAAGAATGTGTACCTGGGCCATCGTCGATTTCTTCCGACCAACCATCAATGTCAAAAGAAAGGCAAGCATTTCAAAGGCGAGGCAGATCACCGGAGGAAGCCCGCCATGCACATCAGTGATCACGTGCTTGCTATGGTCAATGATTTACACTACGTAATCTTTGGAAAGGGTCCTGGTGGACTAGATGTTCCGAATGACGCTGAGGGACACACACCCATGTGGAAGAAGAAATCTATATTTTGGGACCTACCCTACTAGAAAGACCTAGAGGTCCGCTCCTCAATCGACGTGATGCACGTGACAAAGAACCTTTGCGTGAACCTGCTAGGCTTCTTGGGCGTGTATGGGAAGACAAAAGATACACCGGAAGACAAAAGATACACCTGAGGCACGGGAGGACCTGCAACGTTTGCACGAAAAAGACGGCATGCCTCCGAAGCAGTATAAAGGTCCTGCCAGCTACGCTCTTATGAAAGAAGAGAAAGAAATCTTCTTTGAATGCCTGCTCAGTATGAAGGTCACGACTGGCTTCTCGTCGAATATAAAGGGAATAATAAATATGCCAGAGAAAAAAGTTTCAGAACCTAAAGTCTCATGACTGCCGCGTGATTATGACGCAACTGCTTCCGGTTGCATTGAGGGGGCTTCTACCGGAAAACGTCCGATTAGCCATTGTGAAGCTATGAGCATTCCTCAATGCAATCTCCCAGAAGGTGATCGATCCAGAAATCGTACCAAGGCTAAGGAGTGATGTGGCGCAATGTCTTGTCAGTTTCGAGCTGGTGTTCCCACCATCCTTCTTCAATATCATGACGCATGTCCTAGTTCATCTAGTCGATGAGATTGTCATCCTGGGGCCCGTATTTCTACACAATATGTTTCCCTTTGAGAGGTTCATGGGAGTCCTAAAGAAATATGTCCGTAACCGCGCTAGGCCAGAAGGAAGCATCTCCATGGGCCATCAAACAGAGGATGTTATCAGGTTTTGTGTTGACTTCATTCCTGGCCTTAAGAAGATAGGTCTCCCAAAATCGCAGTATGAGGGGAGACTGACTGGAAAAGTCACTCTTGGAAGAGACTCAATAATATGCAGGGATGAATATTCTTTTTCTCAAGCAAACTACACAGTTCTACAGAACTCTACCTTGGTGACCCCGTATGTCGATGAACACAAGAACAGTCTGCGCTCCAAACACCCGGAGCAGTGTGACGACTGGATTACATGTGAACACATCAGGACTTTCAGCAGTTGGTTGGAAACACGTCTCAGAGGTGACAACACTATTTGTGATGAGTTGTACTTGTTGCCAGGGGACCATCTTGGACTGTATTGACTTACAAAGGATACAACATAAATGGGAATACATTTTACACGATCGCCCAAGATCAAAAGAGCACTAACCAAAACAGCGGTGTCCGCTTTGATGCAGCAACCGAGAGCGGAAAGGACACATATTATGGTTACATAGTGGACATATGGGAACTTGACTATGGACCTGATTTTAAGGTCCCTTTGTTTAAGTGCAAATGGGTCAATCTGTTAGGCGGTGGGGTACAGGTAGACCCACAGTACGGAATGGCAATAGTGGATCTGAAAAATCTTGGGTACACTGACGAACCGTTCGTCCTAGCCAATGATGTGGCACAGGTTATCTAAGTGAAGGACATGTCTACCAAACCGAGAAAAAGAAAAGATAAGGAAGCGGATACATCATACGATGAGCCAAAGCGCCACATAGTTCTTTCAGGAAAAAGGGACATCCTGGGAGTGGACGGCAAGACAGACATGTCTGAAGATTATGAAAAGTTTCATGAAATTCCTCCCTTCAATGTCAAGGCTGACCCAAGCATCCTGATAAACAATGAAGATTATCCATGGTTACGGCGCAATAAGCAAATGACATAAGCGAAGAAAAAGTGAAGACTTTCTCCTGCAACTATTATGATGATACCATGCCAACTTTGTAACACACGAACATGCTACCATTGTCCGTTTTGTACATGCACATGCTATGTGGGTGAAATTATGATACCATCCCAACTTTCAACTTTTTCAGAGTTCATTTGAAATGCTTTCATGTCTTATGATTCGGCCCTCGTAATACCATGACCATTAGTCCCTGGCCCATGCCAACTTTCAACTTTCTAAAACTAATGGCACTAACAGAAAGTTTATAATTTTGCTCCTCGCCCCTGGCCCATGACCATTAGTCCCGGTTTGTGCCACAAACCGGGACTAAAGGGTTGGTCCATGTTGCGGGCAGAGTTTAGTCCCTCCTCGCCAACCGAAGGGGGCTCACACCAGTTTATAAGCCCTCCCCTCTCTGCCTTGTTGAGCTCCTCTCGAAGTGAAAATAGATGCCCTAATAGAGAAACGTTTAACCTAAATTCATAGTGAATTTCTCTGAAATTCATAGAAATTTACTAGGAATTTAGGTTGAATTTTCTCTATAAGCGCATCTATTCTCATTTTTTTAGTAAGTTAATCACAAACTTGTGATTCAAACAATTTTCAAAGAATTCAAATTTTAACTATTCAAATTTGAAAACTAATGGCACTAACAGAAAGTTTATAATTTTTCTAAAACTAATGGCACTAGCAGAAAGTTTATAATTTTGCTAACCTAAAAGCAAATAGAATTAAAAATTAAAGCAAAAAACAAAAGAAAATAAATAATGCAAAAAACAAATCAAAAAAATAGGAAAAAAACTATTTTTATAGTAAAGTTAATCACAAAATAAAATAAATAAAGCAACAAAGAAAACAAAAAAACTAAAAAAGTGTTTTCAAATTTGAAAACTAATGGCACTAACAGAAAGTTTATAAATTTTCTAAAACTAAAAGCAAAAAGAATAAAAAAAATAAAGCAAAAAACAAAAGAAAATAAATAATGCAGAAAACAAAACAAAAAAACTGGAAAAAATAGCAACAATAAGTATTTTGTTGTAAGTAGAAACAAAATAAAATAAATAAAGCAACAGAAAGTTTATAATTTTCCTGACCTAAAAGCAAAAAGAATTGAAAAATGAAGCAAAAAACAAAAGAAAATAAATAATACAGAAAACAAAACAAAAAAACTGGAAAAAGAATAAAAATAGCAACAATAAGTATTTTGTTGTAAGTAGAAACAAAATAAAATAAATAAAGCAACAAAGAAAACAAAAAAAAAACCAAAAAAAAGTGCCACCTACTGGGCACCCACGGCCTGAATACGACTAGAAACCCTACCATGGGCCAGGATTCAGGCCCGCGGGAGGCCCAGTAGGCCCACAGGCACACATTGCACGGTTAGGCCCGAAAGCCTGCTTTAGAGAGGAGCTCGAGAGGGAAGGCGCACCGCACCTTATAAACAGGTGCGGCTCCCTCTCAACTAGCAAGGTGGGACTAAACATTTGGGCACGGGGCATCACAAGGCCTTTGGTCCCGGTTGGTGGCACCAACACCAATGCCCCCCTTTAGTCCCGGTT
>NC_041386.1:16581148-16669399 GCF_002162155.2 Triticum dicoccoides | reverse complement strand
GTCCTCATCGCCGGCATCCCCGAGCCCGCCGTCCTCGTCATCCCTGTCGCTGCGTGCCTCCCCGAGCCCACCCCTCCTCGTCCCTGTCGCCGGCCGCGCGCCGTCCCCGTCACCGCGTGCCGCCCCGAGCCCGCCATCCTCGTCGCCGGACTCCTGCCATCGCCGCCCCCCTCGAAGTGAGCCCCCCCTTTCCCATGGTCCCGATCGAGTGCGGCCCTTGCTCTCTGCCCCTGCTCCATGGTCGCCGTCGGCCCCGACGCATTGAAGAGCAGAAGGAGAGGAGAAGGAGTGGAGCAGCAGCAAACTTTTCTGAATTTTCTGATTTTTTTACAGATATGAACAGTGCATATAGAGGGTGTTTGATCAAATGCTAGATGGCTTTGGGCGTTTTTAGGATTTATGATATTTTTTGTGGTGAGGTACTGATGCAAGACAAAGGTGATGGCAAAATTATAGAATTTTTTGATTGGTTTAGAATAGGTTTTCAGCAAGGAATTTGAATCTGGTTCAAATTTCATTTGAATGAAATTTAAAAAATTTAAACTATGGATCAGAAGGTTTTTGGTGAAATGGAGTGTGGGTACTGTCATGAAGTTGGAGTAATTTTTGTGGTTGTAAAAGAGTTACGAAAATTTAGAATGTGCTAAATATGTCAAAAATGTTTTTTGTTCATAAAAAGTTTTTTGTTCATAGAAAGTTTTTTGTTCATATATGACTATGGATATATGAGCAATGATGATCCATGGATGTATGCATTGATATATATATGAGAAACGATGTTTCATAGAATATTTACCAAGTATATATGTATTTTTGTTCATAGCATTTTTTCCATTTATATATGTATGTGGCTATAGATGGATATATATGAGAGGTTTCCTAGTGTCAAAGTATTGAAGAAATCCATGGCTTCATCATTAGCCGGAAGTAAGCAGGGCATGACGAAGTCCTCCAAAGTTATTTTGGAATGATGTCCCGGATAGGATAATTTGCCTTTTTGTATGAATTTCAGCAAAGGCCTTCCAAATAACGATATTTGGAAGGTTCTTGCTGAAATTTGTACCAAAAAGCGAATTATCCTATCTAGGACTCCGTTCCAAAATAACTTTGGAGAGCTTCATACCATCATGCACCTATTACTTTCGCCTAATGATGAAGACATGCTTTTGTTGAATCCTTTGACACTAGGCAACCTCCCGACCCCTCGGCGATCCTCTCGAACATGAGAGGAAGAAGAGGATCGCCGAGGGGTCGAGGGTTCCAGGGTCGTCGAGGGTTCGAGGGGTCGAGGACCGCCGAGGGGTCGAGAGAGGTTTCCTTGTGTCAAAGTATTGAAGAAATCCATGGCTTCATCATTAGCCGGAAGTAACCAGGGCATGACGAAGTCCTCCAAAGTTATTTTGGAATGGTGTCCCAGATAGGATAATTTGCCTTGTTGTATGAATTTCAGCAAAGGCCATCCAAATAATGATATTTGGAAGGTTCTTGTTGAACTTTGTACCAAAAAGCGAATTATCCTATCTAGGACTCCATTCCAAAATAACTTTGGAGAGCTTTGTACCATCATGCACCTGTTACTTTCACCTAATGATGAATACATGGTTTTGTTGAATCCTTTGACACTAGGCAACCTCCCGACCCCTCGGCGATCCTCTCGAACATGAGAGGAAGAAGAGGATCGCCGAGGGGTCGAGGGTTCCAGGGTCGTCGAGGGTTCGAGGGGTCGAGGATCGCCGAGGGGTCGAGAGAGGTTTCCTAGTGTCAAAGTATTGAAGAAATCCATGGCTTCATCATTAGCCGGAAGTAACCAGGGCATGACGAAGTCCTCCAAAGTTATTTTGGAATGGGGTCCTGGATAGGATAATTTGCCTTTTTGTATGAATTTCAGCAAATGCCATCCAAATAATGATATTTGGAAGGTTCTTGCTGAACTTTGTACCAAAAAGCGAATTATCCTATCTAGGACTCCGTTCCAAAATAACTTTGGAGAGCTTTGTACCATCATGCACCTGTTACTTTCTCCTAATGATGAAGACATGGTTTTGTTGAATCCTTTGACACTAGCCAACCTCCCGACCCCTCGGCGATCCTCTCGAACATGAGAGGAAGAAGAGGATCGCCGAGGGGTCGAGGGTTCCAGGGTCGTCGAGGGTTCGAGGGGTCGAGGATCGCCGAGGGGTCGAGAGAGGTTTTCTAGTGTCAAAGTATTGAAGAAATCCATGGCTTCATCATTAGCCAGAAGTAACTAGGGCATGACGAAGTCCTCCAAAGTTATTTTGGAATGGGGTCCCGGATAGGATAATTTGCCTTTTTGTATGAATTTCAGCAAAGGCCTTCCAAATAACGATATTTGGAAGGTTCTTGCTGAACTTTGTACCAAAAAGCGAATTATCCTATCTAGTACTCCGTTCCAAAATAACTTTGGAGAGCTTCGTACCATCATGCACCTGTTACTTTTGCCTAATGATGAAGACATGGTTTTGTTGAATCCTTTGACACTAGGCAACCTTCCGACCCCTCGGCGATCCTCTCGAACATGAGAGGAAGAAGAGGATAGAAAAAGAAGAGGAAGAAGAAAAAAAAGAGGAGAGGAAAGAATAGAGGAGTTCTTCTCCTCTATTCTTTCTTCTCCTCTTTTTTCTTCTTCTTCCTCTTTTTTTATCGGGAACGAGGGTCGTCGAGGGACATAGATGTAGTGTCATCGTTGTCGATATACCCCCTCCCGATAGCTTCAACACGTGGGGGGGGGGGTCAATATTACCCCCTCCTTGAAGCATTCTCGAGGCCACCCCAAACCCTTGAAGCATTGTCGAGGCCACCCCAAACCCTAGAGAAGCAGCGTTGAGGCCACTAATTAATATATATGATTCCTTACTATGATTAGGTAGCTAGTTCTACGTTTGCCACTAATATATCCATCTGTCATGTTTGAATAATAATTGCCATGTTGTAAATATTTGTAGAAACTATGGACACCGCCCGAGTCGAAGCAAAAGAAGCATTGTTGAGGTACATAATCGCAGAAGGAAGTGATGCCATCTCGTTGTTTCTCAACGACACCGATGGTCTATAAGGAGAGGGTGAAGAAGCTGGCTACGGTGACCTAATGCCGGTGCAAGAAGAAGAACATGAGGACGGCTCCGGTGACCCAATGCCGGTGCAAGAAGGAGACCGTGATGTCGGCTCCGGTGACTGAACCGAGTCCGGCCAGGTATATATATATTAGTTAAGCCTGTGCTGACTAGCTAATTGATGCATTCATTGTTTTGGTATGTACACATATTAATTAAGTCTTTGTTCTTTTTTCTAGCCCTCCGGACCAAGCACAACTTCGGTAAAGAGACGAGGCCCGAAGAAAAAGTTGAGCTCAGATGAAAGGTTTGAGATCATAGCAATCGCGCCCGACGGCCAACCGATTGAACCCATCCGAACAAAGAACGCATTTGTTTCTCAGTGCAGGGTTCTGGTTAGGGACAAGATCCCGATCAACATCCAGCAATGTTTTAAGCCGGCTACAGAAGACCCTGAGGTGTCTTATGTCAATGATATGCCAAAAAATGATCTTTGGACTGAGCTGAAGTCAAATTTCACCCTACCGCCAGAGGATAATCCAGAGAACCCAGTTAAAGAGCAATTAATCAAGTCTTTTGCTCTTAAGAGGATGGCAGAACTATTCAGGAGGTGGAAGAAAGAGCTGAATAAGTTTGTTGAAAATAATGAGACACCAGAATTCAAGGGCAGATATTAGAAGATCAGAGATCACTGGCCCGCATTTGTGGCCCACAAGACATCGGAAAAGAGTAAGAAGATGTCGGCGACAAACAAGCAAAACGCTGCGAAGAAGAAGCATCACCATCGCACGGGGTCAGGTGGCTACCTCGTAGCCCGGCCTAAGTGGGCCAAGACTGAGAATGATCTGATTGATAAAGGGATCGAACCAGAGACAATTAACTGGCCAGACCATTGCCGGACTTGGTTCTTCGGGGCTGGCGGAACCTTGGACCCTGTAACTGGGAAGTGCATTTGGACGAATGATCAACTGGACATACCAGTCAGGAAGCTTCAGCAGTATATCGAAGCAGCGCAGCATGGGACGTTCTTTCCAGACAGAGAGAACGACGAGCTCACAATGGCCCTCGGGAAACCTAAGCACCCTGGATGGACACGAGGCACGCGAGGCTCCATTCCGTGGAAGGTTGGGTTTCCGGACGCTGGCGGTTACAAATCCCATGAGAGGAGGAAAAAAGTGCAGCAGACCCAAATGCAGGCGCTGCAAGCAAGGGTACAAGTGATAGAGGAACGAGAAGCAAATCGCAGCTTACGTACTGCCGAAGCTTCCCCCGAAGCTACCCCGCCATCTCAGCGGAGAAGCAGCATGGCTTCCACCAAGCTGCTTCAGCCGGAGCATGCCTTGAAGGCTCCTGCCAGCTATCCCGTGGATGCTATCACGGAGTCTCAAAATTGCCACCTTATGACGCAATGGAAGAATTTGAAGGTCAAGGCGGTTGTTGGCTCTGTTTATCCTACTGAACCCGGTGCAACTTTTCACTGCCGGCCGATTCCAGAAGGATATGCTAGGGTGATGGTGGATGAAATAACGGAGGGATTTGAGGACCTCCAGCTTGACCACCCTACAGGTGAAGGGGAGACTAGGCTAGGGTCTGCTCTGAAGACTCCATGCCTATGGCGGAAGGAGCTCATCAACCTTCCGAACTGGACGCCTCCGCCTCCTCCTCCTCCTCCGGCAAGTCAGGGCACTCGGCCTCCTCCACCCCCTCCTCCTCCGGCGAGTCAGGGCACTCCGCCTCCTCCACCGCCTCCTCCTCCGGCGAGTGACGATCAGGGCACTCGACCGGCTCCTTCTCCAGCGCGTGGCGGCACTCCGCCTCCTTCTCCGCCTGCGCTGACGTGCCCGAGCAGCCAGCCTCCTCCTTCTCCGCCTCGTCAGCAAGGGCGGAAGAGACCTGCCGCCGCTTCGGCTGCTCCGGCGCGTCATAGTCCTTCTCCTCCCCCTCGTAAGCAAGTAAAGAAGACAATCGCTTCGTCTGCTCGGCCGGCGTATAGCAGTACAGCCAGAGGCGGGAGGACATACAGATTCGGTCCTTCTCTAAAGACTCCAGAGAAGTTACCATACGGGAGGACCTCGGAGGAGAACGCCGAGATCACACGAACCGAAGTGGATGACTGGTTTCAAGGGTTGAAAGCAAAGAGACATCCACTTCCGGAGGAGAAGGTAGATCTGGTGAAAGCGAAGCGCACTCTGGCTACCCTGACAAAACCACCCAAGTCTCCGCCGAAAGGAAACTATGAGTGCATTATTGGAAAGGAATTTGCCGAAGCGGAGCGGTCGGGAAGTACTGTCAGTGATCAAAGGCTGAAAGAACGACGAGCTGGGAAACAAATTGCCCAGCTCGGCGAACAAGCGAAGCAATCGTGCCCCCCGCTCAAGGTGCCTAGCCACAACATCGCTAATGATCCGAGGATGGTGCCCGGTTATAGCAATCTTGCAGATTACCTGCCCGACAATGTACATTATGAACCCATGGAGGTGCAGATACAAAGATATGAGTACGGGAAGCCTCTCGTCAAAGATGAAAGATCTCTATCAACGATGATGCGAAGATTGCATGATTGGTACTTGAAAATCCGCAGAGACTCCGGGGGAGGAGTACTTTGTATGTGAAAGTTAAAAAGGAGCATGACCTCGTTGGAATTGAACTGTTGCCTGTTCCATTTGAGGAGTTCTATCAGTTTTTCAATCAATTGGCCCTCGATAAAACAACGGTCGCCTGCTATTGTCTGTAAGTAGTACTACTTCTGTCATTAAGTCTCTCTATATAGCTCAGCTCTTTCATTGCATGTATTTATAATCATCCTCACTATATTATGCAGATTGAAGATCGCCGAATTGAAGAAAAGACAAGTCGGTGATATTGGGTTCATTAACACATATCTCATAGATGCAACTCAGGTTAAATTTCATGCCGCAGCTATCGAGGCCAACTTGCTACGATCATTGGTAATAAATGAAAACAAAGATATAATACTCTTTCCTTACAACTTCAAGTGAGTGTTACTGTCTTGTGCGTATTCGGTTTCCCTTATATATTAGTCAAGGTTATAGTAATGTAATTGATGAGTTATGCATGCGTGTGCAGTTTCCACTATATTCTCCTAGAGATTAAGCTTGAGCAGGGACTAGTAACCGTCTTAGACTCAAGACGAAAAGATCCCTAGGACTATGTAGACATGACTCAAATACTCGAGAAGTAAGTTAAATCGATCATTATCCACCATATCAGCAACTTGGTTCATTTCCTGATATATCAAGTAATTGTTTTCTTTGTCCGGCAGGGTTTGGAGAAAATTCACCAGAAAAGCTCCGAGACTGCCGAAGGAGCTGCAATTTAGACACCCGAAAGTAAGTACTATAGTAGCATGTTCCGCGCATCTACTAGTCATTCAAGTGCTAGTTTCATCAATACCATTTGGCATTCTTGCTTATCAGTTTGATTGACCTCTATTTCTTGTAAAGTGGTTATGGCAGGAACAAGGGAATGATTTCTGTGGATACTACGTTTGCGAGTCCATCCGCCACACGACCTGTGAGCGGGGCTACACTGACGAACAATATGAAGTACGCAAATAACAAGATTCACAATTTTATTTTATTACCATCATTTGTGTTGAGTTTCATTCATTCATATATGTATATGTATTGACCCCCTTCTTTAAATTAGATGTTTCAGAAGCGGGATGAACTCCTAGCACTAGCTCGCATGCGAGCAATTCAAGAGGAATTGGCGGCATTCTTTCTTGACCACGTGATGCCTGAAGACGGAGAATTCTATGTGGACCCCGAGTCCGTATGATTATATTTGTAAGAGATAATTATTGTATATATGTAGCCGGTAGTGTCGGATAGATATACGAGAACTTGTTGTTCGACCAATCTCTTGGAGAAGGAGAGGTGGTCGATATCACTTCTCTCTGTATGCATATATGTTCATGACGATCTTCTGTTTCCTTCGTTTGCTTACTAGCTAGCTAGCATGTCTAGTCCTCTCTATATGTATGTATAGTACGTAGCGTCGACCAAGCACGGACATAAGAGAGGACACTTCTCTCTATTAATTATAGCTAGCTAACACAATATATGAAACACCTAAATTAACCTCCCCAAAACCCCCAAACCCCCCCTTTCAAAAAAAAACAAAAACCCCAGCCACAGAAATGCTAACGCGTGGATGCCTATTGGTCCCGGTTGGTGCCACCAACTGGGACCAAAGGGTCTCCTGCCTGGGCTCCGCGCACAGGCCACGTGGAGGCCCATCTGTCCCGGTTCTGGATTGAACCGGGACTAAAGGGACAGGGCATTAGTACCGACCCTTTAGTCCCGGTTCCAGAACCGGGACAAAAGGCCCTTATGAACCGGGACAACAGGCCCTTTTTCTACCAGTGTCGCAGGCCTTCGGTCTTCACAAAGATCTGCATGCCACCACGCAGGCGCCCCTGAGTCTTGGTCTCAACATTGTCGATGGTGTCAGAACTCTCAGGCTCAAGGGTGGCGGCCTTGCTGGTGTTGGGCAAGTCGCCCTGGCAAGGTTCTTGCCGAGGCTATGTAGGCCACCTCGGCAAGGGTGTTGCCGGGGGAAGTCCATCTTGCCCCTTTTCTCTTCATGCCTCTGGCTTGAGTGTTGCCTTGGCAGTCTCGTACCTTTCCTTCCTCTGCCCCGCCAAGCATGGCCGCAGGTGAGGCTATGACTACCCATGCACAAGTAAAGGGGTACAGAAAGGCCCCTACTTTTGTACACCGACAGGAGCCCCCGGGTCTGGGCCACACACAAGCATGAAGCGTTGTTGGGCAAGGCCCAGAACGGTGCGCGGCCATGCGTGGTAGAGTTTTAACCGCGGTAATTTCTTTGCCAGTTGCGCTTCCCCACGATTCACATTGAGTGCGTGATGTGGGGGTCATGCGTGGGACGGTCGTAGCACGCTTGCGTCACCTCGCGGTGAATAGTAAAGAGGCAGCCCACGTCTTCCCCATAAAAAGAGGAAGCCACAGGGGCACTGCTCATTTACCCTTCGCGCCTTTTCCAATCTTGGAACCGTCGTTCCCCTCTTCTTCTTCAAGCGCAAATCGGAGCTTTCGCCTCTGCTTGCCACCACTGCGCCCCCATTGCCCTTGATCCCTCACCCCCTCTCTGCCGCAATGGCGCCCAAGGCAAGCAAGGGCAAGGGAGCATCCAAGGACGCCAGGGGGAAGGAGGCGCTGGAGAGCGAGTTGGTGGAGCTGCAGACACGATACGCCCTCTTCACCCTGACGATCGACGCGCTCACCCTCAGGGAGAAGTTCAGGTGCCTATGGGGGAAGGAGACGATGGGGCATCCCGCTGCGCGCATCGTCCCTGCCTACTTCGCCAAGCCCGGTACAAATCGATATCCTTTCTTTGTCGACTACTTCTCCTGTGGGCTCTGCCCCCTTTCTCAGATTTCTTCAATGACATCATGCACACCTATGACTTCCACCTTCTGGATCCTACGCTGAACGCCGTGGCGTGCATGGCCTTCTTTTCTCACCTTTGTGTGGGCTTCGCCGGAGTGCACCCCAGCATGATGCTCTTCCGCCATTACTTCACCCCTCGCATCTAGCCAGGGGGTGCCATCACTACAAAAAAAGACACATTCGTGACATTTTGGGCCGAACGAAAAAAAATTATGTCATACTTATGACACTTCTATGACGATAATTGTGACAAAACCCGGTATCATCATAGATGTGGTGGGCTCCTACTTCTATGACAAAAAATCATGACAGAAAATGGGCTTTTCGTCCTGGGCGGGCCGGAGACGCAGCTGCATGACATTCTTTGGGCCATCCATGACGGAAAAAACCGTGGTAGAAGCGAGGGGGAGGAAAATTTCGGGGAGTTCCCGGTTACGGTGTGTCATGGTTTTGTCATGGCAGATGTCCTAGAGAAAGGACTTAGTCGTGGAGCCATCGCTACAGGTTAGCTTGAAGGGGTTAAAGCGGACACAAGGACGCAAGAGAGTTTATACTAGTTTGGCCCCTTCAATGAAGGTAAAAGCCTACTTCTAGTTGTGATGGAATTGATGGGTGTTTCGATGACTAGGGAGCGAATAAGCTTCGCCTATGTCTCGAGTCGTTGTCTGTCATCCTTGAACCGCCGCCGGGTCATCCCCTTATATACATGGGTGACGCTTGCCGGTTCAGAGAGTCCCAACTCCGGTTCATACTCGTATCCGGGTTGGTCTCTCCTTGTTCCTAACTCATATTACAAGTATGTGCACAAAGCTGATGTACGGCTACAGGTTGTAAACCAACTACGGGCCCTGGGCCTTTATCTGCCTCTTTGGGCTTTAACACCTTTGAACTACTGATGGAGTTAATCCGGCCCAGGTAGGCCGGTTTATGCCCAGTAGTAATATACCCAACATTAGGCCCCAGATTGATTTGAACAGGTTCATGTCAATCCTTAGCAAAAATCTTCGTCTTCAGCATCTTCTTGTAGTTGTTGAACCGCCGTGACGTCATCTTCTTTGTTTGTTGTAAACCGGTGTGACATCATCTGTCATAAAGAAAACATCCATGATATCTTCTTGTTTAATAGATTCGCAATGACCGTGGTGACCGCCCTACTTCCAAAATCTACGGTCCCTTGATTCCCGCGCCTGACACATGTCCTTTGCCTTATAAATAGGCCCGAAGGGTCATTTCTTTTCTTCCCTTCGTGCCCTTCCTCTTCGTCTTCCTCGCGTCGCCAGTCTTAGAGCTCCGCCGCTGCCGTCGTCTTCTGCATCATCCTTGGCTGCTGCATCAACTTGAACGCGCTAGAAAGCCGCGGTAACCTTCCGCATTTTCCTCAGCTCTGGTAGGTCTTCTGTTCTTCTCAATATAGATCTGATCTAGGGATTCTTGTTCTTGCGGTGTTCATCACTTGTTCATACTCATGTATTAGCTCCTGGATGCACATGTAAACCCTTGCTTTGTGTAGTGGTAACTTTCAGTATCCGCCGCTAGTTTCCTGCCCAAAACCATAGATCTCACATATACTTCTGCTTTGATTCAATATTGTTCTGCTTTGATCTTCGACTATTTTTCTTATTTTCTGAACTTGCTTCAGATCCAATGCCATAATAAGATCTTGTGAAACCTGTTTCTGCATACTTAACCATCTGCAATCTCAATTGCTTCAATGTTTAGGTCAGGCGGTTTAACCTTATAGAAAATTTTCCAAACCGGTATATGCCATTAGTCCCCTTGTTGAACCGCCAGATGTAGGTTGCTTCATGAAACTCCAGTTTAGATAGGGTTGTTTCTGGTTTAACATTGTACATACCAGTGCATTTTAATCAATGCATTTTTGAACCAGGATCTTTTACCTTGTAGATTCCGTCATGGCCAAGCAAGTGTATGAGTGCAATTGGGTTCCTTCTCGCATCACAGAGGCTGAACTGGACGATTTAGTCCTGATTGGTGCTTTAGGCAGTAAGGATACAATCCATTGGAGGGCTCCTGGCAAAGAATGCCCTCCCTCACCTCGAGAAGGAGAGGTTGTTGTTTTCGTAGATCACTTAGCCCGGGGCTTTAAGCCGCCCGGTTCTAAATTTTACCGGGATGTCTTAGCCGATTTCCAGCTCCATCCACAAGATACTGGCCCCAACTCTGTTACAAATATGTGTCACTTCCAAGTGCTCTGTGAAGCGTTCTTTCAAGAGGAGCCCACAGTGGAACTATTCAGAGACCTATTCCATCTAAACCGTCGTACTGAATTTACTGACGGCTCCAATATGGAGCTGGGTGGTGTGGCGATTCAGAAAAGGAAAGAGGTCACATACCCTCACACAAAACTGCATAGCCACCCCAAAGAATGGAATCAGACATGGTTCTACTATAAAGACACCTCCCCTGCTGGTGAGAATCCTTTGCCTAGCTTTCGACCGGAGTGGCTCAGCAACACACACCCTTCTCCACAAAGATTGACAGAAGAGAAGTAAATATGCTCATCAGCTATCAAAGCTCAGAGCTTTTATGGACAACGGTTTAACAGGGGTTGATCTTGTTCACTGTTGGATATCATGGAGCATACTGCCTCTTAGTCTGCGCTCCGGTTTGATGTGCCAGTATACTGATCGTGTTGATAACCCACTACGACACTCAAGACTCCAGCTCTCTGGTGAAGAAATCACAGAGGCTGTGCGTAAGATACTGAATGAACCGGAACACATCTGTGCCAGAACCGGCCTGCTTCCCTTCTGTGCCACCAACAAACCGCCAGCTGTAAGACTTTGACTTTTCCCTTTACTGAATCTGTTATTGATATGTCTGGTCATTGTTTTTAATATCAGTGTCTGCATAATCAGGGCGATGATCCGTTTTGGAGCAAAAAACTGCCGCAGGAGAAGCCAGAAAAACCAGACAAACCGGAAAGAGCAGCCCGGCAAAAGACTAAAGCTGTGAAGAAGACTGCCCATAGGAAAAGAACCACCGCCTCTTCTAATCCAGCTCTTGACGATGAGGTTGATAATCCGGATTTTGAGGTAGAGCTTGACTCACTTGGTTTATTTTTCATGCGTCTTATTGATGATGATATTTGTCAGGATGATGTCGAAGACAGCCACGCGGATGTTGCCGAGGTAATTATTCTCTCTTCCGATTCAGAAACCTTGCCTTCACAAAAAATCCGTCAGGCAAACCGGAAAGTTAAATTTTCTCATCCTCTTGCTTATTTGGATCCTAAACTTCTTATGAAGACCAAACAACACGAAGCTCGCCGCACCACCCGGCACAGCGGCCAGGTAGTTACCTCCGCCGGTTTACCGAACAATCCGGTTCGGAAACGCCATTCTGAGGTCTCTAATTTGCTTGTCAGTGCTTGTCCTAAAGCGGGCTGCTTTCGTCAACCTCTTACTCTGTCTGACTCCAATTATCAGGTTACTTCCCACTCATCTTCTGGTGAGTCATCGGCTACTCAGCTCCCACCGCTCAAAACGGTGTTTGGGTAAGCTATACTTATTGCAATGTTTGCAGTACATTGCCTTAGAACATATTCTGTATTTGATTTTGTTATCCTTCTCAGGGCCAAACCTAGGCCAAGCAAGAAGGCCTGCCTGGACAAAACGGCCGAAGAGGATGTCGTTCTTGAAGCGGGCAAGACACCCAATGCTGAAGCGGCTATTCCTGAGGATATTCCCAACGATCCACCGCAACAATATGATGATCTTATTGCAGAAGAGAGACCCGCTGACACCTCAGATCCTACCCATCAGCCTACAGGTTCCATCTGGATTGAAAGCTCCACCGGTCCAGCAAAGCCTACTGACAAGCCAACAGCTCCAGTGCAAATCGGCGGTACCAAAGATGATGAGGTTGTCATTACTGGTACTGGCCATACTGAGCAAAACAATCCTGTCGCTTTATCCAAACATTCTGCCAAGGAAGAACTTGCTGCCTTTGGTAAAGGCAAGTGGAACGCTGATCTGACGACTTACGCTGCTCTAAACGCCCAAGATATCCATTTTGGCTATCTGAACCGACTGTATACCAGCCGTGACTATGAAGCCGGTCTGGTCAATGTGATGAAAGACAAATATGAGGTAATTTCCATATGCTCCTTCTTGCTTGTATGCTTCCATTCCTGACTCTCCTAGCCCCCAAGGGCCGGTTTGGAATATTCTTTCAAACCGGGACTTAGATAATATAAATCTTGTTGCTTTGAAATTTGCTGATGTAGCCCCCAAGGGCCGGTTCAACTTTAGCGTAGTTAAACCAGTACTTTAAGTAATTGAAACTGCCGTATCAGAATATATATGATCAAATAGCCATTAGCCCCCAAGTGCCAAGTTGAATACTTGTATTGATCTTGGGACTTTGTAAACAATCGAAAGATGAAGGGGTAAATCGGGGGCCGCTTTAGATCAAATATGCATTAGCCCCCAAGTACTAAGCGCATAACTTGTTATGTGGTTGGTACTTGAGTCCTTCTACCGGTTTGCTGAAGCATATATCTGTATGCATGCAGGCGGAGCTGAAGACGAAAGAGAACCAAGTCATCGATCTTCAAGAAGCCCTGAAAACCCAACAAGCTGAAACCTCCAAAGCAAAAGAGGAATTGGCCAGTGCTTTAAGCGCCATGTAACAACTTAAGGAAAACTTCAAAAAGAAACGGGCGGACTGGGCCACTAAGAAGTCCGCTTTGATCAAACGAGCAGAGGATGCTGAGGCTGCACTAAAACCAGTGGCAGATGAACTAACCAGCATAAAGCGGCATGTGCATGCCATGACTGCTGCTATCTTTGGTAATCCAGTTTTCCTACTGAATTGGCTCTGCCTTCTGACAAAGTCGCTGGCTTATTAACCCTTTATGGTATTTCAGGGACACGCATTGGTCACTTGGGGTCAGATGTACGGAAGAAGCTAAAAGCCGCCTATACATTGGTTGAACAATTGTATACTGGTGCCCAGCGGATCATCTGTACCGCCTCTCATAACAAACCGGCGCCTACTTTGATTCAAGATACTCTGATGGAACTGTCGGTGCTTCCTGCCCGGATTGAAGAGCTAAATAAATCTGCTGCTCGAACTGGCGCAATCAATGCTTTAATCCGGGCAAAAGCCTGGGTGCCGGATTTTGATCCTGTTGAAGCGGCTCAGGGCTATCCCAGCTTGAAGGAAGACGGATCAGAATTCGGTAAAGCGGATCTGCGAGCGATAAACCGGGAGGTGCGTCCACTAGCTTGTCAGTTGGCTGAGGAAGCAGACTTGTCTCGTTATCAAGCGCAATATGACAGTCAGAACAAGCGAATAGCTGCACCAATCCATGAATCGGAAAATCTGATTCCTCCAATCCGTAAGCATACTTACGCTCCCGATATTGACCCGACCTCGCTGATCCACGATGAAGCTGTTTTTCAAGCATTAATGGGAATCGACCGGACAACTGTGGATTTCCAGCCACTAGGTAGGGATACGAAGGCTGAAGCGGCGCAGGACGACCCACAACCATCAGGCCAGGCTGGTGACCAAGCTTGAACCGGACGCCGGTTTAAAACTGCCTCTTCTTCGTGGAAAACAATTAAATTATTATGGGCACCATGTTGCCTTGTAATAGGCTAGCTGATACCTTTGATGTTGATATGCCTTCGTGCATAATTTGTTCTTCCTATGGCAATGAACTTTCCAAAACACTTTCTGAAATGAAAAATTCGTCAAGTGCCACCGCGGTTGTACCGTCAGGCGGAATATGATGTCTGCATATATGAAATCAAAACAAAATTTTAAGTATGACCAAATTTTGAGATACATAATACCTGCCGTCATTGAGCGTGAAGTTGGCTTGGCCAATCTTGAAGCGGAGTTTTGCAAACCCATACTGTTGGAGGAGATAACAACTCCTGTATATATATATATGACGCTGGTTTACCATGTAAACCGTGCCGGGTTACGATAAATACCGTGTTACTCCATAAGAGAATGTTAACAACGCGGATTAAACCGATCAAATAGCCTCCGGATTGACGTGAACTGTGTTCCGTCAATTGAAAAAAAAATTGTCGGTTTAAGAAACACAATAAAAAGCAAACCCCCCCCCTTCAAAGAAAAGTATGAAGCAAAGGCAACGAAAAAAAACGTTTGCCAAAAAAGACTTATTTAAGCTGATCAAATGGCGTAACCGTGGCCAAACACGACCAAGCTCCCGTTAGGTGTAACTATGGTTCTAGTTAGCCAGGTCCCCAAGTGATTCTTGTGGCATTTTATGCCGACCAAATGGCGTGGTCATGGTTCGGGTTCGACCAAGCCCCCAAGTGATTATGTGGCCTTAGGCCGATCAAGAGGCATGACTGGTTCAAACATGACCAAGTCCCCAAGTGATCTGGTGGCTTTCGCCTATCAAGAGGCATGGTATTGGTTCGGACACGACCAATCCTCCAAGTGATATAACACGATGCTTTGAGCAAAGCGAACTCAAGGGGTAAACCGGAGGCCGCTTTAGAGCAACTCCGTGTAACCTCACATGATGTAAAAGAACAAATACCCTGCTTTAGCTGAGGTTCCGGTTTATTTTACTTAATCATAATATATACATTGTATGTACATAAGTATAGCCAATGGCTCAAGTATAGTAAGGCCGAAGATGAGCTATATTCCACGGCCTGTTAGTGTCCTCCTCTGATGTACGTGAGTCCTTATGCTCTCGAATATCGATTAGATAGTATGACCCGTTGTGCAGATTCTTGCTGACCACGAAAGGCCCCTCCCAAGGTGGGGATAGTTTATGCATATCAGTCTGATCTTGGATGAGCCGAAGCACCAAATCTCCTTCCTGGAAGGCTCTGGTTCTGACTCGGCGACCGTGATAACGACGAAGATCCTGCTGGTAAATCGCCGACTGGGCGGCTGCGATGTCACGCTCTTCATCCAACCGGTCCAAAGCATCTTGTCGTGCTGTCTCGTTGTCCGCTTCAACATAAGCCGTGACACGAGGTGTGTCATGACAGATATCGCTGGGGAGAACCGCCTCCGCTCCATAAACCATGAAGAACGGTGTGTATCCTGTTGATCTGTTGGGTGTTGCATTGATGCTCCATAACACATATAGTAATTCTTCTACCCAACAACCCGGCGTTCTCTGCAAAGGAACCATGAGCCGGAGCTTGATGCCTCTCAAGATCTCTTGATTAGCTCTTTCTGGTTGACCATTGGACTGTGGATGTGCCACTGATGAAACGTCGAGCCGGATGTGTTCCCGTTCGCAGAACTCCTTCATAGCACCTTTGGATAAATTGGTACCATTATCTGTGATAATACTGTGCGGAAAGCCAAACCGAAAAATCACTTTTTTGATGAACTGAACCGCCGTGGCCGCATAACACTTACTAACAGGTTCTGCCTCCACCCACTTTGTAAACTTGTCCACCGCCACCAGGAGGTGGGTCTTCTTATCTTTGGACCTTTTGAAAGGCCCAACCATATCTAGCCCCCAAGTCGCAAACGGCCAAGTAATTGGAATCATCCTCAATTCTTGAGCTGGTACATGAGCACGTCTTGAAAACCTTTGGCAACCATCACATCGTCTGACCAGATCCTTCGCATCAGCATGAGCAGTTAACCAATAGAAACCATGGCGAAACGCTTTAGCCACCAGAGATTTTGAACCGGCATGGTGACCACAATCTCCTTCATGGATCTCCCGCAAAATTTCACGCCTTCTTCAGGAGACACGCAATGTTGAAAAGCTCCTGATATACTGCAATGATGCAACTCACTGTTGATGACAGCCATGGACTTGGATCGCCGGATTATCTGCCGGGCCAGGATCTCATCTTCTGGCAACTCGCCCCGGTTCTTGTATGCCAGATAAGGAAGCGTCCAATCCGGAATAACATGAAGAACTGCCACCAATTGAGCCTCCGGATCAGGAATGGCCAAATCCTCTTCACCATGGATCTTCACCGACGGGTTGTGCAGCACATCCAGAAAAACATTGGGTGGGACCGGTTTGCGCTGAGAGCCCAACCGGCTTAAAGCGTCCGCCGCTTCATTTTTCCGCCGGTCCACGTGGTCCACCTGATAGCCTCTGAAATAACCTGCAACAATATCCACCTCACGATGATATGCTGCCATGAGTGGGTCCTTGGAGTCCCAAGTGCCAGACACTTGCTGAGCCACAAGGTCCGAATCACCGAAGCACTTAACTCGACTTAGATTCATCTCCTTAGCCATCCGAAGACCATGGAGCAAGGCTTCATACTCAGCTGCATTGTTAGTACAAGGGAACATTAAACGGAGAACATAAGAAAACTTATCACCTCATGGGGAAGTTAATACGACTCCAGCCCCTGAGCCTTCCAACTTCCTGGATCCGTCAAAATGGATGGTCCAATACGTATGATCCGGCTTTTCTTCAGGTGCTTGCATTTCCGTCCAATCATTGATGAAATCAACAAGTGCTTGAGACTTAATCGCTGTCCGAGGCACATATTTCAAACCGTACGGCCCCAGCTCTATAGCCCACTTTGCAATCCGGCCAGTTGCTTCCCGGTTATGAATGATATCTCCCAAAGGAGCAGAACTGACCACCGTAATTGGGTGCCCTTGGAAATATTGCTTAAGCTTCCGGCTTGCCATAAAAACTCCGTACACCAGCTTCTGCCAATGCGGATACCTTTGCTTGGACTCAATGAGTACCTCGCTGATATAATAGACCGGACGTTGAACTGGATGCTCCTTACCTGCCTCCTTTCGTTCCACCACAACAGCCACGCTGACCGCACGAGCATTAGCAGCAACATATAGCAGTAACGGCTCCTTGTCAATGGGAGCGGTGAGCACAGGCGGATTGGCCAATTGCCGCTTTAAGTCCTCAAATGCTTCATCAGCAGCAGAACTCCAGACGAACTGATCCGTCTTCTTCAACATCTGATACAAAGGGATCGCCTTCTCACCAAGGCGGCTGATAAACCGGCTTAACGCGGCAATCCGGCCTGCCAGGCGTTGAACATCATTGATACACTTCGGTTTAGCCAGGGAGGTGATGGCTGTGATCTTCTCCGGATTAGCCTCAATTCCCCTGTTGGACACCAGAAAACCGAATAACTTGCCCGCCGGTACACCAAAGACACACTTGTCTGGATTAAGCATCATCTTGTACGTCCTCAGGTTATCAAAGGTTTCCTTCAAATCATCAACTAGGGTCTCCTTCTCCCTGGATTTAACCACGATATCATCCATGTAAGCATGTACGTTACGGCCAATCTACTTGTGAAGACAATTTTGTACACACCGTTGATAAGTTGCCTGGGCACTTTTGAGCCCAAAGGGCATAGACACATAGCAGAAGGCTCCAAAGGGAGTTATGAATGCCGTCTTCTCCTGGTCCTTAACTGCCATTTTGATCTGATGATAGCCAGAATATGCATCCAAAAAACTTAAATGCTCACAACCCGCCGTAGCATGAATGATTTGATCAATACGGGGGAGGGCAAAAGGATCTGCTAGACAAGCTTTATTAAGATCTGTGTAATCCACACACATACGCCAGGTGCCGTTTTTCTTAAGGACTAGCACCGGATTGGAAAGCCACTCAGGGTGAAAAACTTCAACAATAAAACCAGCTGCTAAGAGCCTGGCTACCTCTTCTCCAATCGCCTTGCGTCTTTCTTCGTTAAACCGGCGGAGGAACTATTTCACCGGTTTGTATTTAGGATCCACATTAAGTGTGTGCTCAGCGAGTTTCCTCGGTACACCTGGCATGTCAGAGGGCTTCCATGCAAAAATGTCCCGATTCTCACGGATGAAATCGATGAGCGCGCTTTCCTATTTCGGATCCAAGTTGGCACTAATGCTGAACTGCTTGGACGAATCGCCAGGTACGAAGTCAACAAGCTTAGTTTCTGCTGTTGATTTGAACTTCAGGGCCGGATCATGCTCCGTAGTTGGCTTCTTCAACGGAGTCATGTCCGCCGGATCAACATTGTCTTTATAGTACTTCAACTCCTCGGTGGCACAAACCGACTCTGCATAAGCCGCATCTCCTTCCTCGCATTCCAAAGCGATTTTGTGGCTTCCGTGAACTGTTATTGTCCCCTTGTGACCCGGCATCTTGAGCTGCAAATACACATAACAGGGCCGAGCCATAAACTTGGCATATGCCGGACGCCCAAACAGGGCATGATATGGACTTTGGATTTTCACCACTTCAAACGTTAATGTCTCTGACCTGGAATCATGATCATCCCCAAAGGCCACTTCAAGAGCTATCTTACCAACGGGATATGCTGGTCTGCCATGCACTACACCGTGGAATACTGTATTGGACGGTTTGAGATTCTTATCTGTAAGTCCCATACGACGGAAGGTCTCATAGTATAGGATGTTAATGCTGCTCCCTCCATCCATGAGCACCTTGGTGAACTTATAACCTCCCAACTAAGGCGCCACCACCAGAGCCAACTGACCCGGATTATCGACCTGGAGTGGGTGATCCTCTCTGCTCCATATGATTGGCTGTTCAGACCAACGTAGATAACGGGGTGTGGCCGGTTCAACAGAGTTGACTGCCCGCATCTGAACCTTCCGGTCTCGCTTGTCCAAGCTAGTGGTAAAGACATGGTACTGCCCATTACTCAACTGCTTTGGGTTGCTTTGGTAACCTGACTGTTGCTGCTGTTGGTTGTAACCACCCTGGTTGTTCTGACTATTTTGACCATTATGTCCGCCCGGGTTACCATTAAATCCTGAACCGGAACTTCCTCCACCGTAACCTGGCCCGGACCCTGAGCCACCGCCAGATCCATGATCATACCGGAAATTATTAGAATTTTTGAACTCCTACATAATAAAGCAATCCTTCCAAAGGTGGTTTGCTGGCTCCTCCTTCGTCCCATGTCTTGGACAGGGCTGGCTTAGCAGATAGTTCAGGCGGTTTGGGTTGGGGTTGGGCGCTCCACTACGATTTTTCGGCCTACCCTTGCGCCGCTGGCCATTGTCCTGTACGTTGGTATTAGCCACAAAATCCATGTTGCCATCCGCTTTACGCTTGCCTCCTCCGCCATTGCCTACCCAGTGATGCTGCTGACCTTTGGAGCTGCTGTTCTTCTTTCCCTTCCCTGTCTTATCATCATCAGATTCGGGATCCTTGGTACTATCAGAATCAGCATATTTTACCAAAGCAGCCATGAGGGTCCCCATGTCGGTGCAATGACGCTTCATCCATCCCAATTTCAACTTCAGGGGCTCAAACCGGCAGTTGCCTTCTAGGGTTAATACTGCGGTGTCAGCGTTGATGCGGTCTGAGGAGTGCAACACTTGTGAAACCCGACGCACCCAATGAGTCGTTGACTCTCCTTCCTCCTGGATGCATGCAGCTAAGTCCACTATCGACATAGGCTGTTTACAGGTATCCTTTAAATTGTTGATAAACCGGGCTCGTAATTGGGCCCATGAACTGATAGAATTAGCGGACAAGCTTTTTAACCAAGTACGGGCCGTTCCTTCAAGCACACGCCGTGTCATCCACATGCAGTGAAGTATTATCGACATGCAGTGAAGTATTTCGCACACGCCGTGTCATCCACATCAAGCATCTCCATGGCTATCTCATAGCTCTCTACCCATGTCTCTGGTGGTTGATCCGCTGTATAGTTTGGTACCTTGCGTGGGCCTTTGAAATCCTTGGCAAGCGCACGTTGCGTAAAGCGGGGACGAGGCAAGGCACCCCCAAAGAACTAGAAGTAACACCAGGTTCGATCGAAATGGTTGGACGAACCGGCGTGAGCTGCCGAGCCTGATGTTGTGCGGCTAACTCGGCCTCCCTACGTGCTCGGGCCCAATTCACCACTTCCTGAGCGCCATCAACACCACCCGTCGGGTTGTTGTCCTGGGTTGCCCCACGTCGTTCATTACTCGACACTGCCGGTTCATCCATATGTCTGCTATAGCTCCGGCTTGGACGAGGGGTCGAGTGGATCCGGTCGCGGCTGTACGAGTATGCTTCCTATTGGGCCAAAGTGGTCCTCAGAAGTTCCTTGACCCGCCGTGTCTCTACTGCTTGTGGCGAGTCACCTTCAATTGGAATGGCCTCCAGCCGTGGAGCAGTGGCAACAAGATTGTCCATTGGGCTGGAGTAGTGACCCGGGGGTGTTAAAGCAGCCTGAGGTACAATGGTGTTTTGACAAGGCGGGTCGATCTGACGAGGCTGAACCGGTGCACCGGTCCCAGGGGCTTCCGCCCGGTTCCCCTCCAGCGGATTGCCGGCTCTTGGCCCTGGAGTGTAGAAAAGGTCTCTGGCCTCAAAAGCCAGAGGTAAGCAGGACCGGTGCTTCCTCCTCATGACTTCATGTGATGTGCTCTGGTCTAACATAAGCCTGTAGGCCTGTGCGTCTAAAGCAGCCCGCTCTGCGGCCATCCTGGTGTCCTCAGCCGCCAGATCCGCCTTGGCCTGGGTGATCTGTTCCTTTACCTTTGCAATCTTTGTATTGTGAACATCCTGATCTGGCGGATTAACTTCCGCCATAAGCACAGCCAACGCATCAAATAGCTCTGATAGAACCTGAGCCGGCGGGCACACAGGGCCTCCTGCCCCGGCGGCCGTTGCTGCTGCTGAACCGGAAATCGTTGCCGCAACTGTCGAAGAATGAAGCGCTGCTAGTGTTCCGGCCATGAATACTCCAACCCGGTTGGGCAGATCAGAGGGGTCCGGAATACTGTCGCCATCGGAACAGCTCCCAATCCGGCCATCTTATACCTGATAAAGAGATTCAGTTTCTCCTATTGAAGATTCGTCACCGGAACAAATGACAGTCGCCCCGCGAAATATCGATCTGTCCTCATGACTTCCTCCATGGATGACTCCCACGAAGGCACGCTTCATGGCCGGTTTAACCCGGGCGGATTGCGCACGCTGAGCCGTCTCGACGAGGTCGGTGCAGATGTCCGGCTTAGGGCCCGGTTCACCGATCGTCCCAATGAAAACGTGAATGCTACCAAAGGGGACCCGGTACCCGTACTCAACTGAGCCGGCCTTGGGGCCCCAGCCTGCATCATCGATGTAGAGCCTGCCGCGACGACTCTTAGTCATCAGGCCTACAGCATAGCCCTCGAGTCCTTCAAAGGGGCCCTCCAAGAACCGGAAACCATCGTGCGATAGCCCCACGGTGGGCGCCAACTGTCGTGGTTTTGTCACGGCAGATGTCCTAGAGAAAGGACTTAGTCATGGAGCCATCACTACGGGTTAGCTTGAAGGGGTTAAAGCGGACACAAGGACACAAGAGAGTTTATACTAGTTCGGCCCCTTCAATGAAGGTAAAAGCCTACTTCTAGTTATGATGGAATTGATGGGTGTTTCGATGACTAGGGAGCGAATAAGCTTCGCCTATGTCTCGAGTCGTTGTCTGTCGTCCTTGAACCGCCGCCAGGTCATCCCCTTATATACATGGGTGACGCCTGCTGGTACAGAGAGTCCCAACACCGGTTCATACTCGTATCCGGGTTGGTCTCTCCTTGTTCCTAACTCATATTACAAGTATGTGCAAAAAGCTGATGTACGGCTACAGGTTGTAAACCGACTACGGGCCCTGGGCCTTTATCTGCCTCTTTGGGCTTTAACACCTTTGAACTACTGATGGAGTTAATCCGGCCCAGGTAGGCTGGTTTATGCCTAGTAGTAATATCCCCAACACGGTGGGTGGTCGGGGCCGAGCGATGCGTGTTTCTCTCGTACACGCACGCATGTAGGTGCAAGGCATTGGGCTCTAACTGAACCTGAGTGAGGCGTTGGGCTCTAACTGAACCCGCGATTGCACTGCAGGCTATGCGTTACTGAACCCGAGCGATCGATTGATGGCTGTTAACTGAACCCGATCGAGTGATTCCTTCGCTACTGCTGCTAACTGAAGCCAGTCGATGCTGCCTCTGGATGAACAGTGAGCGTTGCTGGGGGGTTTGGATGAACAGTTCCCGGTGGGGGTGGATGAATAGGACCCCGTGGTGTTGCCTCTGGATGAACAGGACCCCGATCGATCGAGCCGGTTGGGGTTGGATGAACAGGACCCGGTGGAGGGCAGGATGAATAGGACCACCCCGTGGAGGGCTGGATGAATAGTAGACGATGGAGGGCTGGATGAACAGTAGCCCGTGGAGGGGTGGTTGAACAGGAGCCCGTGGAGAGGGCTAGTTGAACAGTAGCCGGTGGAGTAGCACGCGGTGGAGGCTGGATGAACAGGAGCCCGTGGATGAACAGTCGCAGGTGGAGGCTGGAGGAGGTCGACGGTGGATGAACGGTAGCCCGTGGAGGCTGGAGGGGGTCGACGGTGGAGATGAATAGTATCCCGTGGAGTCCCGTTTTGCGGTACGCCACACCCCTCGTGATGAACATGACTCCCGTTTCGACCGTACCGCTCCAACAAAAGTCCATTTCCTCTATTTTGCGGTACGCCACACCCCTCCCGATCAACAGGACCCTCGTTTCGACCGTAGGAGGTCCGTTTCCTTTGTTTTACGGTACACCAGACCCCTCCCGATGAACAGGATCCCGCTTAGAACGTGGCCGGTCGAACGCAAGGCTGTTTCCTCCGTTCTGCGGCACGCCAGGCCTCGTTTCCATCGGCTGTTCCGTCCAAGCCCTCCCGATGAACACGACGACGCATTCCGTTCCGACCTAGCCGGTTGGCTCCCCATGAACACGACGATGATGATATTTCTCCGTTCCGACCCAGCCATGTACACGAGCCCTAGTCGTACGTATGCACGAGTAGGCGTTCGGGACACTGCATGTATGTACGTATGTGTCCGTATTTTCTTTCTTACACACTGGCCATTGTACGTACGTGTACATGCTACATGCGCGCCTCTACTATGACACGTGCGCACCTCTGCATCGACCAGTATGTACGTACAAGTTTGTGACCAGAATGACAATGCTACGTACGCTTTGATGAGGTGGGTCCTGACTGTTAGACACTTCCTTGCTTGCGAAGATGTAGCTGGTGGGTCCGAGCAATCAAGGGGGCGAATCGTTTTTTTTTCTTTTCCCGGACGCACTTCCTTAAGTGCAAAGATGTAGCTGGTGGGTTCCAGCAGTCAGGGGGAAATGTTTTTTCGCGAAATACGGTGGCCCGTCCGGTGGGTCCCTGCTGTCAGGTGGAGGAATAATTAGTTTGTGCATAATAAGGAGGCACTTCCTTGCGGCCGCCGTGGACCCAGCTGTCAGCCTCTCCACGTACAGTACTCTTCCGATGGAAGTCGTTCCTTGACCACGTTGACCACGCCACGCCGAGAGCACCAGGGCGGTGGACGATGGCGAGGCCTAGGAAGGGGACAACATGGAGCCGGGGAAGACGCGGCAGTGGAAGCCCGCGTGGAGAGGAGTACGAGGGTTCACTGGTTCGGCTGCGGTGTGAGGCTACCGTCATCATAGAATAACAAGGGGTGTAGGTGAGTGGAGGGATGGCCTGGCCAGCGGTGGGAGTAGTAGGGGCGGTGAGGCCTCCGCGGCAGCACAGCCAGCCACTGGAGGCAGGAGCAGGCGGCACGACCGGTGTTGCTTTGGGTGGCTGGAGCAAGAAGACCAGAGGTTGAAGCACTACGGCCGTTGGATGGACATCGTACGGTCACTACAACTAGAATCGTTCATATTGACTAAGTTGACAAAGCCCTTGGTACGCATCAACTTAGTAGGCCGAGATTGAGGAAGAAGCACAACATCCGTTGGATGGTCATCCAACGGCCACTGCTGCGAGAACTGTGTGTTAACTATAATAAGTTGACAAAGCCTTGCATATGCATCAACTTCTTTTTTGAGGTAATAGCACCCCAGGTACCCTAACTTGCACACAATGTGATGATCTAGTCCCAAAGTTGCAAAACTTGACTAAGTCATACCCTAACTTGCATCTCATGTGATGTTTTAGTCCCAGGCCAATCACAGCTCGCCAAGTGGCTGGGCCGGTCAGCGCACACATTTTTTCACAAAACCCCCTGCCGTTTCCCTGAATTAACCCGCAATCACCCCCCCACCTGAATTAAATTAGTCAGAATCAAGTTCACGTCCGTTAGAGAACAACATATTATCTAGTAACACAATATGTTTGAATCAATCAGAACTTCGGTACGAGTAATGGCCGTTTGTAAATCAACCCAGAACATAATCATACCGATACACAAAACAAGAAGAGCTACCTGTCAGTTTTACTCTCCAGAAGGTCAGCAAGGACAGGCAGGATAGTGGTACATAAATCTAGTGCGATGGCTTCGCTTTTCTCCATCATAACACTTGCCATATCAGCACATACCTGGAGTTAGCAGAAGTCTTATAATTATGAATCAACAATGCAATGGTTATTCCATGCAAAACAGGAAAAAAGGTTGCAGAGTACTGACAATATGATCAGACATCTTCTCGAGCGCTGAGAAAACACCCCTGATGTCATTTCTTTGCCACATTTGGTGCAGAATCTGTGAGTAAGATACATTTGATACACATTTGGATTAGTTAAAACATTTGAGGCGGCAAGATACAGTCTGTTAGCAGTCATGTTTGGAAGACAATCCGTTCACAGGTCTGCTGAATAAGATTGTGGTACACTGATAACATAGTTAACTCAACCAGCCATATTTCATTCTGAAGAAACGAACTCTATTCGAATCTGGAATACCATGACATAGGACACTACATACATTTATATATTTTTCACATTCTATTGATAGCATGCATCATATATCTTAGTCAGTTTAAATGTAACACTGTTAGTTTGAGAACATTCGAGATTAGGATGTCCTGTTTCCCCTGAAGAATAACAATATTACACTCCAAAAGAAAAAGTGAAGCACCATACAGACCTGCAATTTTGTCAGCCGTGACCGTGTTGAACTCAAAAATAGATCATGCTCTTCGATTAGAACAGATAAAACATCTTTCTCGCTAGTTACGATATTAGTTTCAGCTGCTTGAGTGCTTCCTCTTTGCATATGGCAAAAAAGAAGTTACAGAAATTAGTTTGTTTACGGTTTTCCTTCTTTTAATAAATCCAAATTCCAATTGTTAAACATGATATAAAAACAGTAACAACTATCGAACAACTAAATAGAAAAGATTTGTGCATTGAATCTAACAGTCAGAGCAAAAAATAAACAGAATGTTCTAAAAGCGTATGGGTTGTCTCACATACAGATGAATATATTCGGCCTCTAGGAGCCCCCAACGCTGAATTGCTTGTTGTTGGTTCTTCATGACTTGGGGACTGATCCCTGCCTTCCCAATTAGAAACAATTGATCTTGTTCTTCCTAGAAATACTATACGATTCAGGCCTGAAGAACAAATTATTGCAAGCACCAAAGTATAGCAAATTATATGCCTGCTCTTGAAACTTCAATGTAGCAGTTATCTCTTGGCTTACGCATTCTAGGAATATCTGCAAAATAGCACCAAATGTTCAAGCAGTTACAACTTAGTTGTACATGAAAATTACAGGTAATTTTTAAATTGTGCACATGATTTATCAAATGAAACTTATGAATCCAAAACACAAAGGAAAACTAATAACTTGACAACAGAATAGAAAATTCCCAAAGCATTTATTAGAGCACAAGTTTTCACAGCCAAACATAGATAAGATTAAACTAACAGTGTTCCACGAATAGGTTCTTCAAATTCACTGGCAACTATTGCATATGGAAAACATCTACCTACAGAAATAATTGAAGAACCTCGAATGAATAAATTTAGTTGTTCCAAACACTTGAATCAGTACATGACAAAAGGGAATGGAAATTTCATCAAACTCACACAAGAATCATTATTTCGAGCACATGATGCAAGAAGGCAGGAACTACTTTTTAGGTAAATCAGGCACCGCTAATGGTTGTGAAACAATTCAAATCAAACTACAGCAGTCCATAAAACAGATTAGCATGTTAAGGGCAAGGATCATACAATTATCATTCCGGTGGCTCGTATTTGATTCTGCTGAACCTGAAAATCCCGACCTGTAAACTGAACCATGTTTTACATCTTCACGAGTTTCTTCGGGAATCACTGTTTGAACAACACCATTCCTCCGAGGAAGAAATATTTGACAAGTAAGGTTATCACTTTCAGTATCTTTGCTTCCCACATCAACTTTGTCCATATCAACTTTCACAATGGTTGATTTCCTTGGTTTAGCATACCTTGATCTTGTGACGACCTTACTTGATGTGGACAAACTTTGTCCATATAAAATTTCAGTAAGGTCGTCACTTGATTTGCAGCCCAGCGGGGCGGAGAATAACAAGTTGACCTTGCCTGAGTATTCCTCAAAAAAATGTATAGCTGGGCTAGCCATTTTCATCTTGAAAAAATTAATATTTGGGTTGGATATCTGTCCTGGGCTAGATGGGCCACAGCCCGCCCAGTTAATACCCTGCTCTCCTCTGAACAACAACGAAAACATCGCCAAGAAAAACTCTGCAGTGCTCACGCCTCAAAAACACAAATACTGCTCGAGTTGCTTGGTCCCAGCTGTCGGCCGCACCTTGTGCAATTCTCTTGTTTATATTGACTACATAGGTTGACAATGGTGTGGGACCGTGATGTCAGGAAACCAGGAGGAAGCAAAAAAAATATAGTTGTACATAATAAGGAGGCACTTGCGTACGTATAGCTATGGCCCTAGTGGGTCCCTACTGTCATCCAGTCAAAATAAAGTCATCTCCTGAATCCTCATGTTCATTGACTATGTTAACAATGCTCGGCGCCACAGCGAGTGCAACAACTCGAAGGACGATGGAGAGGGCCTCATGGGCCCTACGAATGGTCTGATACAGCACCCGCTGCTCATTCAGGAAGCGAGGATCATCGGACACCTATGAGCACCTTCGAGAGACTGAGGCGGGATGAAACGGTAAGGCTACACTTGGGAGCTCTGGTTTATTTCACACATGTATTAAGATACAAGTGTAATTTACTCGTCATAGGAAACAATGCGTAAAATACATGCATAATGAAACCGAGGGCCTGAGGTCTGTAAGTAAAACCGGCGGGTTACGCGTGTAATTTGAGAGACCGGTGTATATTTTACTAGTCGAAATCGACCAACCAAGCGCTTCGCCCGAGACCATCTGCTTTTATTTACAAGTGTCAGTTTTACAAGCGGGTTGGTTGGAAACGACGATCCAATCACGGCCTAAGATGATGAGTTGGTCGGAAGATCATATGGTTTCACGTCTAACCTACCCGACTTGTCGTATAGGCTATGAATGAAACATAAGATGATGAACTTCTTAAGCACAGAAACAAAAGAAGAGGATGATCTTCCTAACAAGAAAATCACTGGCATTACATCGACATGCAAAACCATACGAAGCATTATTCTCAGGAGGCACGTTGAACAGCTCGTGATGCCGCATGCCACAACATTCCAAGCTCAACTTTGCAATCAAACACAAGGCCTGGCATTACATAGAAAATATTCAGAATAAACTCTTAAAATATCTTACATAAGTCAACATTCATGTGACTATGCATCTCAGCAGAGTAAATATTTACTTCTGAACTGAAGACAGGAATAGGAAAAAACGATCGACGTTTCTCATAGCAAAGGGCGTCCCACTCAAAAATATCAAATGCATGTCTTCTGGCTAACATCAATGAGAAAAAATTGACAAGGTTTTCCAATTTCAATATATTAAACTAATGTCAACTTTGACAAGCTTTTCCCATTCAAAATATGTAATGCCTATGATTGTGGAACGGGAAGGGTTTGTCATCAGTTTGTCATCTAATAGTTCGGTGGCTCAAGGTGACGATGAATGATTAGAGAACCATTCGATGTATTGTGCATGATGTGAAGTATTATGGAGGACACGAACCATCTAAATATTTTGTGCAGTTCCACTAAAATCAAGCTGAGCATCCCTATGGATTTCATATTTATATGCTGCCAGAAAACAAAGACACATCAGCACACACATGAATATTGGCCCGAGTGTCAACCCACCAATCGGTGGACTAACAAACTGAAAGTATGGTAAAAAGATTACCATACCCAGATGCCCCATCATTGTTGCTTAGAGTGACATTGACAGACTTGGAGTCCTGTCCTGGCTTCTTGGTACTTGTTTAGGTACTTGTTTGGGCACTTGTTTGCCCAGTGTTCCTCCGAACCACAAGTAAAGCAGCCATCTCTCTTTTAGTCTTTCTTCTTACCTTTCTTAATGGCCGATGCTGGCAACACCATTCAAACATATAGTCCGGTGGCTCAAGGTGACGACGAATGATTAGAGAACCATTCGATGTATTGTGCATGATGAAGTATTATGGAGGACACAAACCATTTGGACATTTTGTGCAGTTCGACTAAAATCAATCTGAGCATCCCTGTGGATATCGTATTTATATGCTGCAAGAAAACAAAGACACAACAGCACACACATGAATATTGGCCCCAGTGTCAACCCACCAAGCGGTGGACTAACAAACTAAAAGTACGGTAAACAGATTACCATACCCAGATGCCCCATCATTGTTGCTTAGAATGACATTGACAGATTTGGAGTCCTGTCCTGGCTTCCTGTACTTGTTTGGGCACTTTTTTCCCAGTGCACTCCACGTCTTGTAGAGTTTCCTATGCTCTCTGCAGACTAGTCATGTTACCAGCGTCTACTAATACTCTGTAAAGCTTCTCGATCATTCCTTGTGTAATGTAGCGCAAATAGTGACTGCTTCTTTCTGCAAAGTGGTAAGACCAACTGGACCCACTAATGCAGCAGTTTGCCTTAGACACATTGGCTTCTTTTGTGCAGTTCAACTAAAATCAATGTCGGAATAAAACCGAGCTTTAATTTTGATATCCCTGTAAGCAACAAAAGGTACAAGGGAAACAATTACTGAGAAATAACGGTTGATGACTTGTACTCCCAGAAGAAAAACATCTACTGATCTACCTTATCTTAATGGGAAACAAAGTAGGAGAGTAGAAATTCTCAATCAGTGTGATTCATTCATATTAACTGAGACATTATCTTAACAATGCATTGTTACAACATGTATAAAGAACGACAAAGTAGAAAAGTATCATTCCTAAAACAATGCGACTGATTCATTTTAGCAGAGACACTATCTTAACAATACCTTGGTTAAACATGTAGAAAGAACTACAAAGCAGGATAGTACCATTTGTAAAACACTGTAACTGATATATAATAACAGAGACATTATTTGAACAATACATTTCTTAAACATGTACACTGACCGATCCCTAACAGAAATGGTGCTCCCGCCGATCCCAAACAAGTGTTGCAGTTTTGAACTAAGATTTAGTAGTTAATTCTGAGGAAAGTCGGTACTGACCTTTCAAGACCAAGATTTGAAACAACCCGTGAGGAAGACCTGAGAGAGATCTCACACATATATGGAAATCTGGTCTCATTTTGTGCAGTCCACCAAAATTAAGCGAAGCAAAATGTCGCAATAGCAACAAGTTGAATAGATATCCATGTTTTAACAGAGGCAAAAAACGAATCAATTACTGGCCAATAAAGGAGGATGAAACATGCAGCCACAAAAATGGTAATCCCGCCAATCCCTAACAAGTGTTGCAGTTTTGAAATAACATTCAGTAGTTAATTCTGAGAGTGGCATGCTTAATTTTACCAGCAGCATTAGATTAACAAAAAGCATAAATAGTTCCAAGGAGAGTGGGCACAACAACAACATGTGCTTCCATCTACTTATAAAGGGGGTGATGCAGAGTTTGTTGTAACAAAGCAACAAGCATAATGTCTGGGTTGGTCCCATTTTTCTTCACTACTTAATGGGAAAAGACAACAATACAATAGCTTCAATTCAACATTTATTTAAAAAAGGACCAATACAAGTAGCACACCATCTCAAAACACACTGCACGATCATGTGGATGAAGGCAAGTACCAACCTGTCATGACGGACACAAGATCACGTACGAATCTGCCAACACGAATAGGAAATCCAATCTCATTTTGTGCAGTTACTCTGAAATCAGGTAAAGTCGCCAGTGTGACATTTAAGTTTGCTATAGCAACAAGTTGAATAGATATCCCTAATTTAACATAGGCAAAAAGGAAACAATTACTGTCAATAAAGGAGGATGAAACATGCGGCCAAAAAAAGAAGCATCTACCTTATCTTGATGGAAAACAAAGTATAGGACAATAGCATTTCTAAAACGGTTGCATTGATTCATATTAACAGAGAAATTCTCTTAAAATAGTTCGGTAGTTAATTCTGAGAGTGGCATTGCTTAAAATACAATAGCTTCAATTCAACATTTATTTAAAACAGTACCAATACAAGTAGCAAAACATCTCAAAACACCCTGCACAATCATGTGGATGGGACATGGTACATGCTAGCACCATGTGCGTCCACACGTATAAATGGGTGATGCAGAGTATGTAGCCAAGCAGCATATCTGCATTGGTCCCGTATTTGTTCTCTTTGAAACTTTTTCCGATGTGAGGGCAGCAAATCTAGTCCTGCACAAACTACCCGACCCCCCAGTTTCTTTCCCTTTTCAACAAAGAGTTCGGTTCCTTACAGATGTGTGTACTGGGTTATCCCCTTTTTCCCTTTTCGACCAACAAAGCGGCTGGATAGCTAGTCTATACTACTTTCCCTCCCTCCTTTCCTCATTGAACCACGTCCTAGATTCATGCTCCACCCCACCGCACCCTTCTTTCCACTTTGAACCAAGACCTAGATTCAACCACATAATTGAAAAAGACCAGGATGCAGCTAGACCAATGACGGTTTCAAAGAAACTTATACTTTAGGGTCGTTGGGATGTGGCAAGGTGTGCGGCGGGAGGTCAGATCTGCCCACACTACGTACGTCAGCGAGGAAGAAGGGGTCGGTGGCCCTCCCGCACAGGCGCTGGGTGAAAGAGAAAAGCACAGCCGGCAGTGGATTGCCTCCCTCGCCGAAGGCAATAGAGTGAACGCTGCACCTCCTCCCCTTCCTGGTGTGATGGGATCCGGACGCCTCCTTCGCTCTGTGAGGGGGGTGAGAGACAGAGGCCACAACATGGTCTTGTTTAGATCTGGTGAAGAGGGTGAGAGACAGTGAATATAGCAAACCCTAGCAAAGGCACGTTGAGCCTCCAGCGTGTATATATATAGTGCGGCAAGAGTGTGGAGAGTGCAAACCCTAGCGAACAAGCATTGAGGCTCCAACTTATATATATACCATAGTACGGACTGAGCTCCGGTGCCTTAACTGGACCTGCTTTTGGCTGTATGACAGGTGGGCCAGCCACATTTTGGGCCCACCTGTCATAAACCCAAAGGCAGGTGCACTAAAGTCAATGAAGCTGCGTCCATATAGTACTCGTGTATACGACTAATATATAGTGGAGTGGTTTTCTTATTATCTCGATAACAATCGTTTTAAATTGTGTAAGTACGAAACAAAACTCTTTATTTAATGTACCAGTGAAGAAAACTACTACTCCCTCTGTTCCTAAATATTTGTCTTTCTAGAGATTTCAACAAATGACTACATACGGAGCAAAATGAGTGAATCTACACTATAAAAATTTCTATATACATCCGTATGTGGTAGTCCATTGCAAACCACTTGAAAGACAAATATTTAGGAATGGAGGGAGTACTTCCGATGAACTAACGATCCACGCGTCTTGGTCGCACTTCCTATCCTTCACGTGCGGTACACTACCCTTCCTTAAGTGAACAACCACACATGCGCCAAATTATCGGAAACATGTGAGGGTGTGTACAAATAAAGAATTTTAATTTCAATTAACGGAAAGGTTTGAGAGTATGTACAGTTTTCCCTCTCTAATAATTATGGTTTGTTGTGTTCGGCATAAACTTGGTCAAACTTTACAAATTTTGACTTCAATCAAATCTAATATGCGGAGTAAATAAAAATGGAGGGCTACTACGTCCATCCGGGGTTTTAGTCCACACCATTTTTTAATCAAAGTTAATAGCTGGACAAATAAAATTACAGGGGAGCTGGAGACAAAGTTGTGAGAAGGCTTAGAAATCAATACAAAACTTATGCTCTTACTACCAACGTCGATCCTTCGATCCTTCTTCGAGGAAACATTTGGTTCATAGCCAATTGTGTGATAAAATTGCACCAACGTGAAAGACGACTGTGTCTCCAACGCAGCCAAGGTGAACTGACGAAGGATATCATCTTTGTGGGTAACAAGCAAAGAGCACTGATGGAAGACAGCTTGTTTTTCATTGAAAATCGATCAGCTTCACCAGCCGACGCAACCATGAGGGGCAACCATGAACATCGATAGGTCATCATGGTGATGCATCATCCATTTGGAATCAAGTTTGGGTGAGGCACCTATGAAGTTCGACAAATCCTCACTGTGGTCTGTTTCTTCTCAGTAGTCAAGCTCGAGGAAGGAAGAACCATGTGGCAGAGGACAGTGAGGCAGAACAACAATGGCCATCCAATTTTGTGCAGTTCCACTAAAATTGAGGAAGACATGCCCGGGTATGGAGATACGCATCGCTGTTTCCAAAAATATAAAGAAGGGATATAGTGTTGTTACTTTGTTTTACAAGATTAACAATGACATCTCAATTGTCAATAAGAATTATGAAAAGTACACCAACAAGCAGAAGCATCATGATTATCTTGATGGGAACTAAACCAGGATACCCGAGAAAAAAAGCATTTCTTCATTTAACGAGTGATAGTATTAGATTAGCAGCAGCAATAGGAGCATATGGACAATGACCGCACAACCACCATGTACTTTTGTCGAAACAACATGTATACCTCCACCGAGGCATAGATTAGGACAACTTTTCGAGTGGCATTTCCTCTATAATAGTAGGTGATGTTGGACCAGCCGACGAACCCTAGCTACTATACATGGGGAGCTGGGGAGTAGTCGCATAGAAGAAAACCCGCATGCAGCAACCTGGGGAGCTGGACTAGTACAAGAAGTTATACCTCAGGTGGGCGAGATGTCGCTTAGGCGGGCGGGCGGGATCTGCCCACACGACGGCAGCGAACAAGGGCACGGAGGACCTTCATCCGCGCCAGCACCGGCTCCGAGAGGAAGGTGTGCATCGGCTTCCTCCATCACCGACGGCGACAACGTCAACGCTGGACCTCCTCACCTCCCGCGACGGACGGAAGTCGGCCGGATCTGTGACCACCGGTGAGGAGAGAGATAGTGTGGACACTGTCATGTTGTTTTGATATGGAGAGGGTGAGAGAGCGAGATGCGAGAAACTCTATTATACAAGAGGCTATAATGGAGTAAAACAATCTCTCCATAGCAGTGGTTTTAAATAGAATACGCGCGTTCCCAGAAAAAAGAAACGAAAATTGGCGGTTTCACGTACCAAGAAAGAAAACTCGATCAAAAACACGCCCCTGCTTCCAGGTCGCGAGAGTCGTCGCGCACACACACATAGACATAGACATGCATATCTTGTTTACGTAAAATTCCATTTCCATCTCCATCTCCAATCATATTTGTCCAACTGGCACATTATTTACGTTGTTAATTATATACGTGGCAATATTCACATACATCATCTCTTGTTTGCGGGCGTCTAGACCGCTGCCACGGCCGCTCCTGACCAACCCGAACCTTCATCACCCGCGCGTGCTTCCTGCCCCAAACGGTCAGTGCCGCATTCATCCCCGGCCAGAGCGGACGCGACCTCTCACTGGCGGCGGCATTGAAGCGGCGCACCGGCCGAGAGAGCGTCGCCCACGCCGCTTCCTGGTGCACGTGACTGCTCCGCGTTCAAAGGTCGCAATAGCAGGCCACAACATGCATGTGAAAAGTTCTTGGGAGTCCATGCTACAACTAGCTGTCCTCCCCCAACTCGTCAATCTCTTCCAGTAGTACTAGTACTCTATGGCGCGATCCATCGACAAGCAGGCGGGAAAGTTATCGTGTACTCAGTTTGCGGTGAGTGGCATGCCGAGCGACCCTGTGGGGTCAATCCATGGAGGAGGGTGAGACACGAACGCGACAGACGTGATTTAAACGTTGGTTTTGCTCGATGGCGCGATCCAATGAAATGAAACATTGGTTTCTCTCCGTTTCCATTTTTTCTCCGGAAAAACTGAAACTTTCCACTCCATTTTCATTCCTACTCCAAGGTTTCCCCGTTACAATATTCCATCAAATGCAAAGCAAAACTAACACGCATGCTGATGCATCTCAATGATTCACAGATCATAGCCAATATTTACTTCACAACTAAATACAAAAGTTGTGAGAGCATGTACGAAAGAAAAACTACTGATGGGGTCACTATGACTTAAACCCTAAACCCTAAACAGGATTTAATTTCCTGGCCAGGTAGAAGCTGTCGAAGGAAAGACGGCTTGCACCCTCGGATCATACGATGCTTTTGTGCAGTTCCACTAAAATTGAGCTGAGCATCCCTGATGGAAAAGATATTGAAGAAGTGTGATTATAATAATAGTACTGGCACTAGTTCATGAGACGTAAACTCATCACAAGTAGAAGCCGGTAGAAGTAGAGAAAGATCGACATGGAGATGGAGCTACATGGGGAGCTGTGGCAGTGGAGCAAGCTAGCTCCAAAAGGAAGATGGACTACCTGGGACGTCGGGTTGTAGCTAGAAGGGCGGTTGGGACGCGGCATCGGCCCATACCGTGGTGACCCCCGATTGGGACGCACCGACTGTGGATTTTCTCCCTCGCCGATGTCGACCGCGTCTACACAGAACATTGTTCCCTTCCCCCAGCTGCGGGATCAGGCCAGATATGTGACCAGTGGTGTGGCCACCGTCGTTCTATGCTTGTGAAGAGAGCAACCCAAGCAAGCAGGCTTGTAGCTTAGGCTCCTGCTAGTGTATATATAGTGGTTTTATTTTTCTCTCCATATCAACCATTTTATATTGCGTACGTGTCATTGAAGAGTGAAATGATGGTTGCTTCTTCCAACTAAGTTACTGTGTGATTTGACTGCTCCTTTAGTGGCCCCTACACGTACCCCCCACGTGTATGCAACAGTCACACGTACACATGGACGAAAAAACACGCGCGATGCCCTAATGCATGCATGTCCGAGCACACGACAGAACACACACTGTCACACTCAAGTACTCAACCTACATGTGCATGCACACACATACTCAGCCAGGGTGAGCTAGTGACTGTATAAACACCAGAAAATGTATATATTGAGTGCAATGAGCGTATTATGAAGTCCACTGATCGTATTTTTACAAATATACAGTGACAGACTGTGTATTTATCTCGTTTGAAATTAAGCCATATTAATCGGAGAGGAGCAGTATGGACTAGCATTACTTTGTTGTGTCCCGTCAACTTGCCAAACGAGGAGAAGCTTGCAGGACGGGAGAAGCTTGCGCGCGGTGGCTCGCAGGACAAGGAGAAACTTTTGACTAATGCAAGCTCTCCTTCGCTCAGGAGGTGGACGTGCAATAGTTAATTCGGTGTCAGATTGCCAGAAGCATACACTGTACTAGTAGTATTATTGTTGCACTTCCCGAAGAGGCGAACAACCAAGCACAAAGTTTACTAGTACTACTACTACTATAGTCTATAGAGGTATGTACTATACTAGTACTAGGAACCGGATGGAGGAGCGTCTGCACTCTTATTATATTTTTAAAATGTGATAAAGCAATCTTCAACACATTTGGTTCTCTTCGAGGGTTCTCGCATGTGATAATGGAAGTTGATTGCATGGAACACTCGCCACAATTCTCGCTTAATTCTGGCTCATATCCTATTACAAATAGGAGCGCTCGGTAATATTTCCTCTTTTTTTGTTATTCAGCAGGTAAACAGGTCAGCAAACCTTGCGGCGCATCTTTGTGCGAACAGTGCTTGCTGCACTTTGAATGTGGCCGAGAGCTAGCTTGATGAAACACCTCGCTTCCTACTTCTTTTTTTGTGGGGTACCTTGCTTCCCAGTGACCAGTGTCTTGGCTGATCGTCCTAAGAATGCTTATATATGAATAAAGCTCTCTCATTTACCCGCAAAAAAGATTAAGCCATATTAACCGGAAAGGAGGGAGTATGGACTAGCACTACTTGTTGGTGTGTCCCGTCAACTCGCAGAACAAGGAGAAGCTTGCAGGACAAGGTGAAGCTCGCCTACGCCTTTTGACTAATGCAACGTACCCTCGCCGAGGCGGTGGACATGCATCAGTTCATTCGGTGTTAGGTTGCCAGAGGCATACACTGTAGTACCGAACATGCGGAGTACCATCATTGTTCGACTTCATGAAGAGGCAAAGAGCCAAGCGCAAGGTTTAGTAGTATGAGTAGTACTACTACTAGAACCGCATGGTGGAGCCTCTGTGGTCTTATTTCTTTTAAATCTCTGATAAAGTACACATTTATTCCGGAGAAGGGCGGAAAACGGCAGCCCAACATGTAATGATGATATTAATCAACCATGCTCAAATATATCTTGGCCTCCGTGCGAGCCCGTCTGTGTGTTCTCGCTCCTCGTCTCTCTCAAGGAACGGCGGGTTGGCCATTTTACCGTCAATTGAGATCGGTTTGTTCACACTCTGGTCCCACATGTCAGTGATATGCCAAGAGGAGGTGCGTTGACCGACTTGCCATACGCGTACTTGGTTTTGCACCTTCATACTACTCCTCCCTCCGTCACAGTTTACAGGGCGCGCTCCATTATGATGCATCTCTCTCAATGCATTTCCACCATTAGAGAGACTTTAGACGTGGTTGGTTTAATGCTCAATTAATTAGGGCATGCTAACCACAATTTTCTCTCGATTTAGTACTACAGAGTGGAGTAAGTGCATGCATGTGTGTACCCGGGGTGGAAGCACTGCATGCATGTGTGTACACATTATTTCCTCTAGTAATAGACACCGTGCTATAACTACCAATGCTATTTTCAAGTCGATCGCTAGCCGCCTTGGTCCCAGAGATTTTCTATTTTTCTGGAGTGCGCTCTATAAACAGTGACGGATGGAGTAGTATGAGCGGATTCAAAGAAGAGCGTATTGATGGCTGCTTCTTCCGAGCAACTTACAATGGGAAAGGTGGGGCTTATGATTTGACTGCTCATTACTCACTATTAATGCGGCACAACGACCGGTCCGAGTCTCACATGCGGCTGTGCACTACCCCCTGGGTTCTTAAATATACTCTGGAGTATTTGTCTTTCTAGAGATTTCAACGAGTGACTACTCAAATATTTGTCTTTTTAGAGATGCAAATGGACTACTACATACAGATGTATATAGACATATTTTAGAGTGTAGATTCACTCATTTTGCTCCATATGTAGTCACTTGTTGAAATCTCTAGAAAGAAAAAATATTTAGGAATGGAGGGAGTACACATATGAAGCAAAATGAGTGAATCTACACTCTAAAATATGCCCATTTGAAATTTGTAAAAAGACAAATATTTAGGAATGAAGGGGTATAATTTTGTGCATGGCACATGGACCCGGATGCCGAAGAGGCTTCTGGCAATGCTATCAAGCTTCCAACATTTGTTTACATAATTGACGTACTATACAAATAATTTTCCAGCGACATGAAATTGTACAATGGTGTGAACTTTCAGCTTTTGTTTCGTGTGTCTTGCCATTGATGCTCTTTCAGAAACAATAAAAAACTAACTTCCTTGCTAATCAGAGCTAATATTTACAAAACAACTGAAGACAAAGTTGTGAGAATGTGTTAAATTAAAATTGATCCATGCTTTCATTGGCAGCAGCATCCCCCCAGCTTTGTCTACATCAACAAGGCATGTTGGGAAAAAAAGTAGCTATCTGGAGCATGCAGCATTCCGATCATTTTGTGCAGTTCCACTAAAATAGAGCTGAGCGTCCCTGTTCCAAAGATATTAAGTGTGATTACGATAATAGAGGACTGCTGATGAAACAATAAACACACAAATAGAAGCGGGTCACCTTTGCAATCTCTCTTAAGACTAACTAGTTGGAGAAGATTAGGCTCGAAGTTGGATGAGGAGGATAGAGCAAAACCAATCTCCCTTTGTGCAGTCGCACTGAAATGTAGAGACGTTTCCCGTGTGACAGTTTGGTAGAACTGCACAAAACACTCTTAAGAAAAAAAGTGATTTGTGCAGTTCACCAAAAGGTCGCAATAGCAACGAGCTGAAATGGATAGCCCTCTTTGCAAAAAAGAGGTAGAAAGGAAACAATTACTGGCCAATAACAGTTGATGACACATGCGACGACAAAAAAGAAGCATATTCCTTGTCCTAAGGGAAGATAACAACACGGTTGTGTTTCTCTAAAACGGTGTGAGGACGAGATTGCAATATGGAAAGTACGCCGGACGAGCTACATTTTTGGCAAAGAACTATGGAAGATCCACATGCAGCGACGTGGGAAGAAGGGCAGTGGAGCAAGGTCGGAGGGGTACCTGGAGGTCGTCGGGATGTAACTAGGTGAGCGGCGGCGAGCGGAATCTGCCCATACTGCGGCAACGAGCGGGTGGCGTAAGCCCTACCACGCCGGAGCTTGGTCAGAGAGAACAGCGTGTACCGTAGATCGGGACGTGCTGCCTCGGCACCGTCGAATGGAGAAACGATGGACGTCCTCCCTTTCCACCGGCGGACGGTGTCGTGGAATTGTCACGGCAGATGTCCTTAGTGTCAGGACTTAGTCGCGAGGCCAATGCATCTATGTGGTAACTTGAGAGGGGTTGAGCGGGACGAGAGACGCGATGTTTTACCCAGGTTCGGCCCCTCACGGTGGAGGTAAAAGCCTACATCCTGCTTCATTGATATTGATGATGATGATCATGGTTACAAGAGTGCTCTATCTTGAGAGCTATTGTCTAAACCTAACTTGTCCAACTTGTGGAACTTGTGAATCTTGTCCCTTTTGGCGAGCCCTGCCTCTCCTTATATATGTTGGAGGGGCGGGTTACATGTAGAGTCCTATTAGGATTAGGACTAGTCTATCTCTAATACAAACCGGATACAAGTCCAGGTCTTAACTCCTTGTAAGATAAATGTTCCTCATGCCTTTCCTCTTAAACCGGCCCACCATTAACATAAACCGGCCTGCTGGGCCTTGGGCCTTGTCATCCATCTGGAACACGCGCCGGGTCACCAATGAGTTTTCAGGCTCGTGAATCATCATACCAGTGAACCGCCAGACATGTAAGTCGCCAATCCTCTGGCGGTTTACCAATGAAACGCCTAGTCCAGCCGGGTTATACTTCCGACCGGTTTACGCCGCAGGGTATATCCCCGACATTAGCCCCCAAGTTTACCTTGGATTTATCCATGGTAAACTTATTCTGCAAAATAAACACAAGAACAAATTTGACAGGTTGTGCTCCGGGTTAAGAATTCTTGTAAACCAGTACCTGATCACCCTTAAGTCCTTGTTATTTCCTCCTTCTGGGAAGTCCGGGTCCACAGACCAGCTTCATAATCAATTTGCCGACATTGGTTTGTCACAGAGAAATATTGTGAAGAATAACTCCTTTGACTCAGCTCCCAAAGCGCCGGTTTAAGAAATATGGGTCTTGAAATACTTATCTGATATTTAGCCGGTTTGAAGATGTAAAACTTGCCGGTTTGATATTACCAAAATGGCCGGTTTATAAATATTGATGGCACCGGGTCATAATTGTTGTCGACACCGGGTCATGTAATTGATCTTCCTGATTTGCTCAAAACTGATAAAATGAAGATGTTCCTCCTTTATATGCATAATACATGTAGCCCCCAAGTCTTAAGAGGAGAACATAGTGATAACTTAAGACTTGCTCCAATAAGTGTTTCAACCTTGAAGAAATTCGGTTTGTTTATCATATAAACTGAATACTCCATATATGTAGCCCCCAAGTGGCGGGTTGTCATGCTTGCAGCAACCTGGGACTTGTAATTGCTTATAAAAACTTCAATCAGTGTAACCCCCAAGGGCCGGGTCATTATGCAATAATGAGAAGGAACTTTGTAAATATAATTATGTAGATTTTAGCAGTGATGTGTAGCCCCCAAGGGCCGGCTTAGTAAGATAATACTGAACCGGGACTTGATATATACTTCAATGAAAATAACATCTTATAATGTAGCTTCCATCATAGGGCTTGAACCCGCGTCCACAAGGTTAAGAGCTTTGTGCTTTACCAACTGAGCAATGGATCCTTCAATATTATGGACGAAAACTTGTGTACCTTGAATTGTTGACAGGAGCAATTGGTAGCCTCCAAGGGCTGGCTCATTATAATATGATGAGTCGGATCTTCAATGAGACTAGTAAAAAATGACTTTGCATTAGCCCCCAAGTGTCATGATGCATGCTTGCAGCGACATGAGACTTGCATGTAATCTTGATTTGAATAATGTAGCCCCCAAGTGCGGGTTGTAAGCCTGCAGCAACTCGGGACTATTCTTTCCATTGTAGAATAAATCATATCCTTTGATAAAATAATAGACATTGCGCTAAAGCGACTTTGAAAACTTCCATCATAATACTGGTTATTGATAACCATAATAAAAATCCAGCCATGTTGGCTATTTGAATAATATACCCAATGATTTATAAGCACATAATTCCAATGGCGCAATCCGAATATATACTCACGACTTATAGTCCAAAGCCAGGCCGGTTCAATAAACACCGGTGATTTGTAATTATGCTTTATTCAACCTGTTTCTGTATACAACAAGTTTAAAGTGCCCTAGCGGTTTACCGTTGGACGGGTCATAACACCCAACATATAACTCGGGTTTATAACCAAGGCTGTACTTAAGAATAATCAAATATGAAATAGATCATACATGTGGCATTGAATCATATTGTTGGTTTACCAACTTTTTTTTAGTAAGGGTGATAATCCCAATCTTGAGTACTGATAACTCCTTCCATATTGTGCTTATTTATGATAAAACCGTACTGGGTTGTGATAAACACCAGATTATCCATATTCGATGCTGGCGACTTGTAGTCGAAACCAGACTGGGTTAATAACACCGGACTATAATTGATCATGTATTTTCAACTTGTAATTGAAAGCCAAGCCGGGTCAATGAACGCCGGTATATCCATGCACATATGATACATGCTATGATGATGTAATGATAATGCAACATATGATTCAATATATGATGATGTATATGTATGATCAAGAGGGTTTAAGCTATGGTTCGGATACGACCAGATCCCCCATGTAGTCATAATTGTGGCATTGCACTGATCAAGAGGTGTAGGTATGGTTCGTATATGACCAGAGCCCCCAAGTGATTTCCCTGGTGGCCTTATGCCTATCAAGAGGTGTAGCTATGGTTCGGATACGACCAAGCCCCCAAGTGATTTCCCTGGTGGCCCTTATTCCTATCAAGAGGTGTAACTATGGTTCGAACCCATAGCCCCCAAGTGATTTCCCTGGTGGCATTATGCCTATCAAGAGGTGTAGCTATGGTTCGGATACGACCAAGCCCCCAAATGATTTCCCTGGTGGCCCTTATGCCTATCAAGAGGTGTAGCTATGGTTCGAACATAGCCCCCAAGTGATATTGTGAGCTGTGTTCAAGGGATACCCATGTTTGAGTTGTGCTGTGCATCAAACTCTCTTTGGCCCCTTATGATAATATTGGCTTGATAGCCGGATTACTGAAGTAACCAGAGCTGTGCTCTTATGGTAATATTGGCTTGATAGTCGTATTAATAGGGTAGTCACATCTGTGATCAACAAGCAGGAAACCCCCAAAAGATCAATAATATGATGAACCAATAAGGCATGATGCCCATGTTTGAACCGCGCATCATGGCAGCAAGCTCTTTTTGGCAATCTTTAATTTTTTGCAAGAGATAACTTCTTCTTGAACCGATGTTAAACCGGATATTGAGAGCTTCAAAGCTTTATGGAAGACATCTTTCCCTCGAACCAGATTGTAAAATGGAATACTTTCTGATGACCCGGAAATTTTCTGATGGCTTTGTAAACTCGAACTTGCGAGAAGTTAATTCCTTTTTGAATCGGAAATTCTTAAACCGGATTTTAAACCGGCATTCTTTACTTTGAACCGGAAATTTTCTGACGGCTTTCAAATTGCCATCGATATGGTAGTAGCCTCCGGGATCAGGCTATCTTTCCCTCCAATGTCCTGGGGTTCTTTACTTCACTGAAAAACCGGCATATAACTGAATCATACCATTGTAGCCCCCGAGTCTCAAGGTGACTCTAGGAGTTGACTTGAGATTCTCCATTTTTGACCGTGATATAAACTGGTATGAGTCTTTCAACAGCTCAGTGATATAATTTGTCCTACATTGAAGAACTTGCAAGACAAAGTAATTGCTCCCTTTTTTTAAAAAAGAAAGCAATATATAAATAAAAATATACCGGATGGATTTCACCTGATGCGTCAGGCCAGAAAATATCACCGCGGAGTTGATGATCACCGGGTGAAACTGAAATCACCCATGGGTGAGTCGGCCGTGGGAGCTAAGCAGATGAGCCGGCCCGGTGTTGTAAACCGGCGCGGACGGGCAAATTGTCCTCCGCGTTGTAAGCCGGCGCGGACGCGTGAACCGGCCGCGATAGCGTACGGGCGAGTCGTCCGTTGCATTGTCAACCGGTGCGGTCGCGAGAAAACGGCCATGTCATTGTAAGCCGGTGCGGGAGTCCGTTGAGTAAGGACGACCTCCTGTGCTGAATGATGTAGGCGCACCTCCATCTCTGCGGTATAATGCCACTTTATAATGAATAATTCTCCTGCATATAAAATATCGCAGGGCAAGGTAGTTTTGCTTGGACGAATTAATATGTACTTAACAGTAAATAGGGAATAGCACCTGGTTCATTTTGACGATAGATGATCTATATGCAGACTGCCAGCATCAACTGATACATGTACTGCGTGTTCTCTCCTCCATACTTTTGTCTTGATACTTGGAAGGTGCTGATTTGCAGTCTTGGCTAGGCACTTAGTCAGACCGGCCATGTGGGTCAAGCGTGACACGGCCGCTCAGAGGCGATGGTGCAAGCCAGCGCAGTAGCAGAGGTGTGGCCGTCTTACGGCTACAGCAGCGGAAACGGCGGCTTGAACACTGGTTATGGTTTAGTACGGGGTGGATGTTTGGTGCATTCCTCACCGGATCATTTTTCATTGGAAGTACTGACCCGGGGAAAGTTCCAAATTTGTTGAATTGTGAAACCACGTCCAAACAGTTCCCATCATCCATCATACTGTGATGCATACAGACTATCGCGTAGATTTCTTTCAATCCTTTTCACTGTTGAACTTATAGCAGCGGATTTGCTTCATCTTTAAATATCTATCTGAAGGCAGCTTTTTCTCCGCTAGAAGAGCTGCTGAACTTTAAGAAGGAATTTGGAACACTCGCAGACAACGTGGCTCATCCAGCGTATGTTTATCATCCACCATGTTCTCATTAGAAGAGGAAGCTCTGTGTAATGTTGGAAGTTTTGGCGACAGTCGCGAGGCAGGGCCACAGCTGCGGCGTGGCTGGCTTGGAGATCCGTTTCTCAGGTGCGGCTGTACTGACGTGTAAGGAAGTAGCAAAAGGCTTGACGATGGTCTACACCAGCAGAGGTGAAGACGGCCCAAGGTCGCAGCAACGAAGGTGACTTGGACTGACATAAAGTGGAGGCTCGAGGCCGGCTCAGCTTAACCATGCAGCCAAGACCGAGGCGGGAAGTGGAGGCACCTCGAAAAGCACGGGGCTGTGAGGGCGCTTAGCGACGATGGTTGAGGCCGGGCTCAGAGCGTAGACCAGTAGCCGCAAGGGCGGCTCTCACAGGTGCAGAGGCAGGCCGGCGCTCAGCGCGGCGGCTCAGCACAGGACCACAGGTTACTCACGTAGCCTAGAACTGTTCCGATCCGCGGCAGGTGAGGTGAACCAGCGAAGACGATTTTGATGCGGCTGGGTGTGCAGTACCGCGGAACAAGGGCCAGCCCTCGCCGAGCGGTGACTTAACGCTGGCCGTAGCGGAAGCGGCTCATCGCGCAACAAAGGGCTCAAAGCAGAGACGAGGCGAGTCAGCCCGCCGGCCGAGATAGCGTAAGCCGGCTGCATGTTAAGGCGGTGGCGGCCGTTGACCACTGTGGTGACAACAGCAACAGGTGCGGCCACTCAGCGGCTGGGGCGGCTCACAAGAGAAACGAAGTGCAGGCCGGACCGGTGAAACCCAGCAGATCCACCGCAGAAGCCGTGCTGCGTCAGCAGCCATGCAGAATCCGGGTCGTGGTCAGTTGGTCGAGTCTTCCTCGGAATCGTGGACTCCCCTTCTTCTTCTTCTTTTTAATCCAAGCGCCTACTATAACCATTACCCGTAGGAAGTAGAACTCCGATTTGAACATGGTAGTTCTCTTTAAATAATGTAGCCTTGATCCTTTTGCTCATCAAGTACTAGTACGATGGTTAATGGAAACGTCTTTTAGCTTTTGGATTAGCTTCTGGACTTTGTAACTTCTCCCGTCGCGGTTCTCCCCCGGATTGAGACATATAGTCTATTCAATTATTGCCTGCTAGTCCTCAGTTGATCTCCACATGTAGTTGACCGGTACTCATAGCAGTACTGGTTCTTTATTTTAATCTCCGCTTGATTTATCTTTGTATCCACGTGAACTAGTAGTACCAAACAACTTTGGGATTTGAACCTGTAATCCAGCCGCAGCAACTTGATGGATTGGACAGTGGAAACCCTTTATCCGTTTCAATGGAAACTGTGATTTGACATCTTGTAGGAATCGACGAAACCAATCTCTCTTCAGTTTGGACAGATTGTCTTGTGTCGGCAGCATACAGAACGCAAACCCTAATTTCTTTAATCTCAATCTTGTATGTTGCTCTGACTTCTTACCACAGGGACGACGTGTATCCTTCTACGCCGGCTCTTTTTTATCCAACACATCACGAGCTTCTCGATCTCTGAAGAGATCCCTCCAAGAACCCATCACCACCGTGCGCGGGCCCCACGGTGGGCACCAACTGTCGTGGAATTGTCACGGCAGATGTCCTTAGTGTCAGGACTTAGTCGCGAGGCCAACGCATCTATGTGGTAGCTTGAGAGGGGTTGAGCGGGACGAGAGACGCGATGTTTTACCCAGATTCGGCCCCACACGGTGGAGGTAAAAGCCTACATCCTTCTTCATTGATATTGATGATGATGATCACGGTTACAAGAGTACTCTATCTTGAGAGCTATTGTCTAAACCTAACTTGTCCAACTTGTGGAACTTGTGAATCTTGTCCCTTTTGGGGAGCCCTGCCCCTCTTTATATATGTTGGAGGGGCGGGTTACATGTAGAGTCCTATTAGGATTAGGACTAGTCTATCTCTAATACAAACCGGATACAAGTCCATGTCTTAACTCCTTGTAAGATAAATGTTCCTCATGCCTTTCCTCTTAAACCGGCCCACCATTAACATAAACCGGCCTGCTGGGCCTTGGGCCTTGTCATCCATCTGGAACACGCACTGGGTCACCAATGAGTCTTCAGGCTCGTGAATCGTCATACCAGTGAACCGCCAGACACGTAAGTTGCCAATCCTCTGGCAGTCTACCAATGAAACACCTAGTCCGACCGGGTTATACTTCCGGCCGGTTTATGCCACGGGGTATATCCCCGAAAAACGGGATGCGACCGGATCAATGACCAACGGTGAGAGAGAGAGGCCACCGCAGCCTTGTGTGAGATACTCTGAAGAGAGACAAACTAGGCAGGCAGGCTCCATTGTATATAGTGGAGCGGACTACCTTTTTCTCCATAAAAATCGTTTTATATTCTGTGTACGTGCCATCGAGCAATATAACTTTATTTAAAAATAGCGCGCCAACGCATCAAGTCGAACTTTGTTTCGTGCATGCATGGTACACGACCTCCATAGGTAAACAACCACTACACGCGTTCAAATTAGCATGTGGGATGCCATTTCGTACAGAAATGAGCTCCACCGTGTACCCGTGCGGGTGTGGCTGGGCACGAAGCGTGAGTACGTGCACGGCGCAGCTATTCTCTTCTTGTATACGTACACCACCTACGTGGGGTTGTGTGAGAGAGATACAAACGTAGAGAGATAGTATAGTGTGTGGGTTCGTGAGAGTTTTTTGGGGGTGTGGGGGTGGGGTCAATCAAAAAATGTAACATATGCAGTGTGTGTGAAATAGAGTCATGGATATAACATATATATAGAGGGGGCGATCCACGAGAAGAGAGTGGAGGTATCATCGGCTTGAGGTGTCCATAGAATCGAAGAGAGGGATGATGATGTGTGTGTGTGCGCGCGCGATCGATAAAGAGTGCCATCGAATTTGTGTGTGCCCACGTCAAAGATATAGAGTGGCTGGCCTACTGGAATGTGAGAGGGGACAGGTGTAGTTTTTCTCTGTGGCATGGATACCTACCTATAGCGCTCGACTATCGGTGTGTGGTGGGGGGGAGGGAGGCCTAATTAACTATAGAGATAAGAATGGCTGGTGTATGTGTGGAGGAGGAGAGAGGCCTACCTCATGTATTAAGGGAGATCGATTTACCTCATGTATTAAGGGAGATCGATCGGCATCCATGCATATGTGTAGGAGAGGAATAAGGTTGGGAGAGAGACACAACTAGAGTGTTGGAGGGGGTGGTAGTGGAGTTTCTTCTAACAAATTGTGGGATAGGCTTGCTAGACAGCCGGAGGGCACGCCTGCAATATCAATAAGAGAGGGGATGGTTGCCTCTCTGTGCACGTGTGTGTGAGAGACGGGTCAGGAGACATGCATGAATGATGAGGGGGGCGATATGGCTGTGGTAAGCAGACATAACTACATAGGAAGATCAATCATCCTTTGTCAGAGAAAGGAGAGACATAACTTGTGAGGTACGTCGATCGATGGGGGGGAATAGTTAAAGTCGACCTAGGTATATGTTGGGAGATCGATCGGTATACATGCATGTGTCTGTTAGAAGCAAATGTGGCACGGGGAGAAGGATAGAGAGAGAGGGATGCATCTAGGAGGTGGTGCGAGAGTCATACTATATCGAGGGGGAGGAGTGTGCGAGTACGAGATCGATGAAAAGAGTGGTGGGAGTGAGGCATGGACAATGATAAGAGAAGAGGGGAAGCTTGTGTTTTGTGCTAGGCAGACCTGGCTAGAGAGGCATATCGATCGATATGTGCCGTAAAGGAGCTGGGGGGCCTACACACACCGTGGGTGAACGACCTAAAGTGAAAAGACGAATTTGCGCGATGGAGCTAGAGAATGCTGAGGGGCGGCGAGAGGGATGCGGGCGTGTGCATGCACGAGAGAAAGTTAGCGCTAACTAGCTACAAAGATACGAGGATTGTGTGGGTGTAAAAGACGAATAGAGATCATACTTCATTATAAAAAGCGAATTCGTATATTTGAAGAATTTATCATAGTGTTTTAAACTGACGCATGTGTGAATATATATAATGGTGATACACATGGTGTGGTTATGAACATGTTATACTAGATATAATATATTTTATCTCTACTCTTATAAAAACGGAGTTGTTGATGATGGTGTGCCTGCCATCCTGCAATATAGGTCGTCTGATTTATATCTGACGGATAGGAAGGAAACTATGTCAATTTTGAAAAAAGATACCCACACCCCTCTCCATATTTGCAAATTAGGCCTCCCTTGATCATGTTGATGTTCTGCAGAACGCATGGGCATCTTGCTAGTACTACGTATAATATATAGAACATTGATCATAATTTGGGCTAATGTGTGGCTTTTGCAGCTCAGGTCTAAATACTTGTCATAATGTAGGGGGCATGGCACTATACTATGTGTGATAAACACAGTGTACACATATGGAACATGGTTTAGATTATGAATATATAGTTAGTACATCAAATGTACTATTATTTGGAATCAACATCAAGTGTATTCAAAAAATAGAATTCGAGTTCATGTAGTACACATAGTTCATATCTATCTCTATAGTAATCATGTGGTGTGTTATTAAGGTAATACACGAATGATGGTTGAAGTTGGCAACAATCATGATTGTAGATTCTTATTGAAATAGAGAAACGAATTCAAATTCAGTTCGAATTGCAGCGGTAGTATAGACATTTGGAATGCACTAAATGTTGGTATGAGTAGGTTACATGCATTATACAACAAGCAAAAAAAATTAATTGGACATGACATGGATTCATACTCCCTCCTTCCATCTATATAGGGTGTAATGCGTTTTTTAAGACCGCCTTTGACTATTGACAAGATTAATAGTACATGACAAGCACAATGTGAAAATTATATCATTGAAAGAACCTTTCATAGACGAAACGGTGTGCTTTGTGTTAGTTGCATGTCATATATTATTGATCTAATATTTGGTCAAAGTTAGCATCTAAAAACGCATTAGGCCCTATATAGATTGAAGGAGGGAGTAGCTTTGAATAGCATTTTTATAGTAAAACGAGGCAAGACTCTCTCTTTGTGTGGTGTGAATATTTTTATTTTTTTCATTTTCTTTTTGGTTGACGGAAGTGCGAATTGATTTGGTATGTACAAGTACAATATTACATGTTAGGCTTGTCCCTAAAATTCAACCCGCGCCTTGTTATATCCCGAAAATTCAGATATCGTGCTCCCAAAACTGGCGCCTTCACAACCCGCGCCTTGCTATCCTGAAATTACAACGCGCGCAAAAACTCCCTCCAGCTGCCAAATCCCGACGCGCGAAATCCCCCTTCTAACCCTAAGCCAAAAGAGCCACTAGTTCAAATCGGTGGGGGGTACTTTTGTAACACACCGTACATTTTGGACAAGCGCGTTCCTAAGTCATGGTTCACCCCCTCCCATCGCCTCCTTTTTGCCATTCAAAATCCCAGGCCGCCAAAACCTCTCCTCTCCAGCCGCGAAACCCCACCCTCCTCCGTCCGCCACCTCACCGCTGCCTAGCCGGAGCATCTTCCCCGATGACATCGTCCACTGCAACAGCTCGACGTCCCTCGTCCACCACCCCGGATGAGGATTCGTCCTCCATATCGTCGTCCCGCCTGTTCAGCCGCCCCGTCCTCCACCTGCAAGGAGCTGCTCCGATGATCGCCTCGTCTATCGCGGCTGCTCCATCCCCAGAGCACCGCCTTAACCTGCTCCACCGGAACCGCAGCATCCTCATCGACTCCTTAGACGAAGCCGAGGCCTACTCGGCGCCACCAAAGAGGTTGTACACTCATCGCATCGCACCTTCTCCTTAGCTCGACCTCCCGGCGCCGACGGTGCTCCATCCCGCACCCCATGGAGCGGCTACCTTGAAGCCGGCGCCACGGGCGACATCTCCACGGCGGCTCTCCCCCAGTGCGAGGCCCCTTCGACGGTGGCGTCCATACCAGCCGGACCTGCTGCTGCTGCTCCGTCTCTCGCTCGCTCACGCTGCTGCTGCTGCTCTGCTCCGATTTAGCTACACTTCAGTCGACTGAATCGACTTTTGGCTCAGTCGATTTTCAGGGGGGGGCTCGCTGGAGTTAAGGAAGAACCACCCGCAGCGGGGACGGGGCTCGCTGAAGAGGTACCCCACTATATGTCTTAGGGTTCAGGGTGGGGGCGGGGAGCCTATAGGGCTTGGCGGGGTGGTGGGGAGTTGTTTCAGGGTGGCGAGGCGGCGCAGGGGCCGGTGGTGGCTGTCGGCTCAGGGGGTGCAGGTTGAAGATGAACTACGGGCCCTCCCTAAACTACATGTCAAGTGCCTCTCTGCTACCATTGCATTCAGTTTTGACAGTAACATTCAGATTCCACAGTAAATTTCAGTTTCGATAGTTAAGTTCTGAGTCAATAGTTTTTACCTCATCTGTTGTAGTCAGGTGGTTTTTGGTGATGTAAATTTTACATCTATTTTACATCATCTATTGGAGATGCTATTAGAATCCCACTTGAGATTGACAATGTTTGTCTTGTGCTGCTTCAGCCTTGACGTCTTACGGCTCACCGAGGCTGCTCCAACGACAGAACGATCCATCACAGCAGAGTAGTGCCCTGGACGCTGTCTACAGATTCCTCAGATCTTCCTCGACACGGCTACGGCAAATAGGTTGTACACTTGTTGCATCACTTATTACTATACATTCATGTCGATCCATTAGGGCTATTTTGGTTCGATGGAAAAACATAGCAATAGGGAATTTTCCAATGGCACTCTACTATTCAATTATTCATGCATTTTGTTGAAAGGAATGAAGCAAAACATCCACCTAGACCTACTTTTCAAAATCCTATGCATGAAAACAAGACCAAGTGCATTAGTGGCAGAATAACATTCTAACTGTACACGCTTTCATATGGTTTCACTTTATTTTGGCCATGTTTCTTTGCATTCCTCTGCTCTTCCAATTCTTGTAAACCAAACACTCAAGTTGACAGAAATCATGTGTTTACAAATGCTTTGTTTACCATGTGCATTCCTATCCTATTCTGGTGTTTTTCCTATCCCTGTGTTTTTAGAATCATGCAAGCCAAATGAGCCCTTGCAGAATTACTTCAGTTATAGGTAGGTGTCGAAGGGAACTTTGTGTGGTTAGTCCTGCTCCTGCCGCGACGTCGTCCACCTCAACTGAGCTACTCCATCGACAGAAACATCCACCAAACTAGACATCACGACTCCTGACCGTCTTACGCCGCCTCAGATCTCCTTCCCTGCCGCTGGCACCCACCGCAACGGCATCACCATCATCGACTCAGCAGATGAACCTAAGGAGTACACGGGTCCACAAGAGAGGTCACACTCTTTTGTTTCTGCTTATGTTATGCATTGCTTAAAATTACCTGCTACTTTATCGTCTTGTTCACCTCTTGGACTCCAAGTCAGGTCCAAATTAATGTTCAAACTTGAGTTCTAAATTAGTTGTGGGGCACATATCGAGGAAGCAATGAATAGTATCTCTGTCTAATATCTGGTTCACCTAGGGTATGCCTATGTTGTTCATCTTGGGTGGGAAATAAATAGTAAAGTAATCATCATCTGTGTTTTTATTAAATTAAAGCAATCATTAGCTTGTTATCATTATTTTTGGATCCATCCACTCGTTGTTACCATCACTGTAAATTTCTGCATGCTCTCCTTACATAATCTCACCATATTTTTTTCGTATGCATGTCAAATATTGTACACAGTCATGCTGAACATGTAGAGAAAAAGAGAAGAGTTTTCCGTGGCAATATAATGTCATGCAGACATCGCTCCATGGTGGGTTCAATGGCTAACCCTCCCCACCCCTCTCCAGGTTGTAATCCAGAGGAAGATATCTGTTTTGAGGCAGATTCAGACACCGCTGACCACTCCTATTTACCCCCAAGGTGTTTGCTCTACCTTGGCATGATGATGTTAGTCATATCATGTATATGTTTCCTTGAAGTGCCTACTTTTGACATCATATATGTCATCTGCTTAGTTTAGACATGTTCTGTAATGCCACCTGTTTAGTTTCTATATCCTATATGGGAATTATGCAGTCTCATGTCTTTTAGCCAGCCATAATATACGTGAAATGTGCAATGCCATCCTGTTTAACCAGGCATCATATATTTGAATGATATCTTGCACATCCTTTTCTTCATTACATTTCCATTTGTCAACAATGTTTGTACATTAAACTACTCTTCCTGTGAATCAGCCATTTGGGTGGGAGATTGAAAAATCTGGAGTGAAAACAAGGCCTTCAGAGCAGACAGTGCTACCTACCGAAGCAGATCTCTTGTTGGGTCCCGATAGCTCCTCGGAGATGGATTCAGAGACAGATGACCAGTCCTATTCCCCCACCGAGGTGTATGCTCTAACTTGGCATGGTTATATTGCTCATATCATGCATATGGTGTCTTGCATTACATAGTTTAGACATCATATATACAATATTCAACACCATGTTCTTAGTTCAGACAACATATCTAATGCCCTATGTTTAGCATATAAATCACATATGTGAATTAAATGATGTGATCCTGATTACTTAGATAACATGTAGGTGAATTATGGCATGCGATCCTCTTTAGTTATTCATCATATCTTTGAATTGTGTTATGCTATGCTATCCACTTTAGATAGACATCATATATGTGAAATTATGTCATGCTATCCATTTTAGTTAAACAATATACATGTCAACTATTTCATGCCCTCTTTTTTCCACACTATCTATTGCATCTGTCTCTCATACAATGTCCGTAAATTCAACTATGTTTTATGTTTATCAGCCATTTGAATTGGAGCGGGTGATGCCAACATCTAGCAGACTAAAAACAAGGGCTTCAAATAAAACAGTGCTACCTCTTGGTGGAGATAGCACCCCGGTTGTACATGCACGAGAACCAGCCCTACCACACATAACCCAAACTCTCGCAGATTGTACCCCTACTGCGATGGACAGAGAACCAGCTTCACCCAATCTAACCCCAACCCCAGAAGATAGTAACCCAGTTCCTGTTGACACATCACCATCTCCACCACAGAGCTCCCAAACAAGAGCAGTTAGTAAGGTAGCTCCAGTGCCCAAAGGGCCAGTACTACCACGGCGAACCCCAACTCCACCAGTTAGTACGCCTATTCTTGTGGAGGAAGCACAACCAGCTAGTCGTAGTTTAGCATCTATCGCATTTGATGTTGTTAAATCATATGTGTGTATCTTCCCATGTTGGAAATATTACACTAAAGATGAAGGAAAATGCCAGTTGCAGGTGTTTGTCCAGGAGTTATGTGTAAGTAATGTTATTCATGGCAATTACTTTGCTTTGTCCCATACATCCTACCTCCATGATGATTATAATACAGCAAATTTTACCATATTTCTCTATAGAAGGGCCGATTTGGAAACTTTGGATGAGGTAACATGTGCTAATACCTCTGCTATCTTCAAGAATGCTTGGTGGCAGTATCGGAATTACCTGAAGAAAATGTACTTCACCGACAAAGAAACTCATCAAATTCCCTTACGTTCTCCTGAGACACATTTACTGGACGATGACTGGGAACGCCTTGTTCTGTACTGGTCCCGAACCAAGAATGTGGTAAGGTCTATGAGATCATTTTCTATTTTTAAGTACTATATTCTTGCATCTTATTTGTACTCTATTCATGTAGAACAAGTGCCTAAACCCGAAGAACAACTGTTCTAATTTAAGATTCCATTGCGATCATAGTTCAAAAGAGCGCCAGGCGTTAATTGTGCATTTTTCCACCGCCTTGCACTTTACTGACCAAAGCGCATGCTTATGCGCAGTTATGCATAGATTAAGCGTAGTTATGCGCAATGCGTTTCGCCAACGCCTAGAGCCTAGGCACGCTTAAGCGCTCTCTTAGGCGCGCCTTTTTTAACTATGATTGCTATCGTGCATACTGCTTTGCTCTTGTATCACTGTATTTACTCATACAAACTTATTTTTAAATTGAAGGATCCAATCAAAACTCCAATGGTACAGCAGGTATGTTCACACATGTTTCTTTAACAGGCTTGCTCTTATCAATAGCTCTGTTGATTTCAATTTCAATTGTGTATACAGTTGACTTCTCATATCATGCACATTACTAGCATCACAACAGATCCAATAGTGTTGTTGTACATGTAGACCCATGGTACCCATCTGAAATCTTGTTGTGCCGTGTAGTTTCCCATGCTTTGTATTATTTCACTGCTGCTTTCTCTTGAATTGATATGATTTGAACTGTGTCTCTATTTTGATTTGGCAAGACAATGCAGTGACCATAGGACATAGATATATGTTTGTTTGATGCTTTTATTATGTACTAGTACTTGGCAATAGAAGACTTGGTAGTTTAATCATGTCCACCTTACTAATGAACTGGTTCACCGAAATGAGTTTCGTATACTAGTACATGCTAAACCTGTTATGTGTTTGCTTGTTTCTTCTTTTAGAATGCTGACAGAATATTGGGGAAGAGTGGCTTATTAAGCAATGGTAAAGGAAGTAATGCAGATAAGGTTCAGGATAGTGACACATCCTTGTTGGTCTCCAACAAAGCTGATAAAACAGCTAAGGAAGACTATCTCGAAGATAGTGAGACAACCCCAAAGTCCTGTCTTGGTTCAGTGTTCGAGTTACTGGCCACTACCGCTTGCATAAGCTATTCAAACTCATTGTCTGAATCAGTTCTGTTTCTTGATTCTCAACTACAAGCTGAAAGACATCGATCAGCTGTGCTACGACAAGAAGCGGAAGGACTGCGTAACTCCCTGGAGCATTTAGATGCATACTTTCTGGTGCAACAGCAAGCGTTGGAGGATTTTAGCACAATACAGGACAAAGCTAATAAGCTTGCTAAGCTTATTGCCAGCATGGTGGATACCATGTTTCTTGAGCTCTTCTGAAGTTGTTTCAGTTATGCTCTTGTTTTGCTGCCGCGTTTATTTGCACTGGTGGCCAATTTTGACGGCCAGTGTATGCAATATTGTGCTTTGTTCCCTATATTTACAATGGTGGTAAACTTTGATGCCTAGTGGATGTAATATGTGTAATAGCGATAATAGGCTAGCGTTAATTGTTTGCTTATTTATTTCCTTATTGTCTTGTTTAGTTGTTTGCTTGTAGTCACTGCAGTTCTTTTTTTGTGTTATTCTAGTGGCCACAATAACCTATTTTTGGAAACTAGGCCAAAATAATCATGGCAACACACGGATTGTTGTAACCATGGGCCTCCTGCGGGCCGTATGATCCATGGGCCTTCTATGGGCCGTAGGATCCATTGGCCTTCTATACGGGCCATATGATCCATTGGCCTTCTACGGGCCGTACGATCCATGGGCCTTTTACGGGTCGTAGGATCCATGGGCCTTCTATGGGGTGTATGATCAATTCGCCAATCATGGGCCGTACTATTCGTGGACAATAATGGTTCGTTAATAGGCCATATTTGCTAACTCTATGAAAACGGCCCAACGGGTTTTTTTCAACATGAAAATGGCCCAACGTATTAACGGGCCACAAACGGGCCGACTGTAACCACGGGCTGAATTTGGCCCACAAGCAGAAAATGACAGTAACAGGTCGTTAGTAACCGAATGCTGGAAATGGACCCAAGAATAAATGGGCCCTAAGAAGGCCGAAAGATAACATGGGCTGGAAACGGCCCAACGGAATAATGGGCCGTTAATGGGTATAAAATGATACAATGTTCATTACGGGCCAGTTTTACCACGGGCCGTTAAGGGGCCAAGGTTTACTAAGGGCCTCATATGGGCCAAAAACGTCATGGGCCATACATGGGCCGGAAGTTAAAATGGGCTGGAATTATATTGGACGGCCCAGATGACGCTACTGGGCCTAATTCGGATAGGCCGTAAACGGGCCCTAGGATATCGGGCTGTAAATGGGCTATATGCGAACAGGTCGTTAACAGGCTTGTCATGGGCCGGCCTGCCACCTTTTAACCAAGTCAAACGGGCTGGCCTTTTCATAGGAATGGGCCTCTGTTCGGCCGTGCCACGTGTCGATGTATCATAGGCGCTTTGGGTCCAATGAGTGGATGACATCTGTCCCAACGGTGAGCCGACACGTGTTTCCTCCAGCCAATGACGATTTTACATGTGGAAAATCCCCATTGGTCGGGGTTGTTAACGGGTTATCGGATCCAAACCGGACCAGATAGCTTAACGGCGTTCCATTACGGTGGATGCCACATGTCGGTCACCCTTGTCGAAAGCACTTCTGTGACACGCGATTTATCGTCATGGAAGTGGACACTTCCGTGATGATAATTTTGGTAATGTCATGGAACACTTCTATGATAGCACAGGTATGACTATCTTGATTCTGTCATAAATTTGTCATGGATGTACATGCATGACAGAAAACGTGACCTACTATGACAAACACGTATCATCACGGAAGTGTATTTTTGTTGTAGTTCATAGCTGGCTGCTTCACTTGGATCCCGAGGACCCAGAGCAGGGGCACGTACCTGGAGGGTGCCTAGAAGGAGAAGTGGGATGAGTGGCGGGGCCGGTGGTGCTGGATTGAGGAGATAGATCCACGGGAGTTCTGACAGGTCCGTCGGAGGCCGCCGGTCCGCAACAAGGACAGGGGCGAGCTCGAGGCCGACGACAGGAAGCTCACGGTTGCCATAACCAGTATCCATTGCCTCACATCGACCGGGCTCACTCTTGAGATGATCGGTGCTGACTTCATCCGCCGCCGGATTGCCCCACTGCACAGTAAGGGAAGGCCGGCCTGGGACTTCAGGAATGCGGCCGACATCATGACGCTCTGCCCCGGCCTCAATCACAACTTCACGGTGTTGCAGCATGCTCATCTTTGTCACAGGCTTTTCCAGCTCAAGGTTGACGAGGTCGGTAGGGTCGAGAGGACCGGCAAGGCCGCCAGTGCCGGCAAGCCTGACAACCTATTCTGGTTGCCAGTGGGGGTGGTCCCGTTGAGCAACAACTCTTGCCTGACCGCCATTATCGCCATGATGCCGGTTTTCAACGCGCACGACCTTGATTCGACCTGGGTCGAGCCAAAAGCGCAGCTGGTGCAGACATTCTTCGACAACTTGTCGAAGAGGTATGTTCGTGACGAGCCACAGCTCACACGCCCCACCACTGAGGAAGATTTGGCGTACATTGCTGCCAGGGCGGAGGAGGCAACACCTGCCGAGGAGGCCGGCAGCCTCGGCACTGTGGAGGACGAGGCCGACGTGGCCGCAAAAGAGAAGGGGTTTGCCGAGTGGACAGGGTCTGTCGGGGCGCCCAGCGGCACCGGTGCTTGGGTTCCCCTTATTGAAGAAGCGGTCGAGGAGTCGGCCGAAGAGGAGACCGATGCAGATGACTCCTTGGCCCCAGGGAAGAAACACGTCCTGCGACGGGACGGCTCCGGCAAGCCGGTCCGGCCCGGCAAGACCGCGCAGCGGCAATGGGCCCAGGCGCAGCCTGCGCGCCAGACGAGGCATACAGCCGCAGTAGCGGAAGCCACGGCAGCGAAGAGGTATGCGACCACCGCCTCCTCCTCGTCCAAACGGCCCAGGATGCAATCCCTTTCACCTCCCCTCGTGGACGCCGCCCCGGAGGCCGATTTTGATCTTGGGTCCTTTAGCCCGAAGAGGAAGAGGAGGCCAGAGGAGGAGGACGAGTAAGCACCTTGCCCCTCATCATCTCCTGATCATCCACCTGCGCTATCTTTCCCTGACTTGATCTTATCTTCAAAGTGACATGGAGACGCTGGCCCAGAGGGCAACAAAGAGAGCCAAGGCTTCGACGGGCGACGAGCCCCCGGCAAGCGCTCCGCATATGTCGGCGTTGGTCGTGATTAGCCCTCAGTGCAGCCCCCGCTCTAGCCCCCAGCGTGAGTCCGTTATTCACTACTCATCGACGTGCGTTGGGGTGTGTATCCTTGGTGTTGACCTTACCGGGTCTGCATGAGGAGAGAGGCAACAGGAGGAGCTGCTGAGGGCCGCCCCTGACACGCCGCCCCCGTCGACCATGCCACCTAGAGGGGTGTCAGCAGCAAGGGCATCTACCGCTGAGCCCACGCGCATGGAGGAAGGGGGGAAAGCATGGGCGTTGGTGGATCCGTCCCGGCAACGAACATTGGCGGGGAGGGAACCACTTCTTATCAGCTTGGCACGGGTAAGCTACCTGCCTCCCGTCCATTGCTATCTCTGCCACGCGATGTTCTTTCTTTTCTTTGTTCTGAACTTTGGTTTTGGCCTCGCTTCATTCTCTTTTCTGGTTTTTAGACCCTCCGTCGACGGACCAGGTGGACGTCGATGCTGTATCGAGGAGGTCTCTAAGGATGCCGAAGCTGAGGCCACCAAGTCCGCCGCCGAGGAGGTCGCCAAGGGGCCTGTCAGGGAGGCCGCTAAGGGGCCTGCTGGGGAGGCCGCCATGGGGCCTTCCAAGGAGGCCGGCAAGGCTGCTATCGAGGAGGCCACCAAGGGGCCTACCAGGGAGGCCGACAAGGTTGTTGCTAAGGAGGCCACCAAGGAGCCCGCCGGGGAGGAGGTGGCCGATGACCAACCTTCCTCCCCTACAACCCCCGCCCTGGGTAAGTACTTGAAGGTGGGGGAAGATCTGTTTGTCTGTCTCTTGGGGACGGCAAGCACCAAAGTGCCAGCCGAAGGGGAGGTTTTCAATGATGAGGCCCTCGCCGCCGCCGGGATCTAGGTTGTTGACGAACTGAGCGCCAGCAGTGGTGGTTCCCAAGAGGAGCAGCTCTCCGGGCCATGAGTGCCAATTTCCAGAAGTTTCAGCCGCTCCACCGTGCCCGCCAGGATAAGGTGAACTCCAGGACGGCGGCCGTGGACAAGGCAGAAGCAGACTTTCAGGAGCGCTTCACTTAGATGCAAGTCTGGTTCGCCGATGCCCGGCAAGGCCTGAGGGCCACCCAAGATCAGTTGGACGAGCGTCAGCGAGAGCTCCTCTTGAAGCAGGCTGACATCGAGAAGGCCTAAGAGGCGGCGGAGGAATAGGGCGCCAAGGATGAAGCTGGCCAGAGGCAGCGCCAATCTCTGCTGGACACCCAATAGGAAGACCTCGCTGCTCATGAACAGGCGCTTGCCGCCACGCTCCATGGCAAGGACGAGGAGATCGGGAAGCTCGTTGCGCAGCGGACCCAGGAGATGGAGCAAAAGCACAAAGATGAACTTGATGCTCTGGCCCTGGACCAAGCCGGCAAGGTGGAGAAGCTGGAGCTAGAGCGGGAGGAGCTAAAGGAGGAGATCTCAAATCTGATGAAGGACAGGGACATGACTACCCACACTCTGGCGGATTTGCAGGCCACTATCTCCGACAATACCAAGCGGCTCTCCGAGGCCGACGATTCCATCGATGATCTGAAGCTGGAGCTAGACACCTTGGAAGGGACACTTTCAGAGCTCAGGACACATGAGGAGACCCTGAACAAGTCCCTTGAGGATGAGAGGACGAGAGGCCCTTGAGAATGACTATGTGGAAAGCACAAAGCTCTGGACCAGCCACCTCATCGACGTTGCAGAGAGGCTCACCATGCAGCTAGCCGTCATGGGCATGCCGGACTTCAGGTACTCCCAGGAGGCGAACATAAGCCCCAGTGCAGGCTAACCTTGTTCTTTGAGCGCGTCCTCGACGCCCTGGAGCAGCTCCACTCCGGTCAAGCAACTTATCTGGCCAATGAGGCTCGGAAGCTTTGCCAGGGTGCCCTGACCAAGGTGCTCACCAAGGTGGCGTTCTGGAACCCCAGCGTCGACTTCGCCAACGTGCTTGAGAGTTTGCCGTAGGATGTGGACCTCAAGGCACTCGAAGAGCGTATCGTGCCCAAGACAGTTTTATCTTAAGTTAGAACCGCGGCAACCACTAATGTAATATAACTTTGCAGCATTTTGAAATAGTGCATGCTATCTTCCAGTTTGATCTTTCTTAGTATGTACACACCCTACGCTTAGTTGGATAGGTTAGCCGGCGCGTAAACCCATGCCGCGACACTCTGAGGAATGGATCCTTAGCAGCCTGCCAGGGGCGCTTGCTGCCGGGCAAGCCGCCTTGCCATTCTCAGTGCAGCCGCTTGAACTATTGAGAGGACTTGAAACAGAACAAGGGCATTGCCAATAGTGGAAGGGTTCCTTTGAGTTTAGGTTCTCCATACAAGGAGCAAAATCTTTCAAGGAAAATAACCCTATAAAAAGGAAATTGCTCAAGGTTTGGCATGACTTAGCTTTTCGTCGTTGTTGCGGCCGCGGACGACACCGCTCGCCTGGCTGATGGCACCAGAGTGATGGGGATGATTTTGACCTCCTACGCCGACAGAATCTGCCATGTCGCTTGCGCGCACTGGCGCGGAAAAACCGGCTCCAGATGAGCCGACCGCTGGGGCCGCCTTCTTCTTCGGGTCCATCGCGATGAAGGAGTCGATACGCTAACTTCTAGACCAGATTTTCATAGCCTCACGCCCCTACCTAGCGCGCCAAAGATGTCGGGGAAACGACACCTATGGGATCCCGAGGACCCCTTCTATGCTTGGCGGGGGTGAAGAGCTGTGCAACGAGCAGGTCTAGCGATCAGCGCGAGGGGATTTTTACCCAGGTTCGGGCCGCAAATGATGTGTAAAACCCTAGTCCCGCTTGTTTGTGTTTATCTTGTGTTCTTCAGTTCTTGGACTAGCTACTATGCGTGACCAGTCCAAAAAGTCTAAATCCTTCCACAGTACGCCTCGGGCCTCCTTTTATATGTCAAAGGGGTCGCCACAGTGGCACACAGGAGGTGGAAAGTATCTACAGTGTACAAGTTTATCGTCTAACATCGTAGGACAAACGCATTTAATGCACTGCCTACGTGCCCTCTTGCTTTATCGGGGATGGCAACAAATCTCGTCCCGTCCATAGCCGCCCCGCCTTGCTTCGACGCACATCTGGCTGACGAGGCATGCAGCGCCATGCTGACTGGCTGGTCACTATGCTGGTGCGGTGACAGGGCCTTCACGAAGATATGCATGCCACCATGCAGGTGCTTGACTAGTTGGCCTAGAAGCTGCATGCCACCACGTAGGCGCTTGCCTAGTTGGTGGGCTGTTTGCCATTTCGGAATGGCCGTGGGGCAGCGAAACTTTCGCAGGTGCGGGCCTAGCCGTGGCCCCGCAGATTCCCCCGGCAAGGGTCTTGCCAGGGTCTCGCGGCCGTCCCTGGCAAGGATGTTGCCGGGGGTCTTCATCTCCTCTTTCTTATCTAGACTTGCAGGCCTTCGGTCTTCACAAAGATCTGCATGCCAACACGCAGGCGCCCCTGAGTCTTGGTCTCGACGTTGTCAATGGTGTCAGAACTCTCAGGCTCAAGGGTGCGGCCTTGCTGGAGTTGGGCAAGTCGCCCCGGCAAGGCTCTTGCCGGGGCTATGTAGGACGCCCCGGCAAGGGTGTTGCCGGGGTAAGTCCATCTTGCCCCTTTGCTCTTCATGCCTCTGGCTTGAGTGCTGCCTTGGCAGTCTCGTACCATTCCTTCCTCTACCCCGCCAAGCATGGTCATAGGTGTGGCTACGACTGCTAGTGCACAAGTAAAGGAGTACAGAAAGGCCCCTACTTTTGTACACCGACAGCCGGGATGATGAAGATGGCCACCGGAGATGATTCCCCCCTCTGGCAGGGTGCCGAAAAGGGTCTAGATTGGTTTTCGGTGGCTATGAAGCCTTGCAGTGGCAGAACTTTTGATCTAGGTTAACTCCGAGGGTTTTTGGAATATTTGGGATTTTATAGGGAAAAGAGGGGGTGCAGGAGGCCACCGAGGTGGGCACAACCCACCTGGGCGCGCGTGGGCCCCCAGGAGCGCCGTGGTGGGTTGTGCCCCCCTCGGGGCACCCCCGAGGTGCTACTCTGGCCCATCCTGGGTGTTCTGGTCCATAAAAATTCTCCAAAAAGTATCATGGTGTTTGGACTCCGTTTGATATTGATTTTCTGTGATGTAAAAAACAAGCAAAAATCAGCAACTGGCACTGGTCACTAGGTCAATAGGTTAGTGCCAAAAATGATATAAAGTTGCTATAAAATGATTGTAAAACATCCAAGAATGAGAATATAACGGCATGAATACTTCATAAATTATAGATACATTGGAGACATATCATATACTCTGATATATTTCAATTATGAAAATGAAATATATTGTGTGCTTAATATGAAATGTCAATTAGATTAATAAATGGATTATTAATAATCAGATAATTAGCCTGCTAATTGGGATTTATATTGCAAACGGTTATTGAGAAAACACCGTGTGTGATGCATTCAATAATGCACACAGTTTTTAGGAATAAACTGTGTTTGATTAATGAACAATCACACACGAAATCCTCTTTAAAACTGTTTGCGTTAGGCCACCTAGCGCAAACGTTTACCATATAAAAACTATATGTGATGGATGGCCTTTGCCACACAGTTTCTTCGACGCACTGTTTGTGCTGCATTCAATAACGCAAATGATAAAATTGTTAATATCGCAATGGCAACTCTATCACAAATGATTTAACAGGGAAAATTGTGTGTGATGTACCTGTGAATGGAAACGTTTTCCTTGGAGCGACTGTTTGGGTTGTACATACGAATGGAAACGTTTAGTGGAGACTGACTGTGTGGGATGTACTTGCGACCGGAAACAATTGCGCCTGTATAATTCTATTTTTAGCTCTACTGTACGTATTTCCGTATTTGACCGCTCGCCGGTCGCACACGACCTCATTTTGCCGAGCGTGTGTGCCAGGAGGGCATATCCCCAACGGTTTCTGGGTCGTGTGGGAAGTCCTCCCTATCGCCCACACTCACTTGGCAACGGTTCCAAATGTCGTCGCGGAAAGGGGTTAAGAACCGTTTGTATAGCACCTCATTGTACTAGTGGGTACACTGAGGAGTCCTCGGCGAAAAGTTGTCGAATATTGCTTTATATGCATCAGTTCCGAATTGTGTCTTCGGTCAATAGTTGGGTTGCCCGGCTCCTATGATTCCCCCCTATGTTCCAGTTTGTTCGGCTAGGTACGCAAAGGGAGAACCACTGCGATTGTGCTTCCAGCTCGAATGGTTAAGCGCCTCAGTGGAGAAAGCCGAAAACTAACTTGCACAATGAGCGTAAACTGGTCAGCGATCCGATGACTATGTCAAGCTATAGATCGATAGAGGTTACCCCGTGTTAAACGATGGGCCTTCAATAAAATTGGCTGACGTGTTAATGGCTAGACCTCAGTCGGCGCCAAACACTAACCGGGGGCTCATAACGAGCCTCCCCAATTTAAGCTCCAATGACTAAGTTAAAGTTATAAAGCCTGCGTATCTGATTGCCTCATTTCCACTAACACAACCGCCTCCGGGCACTGAGACGTCGGCTAAGGGTTGTTTTGTTATTGCGGAAACACCCTGTGTAGCATCTACAAAGGGGTGCAAGCCAAGATTGGCCACTTTCAAATGATAAAGGGTCGCAATAGAGTCAAAATAAACATACCCTTAGCGTTTGTATTCAAATATACAAGCGCCGCCTTCCGTAGTTATCGTTATAAAGCCATAAATATGCATCAATTTGACTTAAGGTTTTGGCCAAGCTGGGTTGCCTGGCTCCCGTGTTTACACCCTACGTTCCCGGTTGTTCGGCTAGGGGATAAAGGGAGCACCTCTGTGATTGTTACTTCCGGGTCATCTGGGTTAGTACCTCAGACTGGGTGAAGCCGAAAGCTAGCCATCTAAATCCTCAATATAATTGGTTGGCAACGACAAAAGGGAAAATTTTGGTTCATTAAGACCATAGAGTTCGGGAACTTTCCCCGAACTAAATCCTCAATATTTTCCTCCCACATTGATTGTAGTTGAGGTTTCACGATGATGGCCAACATTATAGCCTGGGGAAAGGAAGGAGGAACTATTTTTCCCAGAAGATGTTTCTTACATTAAAAAGTAATGCAACATATCTCTCCACGTACCTTTGTTTATAAAACCGTATGGCCGGATTGCCTTGTTTGCCATAAATCTTTGCCCTCATAAAGGCTTTATAAAGTAGGACAAACACTTCTCGGCTACTGGCCGAGGAGGTTGAAGCTGATGGTCGGTCAACAAAGTTTTGTACAATGCGGATCCGAGCATTAATGATGTAAAGTACTTGGATACACGGAATCATTACACATAAAAATTGTGAGTAAAATCCATTTACTGCAGCCCATATTTCAAACCCCTTGGGGCCAACATTGGCGAGCTAGGATTTCACCAGCTCTAAGCTCTTTTAAGAGATCTTTATTCTCTTTCTGAGATGTTTGTGCTAAACACAACAAAACTTTATGTCAAATGGGATATCGATCCTTAATTCGGCCACCCGTGCCCACATTAAGGCTCGGGGGCTACTGGGCTTCGCGCTTATCATTTACAAATATTAAAGGGGCACATCGATCCCCTGATCTAGTATTTCCACCCAACCAGTGGCTCCGGGGCTACTGCATTGCCTATCCAATGCATAAAATTCAAAGTGCTCAGTGTTTGGCATGACCGAGCCATGGGCAAACGCGTCTTCGGACAACAGTAAGTACCATCTAGGACTTATCTGGCATTAAACTCGGCTAAACTCCTTCAAACTTTTTCGAACCAAGGTGATCTATCACACCTCAGATAGAGTCCGACGTTGGATCTCGGATACGGACCGGAGTTGGAGCTTGGATATAGTCCGGCATTGGAGCTTGGGTGCAGTCCGACGTGGGAGCTCGGCTGCAAAAAGACAACTCGAAGCAATCCGGTATTGGAGCTTGGATGCAGTCCGGTGTTGGATCTCAAACGCGAGAGGACGCCCCCGCCCGGGAAACACTTCAAACCCGAGGTGTGGCATAAAAATAAGGAGGCATTGATAAAGGACGAGAACTTAAAGGGGCTCCTCAGATACCTTGCGTGTAAACTCTTCAAATTCACTTCAGCGATCCTCAAGATCGAAGATGAGACGATTTGTTGAACAAGTTTTCAAGGCCGATGACCAAAGAAGAAGAACAGTTCAGAAGAATCGAGGAGCGTCCCAAACTTGAAGATTGGTTGAGGGGGCTACTGATGGTGTCCTGGACTAGGGGGTACTCACCACGTTGTCTCCCGACTAGCTGGATCGGGCCGAGGACCCCCATGGTGGTTCACTCATGAGCCACTTCAGGCAGCCCATGCCACATACAAGGACGTTTCAACAAGACTTGGCGCACAAGACAAGGACTCCCCGAAACCCTAGGCCTCCAGTGTATTATATAAACTGAGGCCAGGATAGTCAATAGATCAACTGATATTCATTAGAACAATCTCGTGGTAGACACATGTACTCTTTACTACACCCATATCAATACAATCAAAAGGAGGACGTAGGGTATTATCTCTTCGAGAGAGCCTGGATCTGGGTAAAATCATGTGTCCATGTTACCATCGCTCCAAGATGCCTAGCTTAGGACCCCTACTACGAGATATGTCAGATATAGAATAGACAGCCGTGCTGAACCTTGATGCTTTAAAGAGGAGCACAATTGATTCCCTCTCATCTGACATGGTTGTTCAAGGGAAGGGTTATGAGTTCTGGCATAGTCTAGAAAAATCAGACTTCCATGTGGACACTGATTTCGTGCCTCGAGTATGGGAGCACGAAGATGATCCAGGTGGCGACAAGGGACATGACACGGAGGACACTGTGAGGACCAACAATCCAAGTAAGAGGTCCAAACCAACTTCTTCGTCCAATGTCTCTGCGGTTCTTCCTACCGCGGGTGGTGTGGTACCCATGCAGCTTTCCACATCCGCACCTATTTCGGGGGGTCTTCGCCACCGGATAACATTTTCATTGCCGTTACATCGCCGAACCCTCGTCGACGCATGCCTACCAAGACTGCTTCTACGTCACGACACGGGTCTTCTCCAACGTTCACAGCATCACCGCCTCCTTCGTCTACGGCGCCGCTAGCCATATCCATGCCAGCTCTTTCCACTGGGATGGCGCTCCGGTCTTCAATGTCGCCGGCTCCGACTCACCCGATGACACTTTCTCAGATGCAGCCTCGACTAGAGGGGTTCGCACCGGCGGAGGCCCCTATGAGTGCTTCATCGCCACCATCATCACCTACACCTTAGTCACCAACCTGACGGGATGTGACATCCTCCCCGTCCATTTGGGCTGACTAGGAGTCGGCTGTGGCGGAGTTGCGGGCGTTGTCCTCGGCGGCTTCGACACCAGGAGGGGGGCACGATGCGGCCCTCACAATCTTATTCTTCATCATCGTACCCATCTATACCGCCACTCGGGGTCTCCGGGACTCTCACTGCTTCCGTCTCCACCCCCTCACCGCTGAGGCGCAGCGATCGTCACTACGTCAGTGCTGATGGTACAACAGCCACCGACGAGGACTCTTTGATGAAGGCCATGCGCAAGGCGGCTACCTGCAATCTCGACTTCGAAGGTCCATCCTCTCATAAATCATTTTTGTCTTTTGATAAATCCAAAGTATCTTCTAATATTACTAGCATTGGAGTTTCATTAGGACGTAATGAGAAAGGGGTAGATTTTTGTCTTAAACAAGTGGAGTTCGACCAGCTTATGGTTGCTCCTAAGTTGTCCACGGTTGTGGACCCCCTCGTGTTAGATGAGGAGGATGAGGATGCTGATACCAATCATGAAGGCAAGCTTCTCTCCCATCTGGTTGAAGACACGACTAAAGTAGACCTGGATGATACTGTACGTGACACTATGCTATATGAGCTTGTCGCGTTGGTACGAAAGAACAAGTCTAGTTCAGCAAAGAAAAGAGGGCGCTCGTCTAAGAAGTGAAAAGGTCTCTAAACAAAAAAAGGTTCATCATGAGAGGCATGTTTTGGAATAGCAGAGGTTTTGGTGACTAGGCTAAACACAAACACATTGCCGATTGTGTAAAGGATTATGTGTTGGACTTTGTGGCCATCTCTGAGTCTGGAAAACGGGACTTCCCAACATGTGATATTGACCACTTTTCATGTGGTTATGATTATGAATGGCACAACCACCGTCTGGTGGTTGTATATGGCGCCGCTCAGGAGGAATTTAAGTCGGCCTTTCTAAAAGAACTTGTTAATAGCTACCGAGAAAATCCCCATCCCATGTTAATCGGGGTGGGGGGGGGTTCAATATCTTTAGATATCAGCAGGAAAAAAACAATGACCGGTTTGACACTAGGTGGTCATTTCTCTTCAATGCTGTTATTGACAGCCTGGATTTGCGGGAACTCTCTATGTTTGGTCGTCAGTATACCTGGGCCAACAACCGATCAATTCCAACCTTTGAAAAACTAGTGTTGGATCAAAAGTAGGTCTAGAGGGGGGTGATTAGACAACTTGACCAAATAAAAATCTCACATTTATCCGGTTTTAAGTGTTGGCAGATTTTAGCAACTATCACAAGTCAAGCAATCAATCTACACATGCAATTCTAAGAGTGTGGCAGCGGAAAGTAGAACATTGCATATGAAGGTAAAGGGAAGGGTTTGGAGAAGGCAAACACAATGTAGTCACGGAGATTTTTGGCGTGGTTCCGATAGGTGGTGCTATCGTATTTCCATGTTGATGGAAGCTTCAACCCACGAAGGGTAACAGTTGCGCGAGTCCACGGAGGGCTCCGTCCATGAAGTGTCCATGAAGAAGCAACCTTGTCTATCCCACCATGGCCATCGCCCACAAAGGACTTGCCTCACTTGGGTAGATCTTCATGAAGTAGCCAATCTCCTTGCCCTTAGAAACTCCTTGGTTCAACACCATAATCTTTTCGGAGGCTCTCAAGTGACACCTAACCAATCTAGGAGACACCACTCTCCAAAAGGTAAAAGATGGTGTGATGATGATGAACTCCTTGCTCTTTGATACGTCCATTTTGCATCATGATTTTATATTGATATTTATTGCATTATGGGCTGTTATTACACATTTTATCACAATACTTCTACCTATTGTCTCTTATTTTATAAGGTTTACATGAAGAGGGAGAATGCCGGCAGCTGGAATTATGGACTGGAAAAGGAGAAAATATTAGAGACCTATTTTGCACAACTCCAAAAGTCCTGAAACTTCACGGAGCATGTTTTTGGAATATATAAAAAATATTGGGCGAAGAAAGTGCCAGAGGGGGGGCACCAGCTAGCCACAAGGGTGGAGGGCACGCCCTACCCACCTGGGCGCGCCCCCCGGCCTTGTGGCCCCCCTGACAGGCCTCCGGTGCCCATCTTTCGCTATATGGTGTCTTTCACCCTGGAAAAAATCAAGAAGAAGCTTTCGGGACAAAGCGTCGCTGTCTCGAGGCGGAACCTGGGCAGAACCAATCTAGGGCTCCGACGGAGCTGTTCTGCTGGGGAAACATCCCCCCGGGAGGGGGAAATCGTCGCCATCGTCATCACCATCGATCCTCTCATCGAGAGGGGGTAAATCTCCATCAACATCTTCACCAGCACCATCTCCTCTCAAACCCTAGTTCATCTCTCGTATTCGATCTTGGTCCCAAAACCTCAGATTGGTACCTATGAGTTGCTAGTAGTGTTGATTACTCCTTGTAGTTGATGCTAGTTGGTTTATCCGGTGGAAGATTATATTTTCAGATCCTTAATGATAATTAATACTCCTCTGATTATGATTATGAATATGTTTTGTGAGTATTTACGTTTGTTCCTGAGGACATGGCAGAAGCCTTGTTATAAGTAATCACTAGATCATTGCTGGCGCGCATTGTTGCGCCCGTCTCTTTTTATGGTTAAATTATACATTAATTCATAAATATTAAGACACCAAACATGGATGTTAAGATGGATTTATGTTAACAAGATTCCCATTTTATCATATGATAGAATAATAATTTCCACAAAAACAATCATGCACGAGAAGCCTGCATAATTTAATTATTTCCAACTTGAGTTGGTAACAAAGATAATAACTAAGGAAGTTCAAATGGTAGCAGCAAAAAATAGATCCAAATCGTATAATTTACTTGCAGTTAACATTGTCACCCAGTGGAAAATCTCACAATATATACCAGAACAAAACCTAAATCAAACTCACGACAAATAATAGAACAATGCCATAATGATCAAACATTACACAGAGATTTCAAACATTGTTCATACTTTTTCCTTCCATGCTAGAGTCAATGACTGCAAGAAGGAAAATAAAATCTAGGTCAATTTATACCATTTTTTGTAGTGTTTGTTTTGACGAAAAAAGAGCACCTTTTAGGGTTATGAGATGCTCAACCTTGCCCTATCAAAGCAAAAAACTGAAGTGACAGTGACATCAAGGTGCAATCCCAACTACTAGGGAATCTTAATCATTGTATTATTAGTCAATGGGTGTAGCTAGTACGTTTACATGGCACCGTTATTGGTAAGGAAAATAATAATAATTCTTATGATGCTATTAGCTGGATGTTAGGAACTCCTTTCTGAACAATCCCAAAATTAAACTGGAAACTCATGTCATCAAAGTGCCATCATACTCATAAATAAGATGACAAGTACAAAGGATATTCCATTATGAAATTGCTCTACCTAAAGACTTGGAGATAATCTCTGGTACTGCGCTTTCTCTTCACTAAACACATATTAGTGCTAAAAACATATGGATAAATGGCAAATCTGTATTAATTATGTAAATAACTCAACTCATGAACATTCAAATTTTTAAGCCTAATCACAACCATTAATCTATGTAAAGCGAGTGTACCATCAGCTAAAACAATAATATTATAATATATTTTTTCAAATAGCATATATACATGCTCTACGCTTACTTACAGTAGGTATAATATTAATAATGTCCATGCATTGTTACAATAACAGATCATTACACGTTGCTTTCGTATTTGTCCTAATTCTTTTATGGCGCTGAGGTGCTCAACTTCAGAACTTGCCTCCTGCTTCCTTTGCTAAAATGGCTAGTTCGTTTCGCCGATATAAACAAAAACTCCATTCACATATTCAACATATAATTGGCGCAAGACAAATCATATAGAGAAGAAAAAATTAATTAGCACTTGGTCTAGGCAACAATTGAGTTGCTTTCTATTAATTAGCACAACTATCTAGTGCTTGTCTCAAATAAAGACTATCTAGTGCTCTCTGTGCATTGACAATGACAATTCATATTATTTTGTTGGTAACAATGGAAAATAGCAAGCAATGTGCACACAGAAGAGTCATTCGATTTCCAATAATTCAGGAGAGCATGAATGCATGAGTTTTTTCACAGTTTCCCACAGATATGAACAGAGAAAAAGGAGGGAAACCTTCACAAGTCAAGGATATGATCTAGGTAAGCTTCCATCAGGAATTGTCAACATAGCAGCAAAACAACCCTAACTCACAAATTGTGCTGAATAACATAATCGTACGTACATAGATGAATTCTTAGTCCAAGATCCATAATTGCATTTGTTAGCTTACTAACTGATGTTTAGTTGCAAAAAAGCACCATATGGGTATTATAATGTCTCTTGAAATGTTGGTAAAAATTCATGCGAGTGCTCTTTTACAATGCATAATTATTAGTTATACTGAACAATCATAGTTTCACCATCCAGCCATCCCTTACATTTAACATCACGTATGACCAACAAGTTGTGTGCACAATTCTAGCAGAGATAAAAATGCAGATATTCAAGTTGCTATGGAAATTCACAATTGATGCAGCCGGTGGAACATACCTCTTAGCAAAGTAAGTCTCAGGTATCTCTATTCTCGTAGAGATGACATCAAAACACACATTGTTATATTTTTCATTGCTTCACCACGCCTTGCAACAATAACTTATCTATTTGATGCAATAAAATGGAAGATCATTGTTCCATGGTGGAGAAGTAGCTTCTTAGAAAAAGAATGATCAACTTGTTTCCCTCCTTGCTCAGTAACTTCTACAATACATTTTCATTGTCTCACTCGTTGTAACAGTATCACCCTGTAAGCTAATACTTATAATATCAGGAGATATAGTTCATAAAGAATATAAAAATGACAGGACATGGTAAACAAGAAAACAAGTTCATGCAGGACATTCCTTAATTTGATGCCAAATAATAATTCCCTTGGATTTGTTTTTCAACAATACATTCAGCAGAAAGTTGGCAAGTCACATTATATTAGCTTTGACTAACAGGGATAAAAATATTCACTAACCACTGCCAATTACAGATTACACTACTAGGAAAAGGGCTATAGATGGAAATGACACTAATGGCGCACCAGACAAGTGGTGCGCCATTAGTATATACTAATGGCGCACCACCCTCTGATGCGCCATTAGTGTTGAAACTACTAATGGCGCACCCTGACCACGGTGCGCCATTAGTACCAAATTTTTTTTTGAACTAGTGCGCCTGTCCAAATATACTAATGGCGCATCCCCTGATGGTGCGCCATTACTAGTTGTAACTAGTAATGGCGCACCATCCAGGAGGTGCGCCACTAATGTTATTTTTTTATTATTGCTTTTATTCCTTTTTTTGCAAAAGTTCTAATGGCGCACCGCCAGGGGGTGCGCCATTAGTAACCTGGATTACTAATGGCGCATTTGTTGCTGGTGCGCCATTAGTAAGTGGGCAGCAACAAGATATTTTGGACAGCCTCTCCTCCCACACTCACTTTCTCCCCACTTCATTCTCTCCACCGCCTCCTCCTTGTCTCGGGTGCCTCCTCTTTTTCACCTCATTTCCACCATAGATTCATTCAAATTAAGTGGTTAAGTTACCTTGTTTTGCTAGGTAAGTAAGGGGGGAAGCTATATTTATGTTGTTCTCCCTACAAACAATGTGCACATGCACTTTTTATGGCCTAGCTAGATCTATGTATGTTCGTGGTGTTGCATATGTTTGTGGTGTTGCATATGTGTTTGTGTTTGGAGGTGTACCGGTATTTGAAATGCGATAGTTGCCAATATTTTGCCGGAATGTTGATTCATTTCCGTTTCGGCGAGAATTTTGGCATTAAGCATTCTTTTTGGTCCTATTTTTAGGGAAAGTCATGCCAAATTTTTTCTTGGTTCTAAAATATCGTTTTGCTCTACCCCACAGGCGACCATGGTCCGCACGATGACCGAAGGCATCGTGAATAGGTTTTTGAGGTCCGCGAAGGCCGAGATGCTTCAAAAGAACGAGACGGAGATAAGATGTCCGTGTCGAAGATGCAAGCTGAATAGCCTTATTGCGGACCCGGATTCCGGGCAGGTGCGGGACCACCTGCTCTTGCGTGGTTTCATGGATGGCTATCGGTGGCAAGGTGATGATGATGACTACGAAGTCGTTCATGGGGGCCAGGCAAGAAATGAGGAAGGGCAGCAAGACAACCACCGCGGCTCGGGGGGGCGAGAAGACGAAGAATCCCCAGGAGATGATCACGACGGTGATGCTGTACACAGTCATCATGTAGAAGATGCAGGACATGATGATGATGCCGGCGGAGCAGACGACGTTGGACCATCGATGGGCTGGGTGCAGGACCCTCATATTTAAGAGCTGCTTCTCAAGCAGACGGATAACGCAAGAGCTGCCGCCCGAGAGAAAGCCAAGATGGATCAACTTGAGTTAGACGCGGTTACTCCGTTGTATGAAGGATGCAGGCCCGAGGATACCCGCCTGAAAGTAACGCTCATGGCTCTGGAGATGAAGGTAAAACACAAAATGACCGACGCATGCTTCGACGAGAACATGTCATTCTGGCACGAACGTCTTCCCAAGGGGAACAAGTGCCCGACCAGTTTGGAGGAGGCAAAGAAAATCGTGTGTCCTCTGTATTTACCGCACGTGAAATACCATGTGTGCATGAACAATTGCATCATTTATCGGGACGAGCACGCGGAGTCTACAATATGTCCGGTGTGCGGTGTCACTCGATACAAGAAGAGGAAGAAAGCTCCTCGAAAAGTGGTGTGGTACTTTCCGATCACTCCTCGTGTGCAGCGGTATTTCGTGGATCCTAAGGTAGCAAAGCTCCTGCGTTGGCACGCGGATAGGGAGGAGAAGAAGCGAGAAGATGACGCAAATGATCCGGAGATAGATAAAAAAGACAAGATGCTGAGTCACCCTAAGGATGCGAGCCAGTGGCAAGCATTGAACTTCGAATACCCAGAATTTGGGAACGATCCAAGGAACATCGTGCTGGGCGCGAGCACCGATGGAGTCAATCCGTTTGGCAGCCAGAGAAGCACACATAGCACCTGGCCTGTGTTTGTGTGGATGTACAACCTTCCCCCCTGGTTGTGCATGAAGAGGAAGTACATTCACATGAGTATGCTAATTGAAGGGCCGAAACAACCAGGGAACGACATCAATGTGTATCTGGGGCTGCTGAAAGAGGAGCTTGACACGCTGTGGAAAACGCCAGCCAATACGTGGGACGCCGCAGAGAAAGAATATTTCCCTATGAGAGCCGCATTGCTCACGACGGTGCACGACTATCTCGGTTACGGATATCTTGCGGGGCAGGTAGTCCACGGATTTTCTGGATGCGTAAGGTGCATGGATGACACAACGTATCGCCAGCGAGATAGAGATCCCGGGTCTTCGAAAACCGTGTTCATGGGACATCGAAGGTGGCTTCACGACGATGACCCGTGGAGGAAACGCAAGGATCTGTTCGATGGTGAAACCGAACCCCGAAAACGCCCGTGTATGAGGAGCGGCGAGGAAATAGACAAGCTGTTGAAAAATTGGAAAGACTGCCCATTGCCGGGAAAGAAGCAAAAGGCGCCAGAGCCGGGAAAGAAGCGAAAGGCGCCAGAGCCGCTGCTGAAGGTATGGAAAACGAGGTCTGTTTTCTGGGACTTGCCGTACTGGAAGATCCACCGTGTGCCTCACAGCCTTGATGTCATGCATATCACGAAGAACGTGTGCGAGAGTCTGCTTGGTACCCTGCTCAACATGCCAGAGAGGACCAAAGATGGGCCGAAAGCAAGGGCAGACTTGAAATCAATGGGCATCAGGCAGGAGCTTCACGCTATATATGATGATGATGATGATGATGATGATGATGATGATGATGATGATGATGATGATGATGATGATGAGGCGAAGCAGGACACAGAAAGTCGTCGCAAAGGCAAAAAGGCCAAGAAGACCGGAAATGACTACCCTCCCGCGTGCTTCACTCTAAGTCAGGAGGAGATCGAGCAGTTTTTCACCTGCCTCCTAGGAGTAAAACTTCCTTACGGTTACGCGGGGAAGATAAGCAGATACCTAGACCCAGCGAAGCAGAAGTTCAGCAGGATGAAGTCTCACGACTGTCACGTGCTGATGACGCAGATACTTCCAGTTGCAATCCGTGGGATCATGGACGCGCACGTCCGTGAAATGCTATTTGGCCTATGCAACTTCTTCGACGTCATCTCTCGGAAGTCGATTGGCGTGAGGCAACTCAGAAGGCTACAGGAAGAGATCATGGTGATACTATGCGAGCTTGAGATGTACTTCCCGCCCACATTCTTCGATGTTATGGTGCATCTGCTGGTCCATATAGTGGAGGATATCATCCAACTCGGGCCGACGTTCCTGCACAGCATGATGCCGTTCGAAAGGATGAATGGTGTCATCAAAGGATACGTTCGCAACATGTCACGTCCAGAAGGAAGCATAGCCAGGGGCAAAATCGTTCAACCGCTTCGTGAACAACGAGTTGGTCGATGTCGCCAAGGGCAAAATCGTTCAACCGGGCAACCCCTTGTTCCACGGTACCCAGATGCCACCCAACTTGTTTAGGGTTCAACTGGTTCGGGTGCTGCCAGGCTGCGACGACTTGTTACCTCCGATTCGACCCGTCGGGGCCGACGATGATGACGTGATGACCCTCAGCGCCTGCCTGAGCTGGCCCCTGCTTTGGCCGAAGAGCCAGATTCATTTGGGGGCGGGGGACACCACCCCAAAGACAACACCGCCAGTCGTGTCGGCGCCAAGTCGGCCCCATGGCAAGACCGCCGTAACGGTGCCGGACATCCCTATGCCACTGGATCCAAACATGCATATGGCACAGGATCAGAATGATGACGACGACGACGATGATACATTTGGCAACGTCGATCAGTACTTTGCCGAGCATGGGTACGATGGCGACTTCATGGGGCCTCCTTCTCAAGAACCAAACCCAACAAAAGACGTGTGCGATCTAGCTCGTACCGCGGAGAAGCCAAGTTGCAACAGGCGCCGTCTGGCGTTCAGCTCTCAGGAGACGCCTCCAGCTGCCGACTTCACCGAGCCTCAGATAGGCGAGGTGCGAAATATTATCAGCCCCAACACACTCAAGAAGGCGGTCTGTGAGCAGAACTCGGTCCCATTACAGGAGAAGAAGAAGGCACGCAAAAGAAAGACTAAGAAGGGTGCGAGCCAGCCGACACCGAGTACGATCCATGCTCAGGAAAGGCCACCTTCACCGCAGGATATCTCGAGGAGGGTGCATGTGGCGGGTAGGGCGATGCTACCGACAAATATGCTCAATGCTGCAACCGGCGCTATGCGGAGTCTGCATGACAGTGTTCTTGCTTTGGAGAAGCGGCATCTCAGGGAGAAGGATGTGGCATACCCGGTTTTCGCGGCCAAGGTGCCAGAGGGCAAGGGCTTTGTGGATAACTCCATCGGGCGTACGATCGTCCTGCGTTTTGATGACATCCACGCTATGTTGAACCTTCATCCGCTGCACTACACCTTCGTTCGACTATTTTCGCTGAGTATGGAGATGCGGATCATTCGCGACAAGACCCCGGACATCGTGATAGTCGACCCCTTCTACATGCGTGCCAAGATCTTGGGCAGCGCTGGGGACCGGCAAGTCGCGAGTTCTTACCTCGAAGGCGTCATTCTGGCAAACCAAGATAAGGATAACTTCCTCGTGCCTTACTTTCCCGAGTAAGTCCTCCCCTCAACCGGCCCGTAACATATGAATTCTTACTTTTTGATCGTTTTTCTTTTAACATTCCGTGTTTTCTGCAGTGACACACGTTGCACGCTCATCCTCCTAAGCCCCAAATATTCCATGGCCACGTATTTCGACCCGGACCGTCAGTCGAACGTAGACTACACAAATGTCAAGAAGGTTCTTGATGATGTTCTCCCCGGCTACGCCCAATCTGGAGGCACCTTCACCAGGCCTATTCGTAAGTACGGCAAGCACGTGTTCTCCCACAATACGACGTTCTGCTGTGTCAAGCAGCCGCCTGGCGGTCAGAAGGGTGCCTACTACGCCATCCATCACATGCGGGCGATCGTACGGGACCATCATCAACTTCTGCTACCGAGTAAACTCAAAGATTGGGCCGCGAGCGTGTCGGCAATCCAGGACGCGGACCTCCGACAAGAATTCTTTCGCATCCAGTCGGAGTTTGCGGAAATCATCCATCAAGATGTCCTTCGTACCTCGGGGCAGTTCTACCTCAGAAATCAACCGTCCAACAGTGACATCGACACAATGCTACAAATGCAGGATGACAACGCCCGTTCTTTCATGACTCCCACGATAGACGGCGGCTTCATCCACGCTCCGGTCCCTTGAGTCGAGTTGTCTAGTTCTGAAACATCGATTGGCTCATGTTGTAATTAAACTTTAATGAACTTGTAGTATGTCTCTTTGGTTTCGAGAGTCGATCAACTTAGATGTAATCGATGCTATTAATGTCTTCCTTTTCTCTTCTGATCGTTCTGTTGCATAATTATATATTGCTTATGTATTGTTTGTGAATTGGTACTAATGTTTCGTTTGGCTAGTGCATAGCGATGCCGACGTATGTCGTGTACAAGGGTAAGGTTCCCGGAGTCTACGATGACTGGGAGGAGTGTCGGAGATAGGTTCACCGATTCAGCGGTAAAAGTTACAAAGGGTACACCACTAGGGCCGAGGCCGAATCTAGATACGCCCGCTATCTAGCGGGAGAGGGGAGGGAGCGTTGGAGGAACCGGATGAAGACGAGTTTCATCGTGATGATGCTCATCGTGATGACCACAGCTCTCTTCTATGTGATGGTAGTTTAGATGATCGATATCGACTTGTAATGTGAAGACAAACTCGCTACTCGCGGTCTCGAGACTTGTAATATAATGTTCTATCTTTGTTCGGTCTTTTTAATTCGGAGACTAATATGATGAATTGTATTCGGAGACTAATATGATGAATTGTATTCAAAGACTAATCTTCTATTGTATTCGATGAATCTGTTGTTGATGTGTGCTGTCTATATTTTGTCAAACTATACATTTTGTAACCTGTGCAAAAAACAGAAAATAAAAAGATAAAAAAAACCTAATATTCATACTAATGGCGCATCACAGGACAGTGCGCCATTAGTATGACAGTGCATACTAATGGCGCATCACTGGGTAGTGCGCCATTAGTATGCTGCGGTTACTAATGGCGCATCCAGTGGTGGTGCGCCATTAGTATGCCAAAGCACCTGGGTATACATGGCCCCTGGGAGGCATACTAATGGCGCACGCTGGCCTATACTAATGGCACACCCGCAGTGCGCCATTAGTATACCAGATACTAATGGCGCACCAGGTGGTGCGCCATTAGTAAAAATTACTAATGGCGTGCTGTTAATGGCGCACCACAGATGCGCCATTAATGGCCATATTAGGTGCGCCATTAGTAGGGGTTTTTCTAGTAGTGTTAGCTTGTATAGAAGTGAATAGGTAAAGCATGATGCTTTCTCAATATATCAGTAAAGATTACCTAAGCACTGATACGTGGCTTGATCGACTATGGAACAACCACAAATTCTAGCACCAAAAAATGATATGTGATGAAGCATCATTCTGCAAGGACGAAGAGGAGAAAAATTGGTGGAGACTCTGGCGCCTCGTTGCAGCCCCTATCAGGTCGTCCAGGAGGCAGAAGACATTAGGTGTTTGGCTGATTAGACGGCAAAGGGACCAGCAACATAGATTGAAGCTTTGAGGCCGCCTTGCTGCCTGCTTGCCTGTATCTGTCTGTTGAGGTGGAGGACGAGGAGTCAGCCAACAAGCAAAGCAGTTGGGAGATTCGGAGCACTCCTAGGAAGATGTCACAAGACTGGTTCGCTGCTTGCCACCGAGAAGGCATGGAGAGGGTTGGTCCTCGCGGTATAGTCGACGGGAAGGAGAAAAGGGGAGGCGAGCCAGATGGATCGAGAGAAAGGATGACACTTCCCTACCATCACTAACACGGAGGTGAAGTTCGTCCCTCACCAACAAAACCTGGAACCCTGGCGTGGGATCCATCTCGGTGACTGCGGCGGGGGCATCGCCGAGGGCTTCGCGGGCATGCTCGGCGGGGATGAAGGGATCGACGCCGACCACTGCTAGATGGCCAGACCACCGGCACTATCGGTTAGGAAGAGATGCGACACCAAGGCCGTGAGAGGAGAGAGGGTGATAGGGGTGGGATCTTGGAGGTGGGCATGACCTAGGAGACTGCTCTCTCTCTCGATGACAACAGAGCATCTAGGTTTTTCCTGAGATCGAGATTGGTTCAATGCGATGAGGGTGTGAGGTATGGGGAGGCATCATGAAGAGTCGCCGTGAATTTGTTGACTCACACCTACCTTGCAACCAGCCATCGGGGATCCAACGATAAACCTTTGATTTTTTTCCCAGAGCAACGGGCCTTTGACGTCTGGCAGGCCTGGTGCATCCGACGACCAATAATGATTGGAAGAGCGATCGGACGGCTGAAACCAGTGATGGCGTGAGAGGTCTCCTAGGGTGCACAGTCATAATGTCTTTAAATCTGAATTTGGTATTCGTTTGATATTTTGATGAGATGTATGTTGTCTCTCCTCTAGTGGTGTTATGTGAACGTCGACTACATGACACCTCACCATTATTTGGGCCTAGGGGAAGGCATTGGGAAGTAATAAGTAGATGATGGGTTGCTAGAGTGACAGAAGCTTAAACCCTAGTTTATGTGTCCTGATTTGGATCCATATGTTTCATGCTATGGTTAGGTTTACCTTAATACTTCTTTTGTAGTTGTCGATGCTTGCGAGAGAGGTTAATCATAAGTGGAAGTCTTGTCCAAGGAAGGGTAGCACCCAAGCATAGGTCCACCCACATATCAAATTATCAAAGTAACGAACATGAATCATATGAGCATGATGAAAACTAACTTCACAACAATTCCCATGTGTCCTCGAGAGCGCTTTGCTTTATATAAGAGATAGTCCAGGCTTGTCCTTTGCTACAAAAAGGATTGGGCCACCTTGCTGCACCTTAGTTACTTTATTTACTTGTTACCCGTTATGATTTATCTTATCACAAAACCATCTGCAGTTACAGATAATTTCAGTGCTTGCAGAGAATGCCTTGTTGAAAACCGCTTGTCATTTCCTTCTACTCCTCGTTGGGTTCGACACTCTTACTTATTAGAAGGACTACAATATATCCCCTATACTTGTGGGTCATCAAGACTCTTTTCTGGCACCGTTGCCGGACAGTGAAGCGCCTTTAGTAAGTGGAATTTGGTAAGGAAAAATTTATATAGTGTGCTGAAATTTATTGTCACTTGTTACTATGGAAAATAATCCTTTGAGGGGTTTGTTTGGGGTATCTTCACCTTGACCGGAACCACAATTAGCTATCCCTCAACCTACTACACCTACTGAAAATATTTATTATGAAATTCCTTCGGGTATGATAGAGAAACTGCTAGCTAATCCTTATGCAGGAGATGGAACATTACATCCCGATATGCACCTAATTTATGTGGATGAAGTTTGTGGATTATTTAAGCTTGCAGGTGTGCCCGAGGATGTTGTCAAGAAGAAGGTCTTCCCTTTATCATTGAAGATAAAGGCATTGACATGGTATAGGCTATTGGATGATATTCGATCTATGAACTACAACCGATTGAAATTGGAATTTCATCAGAAATTTTATCCTATGCATCTGGTTCATCATGATTGGAATTATATATATAATTTTTGGCCTCGTGAAGGAGAAAGTATCTCTCAGTCTTGGGGGAGGCTTAAGTCAATGTTATATTCATGCCCCAACCATGAGCTCTCAAGAGAAATTGTTATTCAAAAAATTTATGCTCGGCTTTCTCATAATGATCGATCCATGCTCGATACTTCTTGTACTGGTTCCTATATGAAGAAGGATATTGAATTCAAATGGGATTTCTTGGAAAGAATTAAACACAACTGTGAAGATTGGGATCTCGACGAAGGTAAAGAGTCAGGTATAAACCTTAAGTTTGATTGTGTTAAATCTTTTATGGATACTGATGCTTTTCGTGATTTTAGCACTAAATATGGACTTGACTCTGAGATAGTAGCTTATTTCTGTGAATCTTTTGCTACTCGTGTTGATCTCCCCAAGGAGAAGTGGGTTAAATATCATCATCCCATTGAATTTAAAGTAGTAGAACTTATTAAAGTTCAAGAAGAAACTATTACTTATAATGTTGATCCTATTGTTCCTACTACTTATATTGAGAAACCACCATTCCCTGTTAGAATAAAGGATCATGCTAAAGCTTCAACTGTGGTCAACAAAAGTAATATTAGAACACCCAAACCCTCTGAGAAAATTAAAGTTGAACCTAGTATTGCTATGGTTAAAGATCTCTTGGCTGATAATACTGATGGGCATGTTATTTATTTCTGTGATGAAGCTGCTAGGATTGCTAAACCCAATATGAAAGGTAAACATAGACCTGTTGTTGGCATGCATGTTGTTTCTGTTAAAATTGGAGATCATTGTTATCATGGCTTATGTGATGTGGGTGCTAGTGTGAGTGAAATTCCTTATACCTTATATAAAGAAATTATGAATGATATTGCACCTGCTGGGATAGAAGATATTGATGTTACTATTAAACTTGCTAATAGAGATACTATATCACCAATTGGGATTGTTAGAGATGTTGAAGTCATGTGTGGGAAGATAAAATATCCTACTGATTTTCTTGTCCTTGGTTCCCCACAAGTTAATTTTTGTCCCATTATATTTGATAGACCTTTCTTGAATACCATTAATGCTAAGATATATAGCGAGAAAGATATTGTGACTATTGGTTTAGGGGATATGTCTCATTTTTTTAATTTCTCCAAATTTCGTAGACAACCCCATGATAAAGAATTTCCTAGTAAGGATGAAATTATTGGTCTTGCTTCTATTTTCATGCCTCCTGCTGATCCTTTAGAACAATATTTGCTAGACCATGAAAATGATATGTTTATGATTGAAAGAAGGGAAACAGATGAAGTATTCTATAATCAAGGACCTATTTTGAAACACAATTTGCATGTTCAAATCCTTGGGAATCCTCCTCCACCTAAGGGTGGTCCCGTGTCTGAGCTTAAATAATTACCTAATATTCTGAAATATGCTTATCTTGATGAAAAGAAGATATATTCTATTATTATAAGTGCTAACCTTTTAGAGTGTGAAGAAAATAAATTATTGAAAACTCTCAAGAAGCACAGCGTGGCTATTGGATATACTCTCGATGATCTTAAGGGCATTAGTCCCACTCTATGTCAGCACAAAATTAAATTGGAGAAAGATGCTAAACCAATTGTTGATCATCAATGATGGTTAAATCCTAAGATGAAAGAAGTGGTAAGAAATGAAATACTAAAGCTTCTGGAGGCAGGTATAATTTATCCTATTGCTGATAGTCAATGGGTAAGTCTTGTTCATTGTGTCCCTAAGGAGGTATTACTATTGTTCCTAATGATAAGAATGAATTGATTCCTCAAAGAATTGTTACGGGTTATAGAATGGTAATTGATTTTCACAAATTAGATAAAGATACTAGAAAAGATCATTACCCTCTACCTTTTATCGATCAAATGCTAGAAAGACTATCCAAACATACTCATTTTTGCTTTCTAGATGGTTATTCTAGTTTCTCTCAAATACCTATATCAAAAGAGGATCAACAGAAGGACACTTTTACTTTCCCTCTCGGTACCTTTTCTTATAGATTTATTCCTTTTGGTTTATGCAATGCACCTGCTACCTTCCAAAGAAGTATGACTGCTATATTCTCTGACTTTTTTGAAAAGATTGTGGAGGTTTTCATGGATGATTTCTCCGTTTACGGAACTTCTTTTGATGATTGCTTAAGCAACCTTAACCGAGTTTTGCAGAGATGTGAGGAAACTAATCTTGTCTTGAATTGGGAGATGTGCCACTTTATGGTTAATGAAGGTATTGTCTTGGGGGCATAAAATTTCTGAAAGAGGTATTGAAGTTGATAAAGCTAAAGTAGATGGTATTGAAAAGATGTCGTGTCCTAAAGATATCAAAGGTATAAGAAGTTTCCTTGGTCATGCTGGTTTCTATTGGAGGTTTATTAAAGACTTCTCTAAAATTTATAGGCCTCGCACAAATATCTTGCAAAAGGATGTTCCTTTTATTTTTGATGATGATTGTGTAGAAGTATCTGAAATACTTAAGAAAGCCTTGATTTCTGCTCCTATTGTTTAGCCACCTGATTGGAATTTACCCTTTGAAATTATGTGTGATGCTAGTGATAATGATGTTAGTGTTGTTCTAGGACAAAGAGTTGATAAGAAATTAAATGTTATCCAGTATACTAGTAAAACTCTAGACAGTGCCCAAAGAAATTATGCTACTACTAAAAAAGAATTTTTAGCAGTTGTATTTGCTTGTGATAAGTTTAGAACTTACATTGTAGACTCCAAAGTAACTGTTCACTGATCATGCTGCTATTAAATATCTTAAGGAAAAGAAAGATGCTAAACCTAGACTTATTAGATGGGTTCTCTTGCTACAAGAATTTGATTTGCATATTATTGATAGAAAGGGAGCTGAGAACCCCGTTGCAGAAAACTTATCTGGGTTAGAAAATGTTCTTGATGACCCACTGCCTATTGATGATAGTTTTCCTGATGAACAATTAAATGTCATGAATGCTTCTCATAATACCCCACGGTATGCTGATTATGCTAATTACATTGTTGCTAAATTTATACCACCTAGTATCACATACCTGCAAAAGAAAAAGGTTTTCTATGATTTAAGACATTACTTTTGGGATGACCCACACCTTTATAGAGAAGGAGTAGATGGTGTTATTAGACATTGTGTACCTGAGCATGAATAGGAACACATCCTACGCAAGTTCCACTCCGAGTCTTACAGAGGACACCACGCTAGAGATAGAACTGCACATAAGATATTGCAATCCGGGTTCTATTGGCCCACTCTCTTCAAGGATGCACGTAAGTTTGTCTTGTCTTGTGATCAATGTCAAAGAATTGGTAATATTAGTAGACGTCAAGAAATGCCTATGAACTATTAACTTGTTATTGAACCATTTGATGTTTGGGGCTTTGATTACATGGGACCTTTTCCTTTCCTCTAATGGGTATACACATATTTTAGTTGTTGTTGATTACATTACTAAATGGGTAGAAGCTATTCCAACTAGTAGTGTTGATCATAACACTTCTATCAAGATGCTTAAAGAAGTTATTTTGCTGACATTTGGAGTCCCTAGATATTTGATGACTAATGGTGGTTCACATTTTATTCATGGTGCTTTTCGTAAAATGCTTGCTAAATATGATGTTAATCATAGAATTGCATCTCCATATCATCCTCAGTCTAGTGGTCAAGTAGAATTGAGTAATAGAGACCTTAAATTAATTTTGCAAAAGACTGTTAATAGATCTAGAAAGAATTGTTCTAAGAAACTTGATGATGCTTTATGGGCTTATAGAACTTCTTATAAGAATCTTATGGGTATGTCTCCATATAAAATGGTTTATGGAAAAGCATGTCACTTACCTCTTGAACTAGAACATAAGGCGTATTGGGCTATTAAGGAGCTCAACTATGGTTTCAAACTTGCCGGTGAGAAGAGGTTATTTAACATTAGCTCACTTGATGCATGGAGAACCCATGCCTATGAGAATGCCAAGTTCTTTAAAGAAAAAGTTAAAAGATGGCATGATAAAAGGATACAAAAGTGCGAGTTTAATGTAGGTGATCATGTTTTGCTATACAACTCTCGTTTAAGATTTTTTGCAGGAAAGCTTCTCTCTAAATGGGAAGGTCCTTACATTATCGAGGAGGTCTATTGTTCCGGTGCCATAAAAATCAACAATGTTGAAGGCACAAATCCAAAGGTGGTAAACAGTCAAAGAATCAAACATTATATCTCAGGTACTCCCATAAATGTTGAGAGCAATATAATTAATATCATAACACCGGAGGAGTACATAAGGGACACTTTCCAAAATGTCCCAAACTTCAAAAAGGAATAGGTATGGGGTACGGTAAGTAAACCGACTCCGAAATGTTTCCAATGATAAATTTTCTCCGTTTTGGAATATTTAAAAAAATAGGAAAATTAAAAGTAGTCCAAAAGAGACACGAGGCCACCACAAGGGTGGAGGGCCTGCCCTACCCCCCTCGGCGCGCCCCCCATCCTTGTGGCCACCTCGTGTGCCTTCCGAGCTCTGTTTTCTTGCATAATACTTCTTTTGGTCGGTAAAAATTCATTATATAATCTTTCGAAGGTTTTGACCACCGTACCACGCAAATATTTCATGTTTTTGATTCAAGCTATTCTTCTAATAGATCTAGATCATCATGACGTCTCCAAGTGCCCCCAAGGACAAGTTTTTCGAGAAGGTCATCAACGCCTAATTTGCGGAGGTGCTGCGACACCCTCAAGCCATTGAGTTGTGTGAGGGGGTACTGCAAATCCGCGATGTTGAGGGGCCGAAGAAGACCGGAAGTGTGGAGATGAGGCTCTAAGCAATGGAGCAACAAGTTTTCAAGTGCCAAGGGATGGTGGAACATGGAATCAACGCAAATCACATGATGATCACGAAGTTCACCAACAAGCACAAGCTGGATCCCAAGAGCATTGAGGAGGCCATCTTCAAGCTTCATGATAAAATCGAGTATCTCCAAGCCCATATCTATGACCTGCAAAACCAAAACTGTGAGTATGAATATAGATTCAAGAGGATGAGTTTGCTGCAGATTCGAGGATCCCGGAGACTCGTTCATCTTTCTGTGATTGTAAACCTATGCCTTGGAAGATGGATGACAAGCCTACTTCATCAACAACTCCTTCATCACCACCTCCGAAGGAAGGGATCTAAATACATGGGTATGGGCACTCCCCTTGGCAACTGCCAAGCTTGGGGGAGTGCCCTGGTATCGTATCACAATCACATCTTTATCTTTATCATTTTTCTTAGTTCGACCCTTTTGGTTATATCTTGATCTAGTAGAACAAAGTTTTAGTATGATCTAGCTTTGAGTCTTGCTTCGATCCCTATCTATGTAATCGAGTCCTTGAGATATATAATAAAGAGTAGTTTTGAAATAAGGGCTTTGCTTTCTTGCTATGATCTTGAGGGAGTTAAATAAAAGAAAGAATAAAAAGAAATAAAAGGATCATATATTGATCTTATGGAGAGTAATGACTTCATATAAAGAGTATGATGAATAAAAGTTGTTGAGGGTTGACAAACATAGTTTTGGTTATTGTTGCAATTAATAGGAAGTAATAAAGAAAGAGAGGCTTCACACATAAATATACTATCTTGGACAACTTTTGTAATTGTGAGCACTCATTAAGATATGACATGCTAAAAAGTTGATGTTGGACAAGGAAGACAACATAATGAGTTATGTTTTCTTATATGCAAATAGAAGTTATATTGTCATGGATCATCCAACATGTTGAGCTTGCCTTTCCCTCTCATGCTAGCCAAATTCTTTGCACCAAGTAGAGATACTACTTGTGCTCCCAAACACCCCTAAACCTAGTTTTGCCATGAGAGTCCATCATACCTACCTATGGATTGAGTAAGATCCTTCAAGTAAGTTGTCATCGGTGCAAGCAATAAAAATTTCTCTCTAAATATGTATGATCTATTAGTGCAAAGAAAATAAGCTTTATACGAACTTGTGATATGGAAGAAATAAAAGTGACGGACTGTATAATAAAGGTCCTTATCATAAGCGGCAATATAAAGTGATGTTCTTTTGCATTAAGATTTTGTGCATCCAACTATAAAAGCGCATGACAACCTATGCTTCCCTCTGCGAAGGGCCTATGTTTTACTTTTATTTCCTACCCTTATACAAGAGTCATGGTGATCATCACCTTTCCTTTTTACACTTTTTCCTTTGGAAAGCACTATATGTTGGAGAGATCCGGATATATATATCCACTTAGATGTAGGTTATCATAAAGTATTATTGTTGACATTACCCTTGAGGTAAAAAGTTGGGAGGCGAAACTATAAGCCCCTATCTTTCTCTGTGTCTGATTGAAGCCTTGAACCCATAACTATCGCGTGAGTGTTAGAAATTGTGAAATACTAAATGATAGTTGAGTATGTGGACTTCCTAAAAACATCTTTAATTGACTCTTTCCCATGTTATGATCAATTGCAATTGCTTCAATGACTGAGATCATAGTTTCTTAGTTTTCAATGATGTTTCTGATTCATACTCTACCTGGTGAACGAATTGTTACTTTAGCATAAGAAATTATATGACATTATATGTTGATGCCCTCAAGATAATCACGATGCCCTCATGTCTGTATTTTATTTTATCGACACCTCTACCTCTAAACATGTGGATATATTTATCGATATCGGCTTTCGCTTGAGGACAAGTGAGGTCTAAGCTTGGGGGAGTTGATATGTCCATTTTGCATGATGCTTTTATATTGATATTTATTGCATTATGGGCTGTTATTACACATTATATCACAAAACTTATGCATATTCTCTCTTATTTTATAAGGTTTACAAGAAGACAGAGAATGTCGGCAGCTGGAATACTGGACTCGAAAGGAGCAAATATTAGAGACCTATTATGCACAACTCCAAAAGTCCTGAAACTTCACGGATCATGTTTTTGGAATATATAAAAAATATTTGGTGAAGAAAGTACCAGAGGGGGCCACCAGCCAGCCACAAGGGTGGAGGGCGCGCCCTACCCCCTAGGTGCGCCCCCCGACCTTGTGGGCCCCCTGGCAGGCCTCCGGTGCCCATCTTTGGCTATATGGTATCTTTCACCCTGGAAAAAAAATTCAAGAATAAGCTTTCAAGATGAAGCGTCGCCGTCTCGAGGCGGAACCTGGGCAGAACCAGTCTAGGGCTCCGGCGGAGCTGTTCTGCCAGGGAAACATCCCTCCGGGAGGGGGAAATCATCGCCATCGTCATCACCATCAATCCTCTCATCAAGATGGGGTCAATCTCCATCAACATCTTCACCAGCACCATCTCCTCTCAAACCCTAGTTCATCTCTTGTATTCGATCTTGGTCCCAAAACATCAGATTGGTACCTGTGGGTTGCTAGTAGTGTTGATTACTCCTTGTAGTTGATGCTAGTTGGTTTATCAAGTGGAAGATTATATTTTCAGATCCTTAATGATAATTAATACTCCTATGATTATGATTATGAATATGTTTTGTGAGTAGTTATGTTTGTTCCTGAGGACATGGGAGAAGACTTGTTATAAGTAATTGTCACACCCTAGCTAGTCATGCATTAGAGTGTGTGCATCATGTTTAAAATTCCATTTAACTTGAAATGGGGATCTGTGAAACCCTCAGAATCATTTCTGAAAATGACCCAAATAAAAATTTCTCCAAAAGGGTCCAAGAAAATGCTCATGTTGATCTCTGAAAATATTGGACAGAGATAAAAATCAAACCAATATTTTTAGTGGCTCATGGACATTTATTTTGGGCATTTGGAATTAATGCATAAATATTTGCTTTGGAAATATATTTCTATATATATTAATATATGTCCAAATATTATGCCAATTATAAAGGAGCTTTGGAATAATATATCTAGCCCCTGAAAAATTTGGCATAAGTTAAATAAATGATTTAATATATTATTTAAATCAAAACAAATGTCAGAAATTAGAAAACAGAAAAAAATAAAAGGGAGAAGCTTACCTGGGCTCCTCCACTGTGCAGCCCATCCAGCTGGCCGGCCCAGCCAGCCGGCGGCCCAGCCCGCCTCCCTCCTCTGTCGTCTTCGTCCCGACAGAGGGAGGGGAGTGTGGCCGGCGCGCGCGCGCGCCACCGCGCCACGCCACCTCTCTCCCTGCTTGCCTGCCCTCCCCTCCTCGCTCGATGCCCCGGACGACGCCACGCCTTCCCCCCTGCTCTCTCTCACTCTCCCCCGGCTCTCCCCTCCTCTCCCTCGCTCTCTCTCTCACACGGCCGAACACCACCGTCGCCGCCGTTCGCCATAGCAGCCATCTCCGGCCACCCCTCGCTCCCCCGACTAGCTCAGAAGCTCCGCCACAACCCCCTCTTCTTCCCCACCGCTCCACGGGCCCCCGGAAGCCCTGCATCGCCGCCAC
>NC_041386.1:16568427-16578911 GCF_002162155.2 Triticum dicoccoides | reverse complement strand
GTTTGTATGACTGTATGACTTGTATGTTGGGTCGTGAGACCCGTACCTTTGTGTATGTTATGTATGGCTCCCTGAGCCTTAAATAAAGTACTTGTGTCGTAGAGTCATGTTGTGATGCTTCGTTGTATTTGCACATATCGAGCATATTGTGTGTATGATTGAAATGCTTGGTATGTGTGGGATCTGACTATCTAGTTGTTTATCTTTAGTAGCCTCTCTTACCGGGAAATGTCTCCTAGTGTTACCGCTGAGCCATGGTAGCTTGCTACTGCTCTGGAACACTTAGGCTGGCCGGCATGTGTCCTTCTTCGTTCCTGTGTCTGTCCCTTCTGGGAAATGTCACGCTTTGAGAACCGGAGTCCTGTTAGCCCGCTACAGCCCGGTTTACCGGAGTCCTGCTAGCCCAGTGCTACAGCCCGGACCCACTTGCTGATGACCGACACGTTCGAAGCTGGGTCATGGATGCCTGTCCCTGTAAGTCTGTGCCACTTTGGGTTTACGACTAGTCATGTCAGCCCGGGCTCCTTATCATATGGATGCTAGCGACACTATCATATACGTGAGCCAAAAGGCGCAAACGGTCCCGGGCAAAGGTAAGGCGACACCCGTGGGGATACCGTGCGTGAGGCCGCAAAGGGATATGAGGTGTTACCGGCTAGATTGATGTGACATCGAGTCGGGGTCCTGACAGCGTTGGCATCAGAGCTGGACTGCCTGTAGGTTCTCCAAGCCAAACTGGTCGATGTTGAGTCTGGAAATTCTTTAGTTATATGTAGGGGAATTGTTTGTGGGATGGAACGTAAGGCTCTTTTTACTCCTTTATCTTATGACATTCTGATCTGAGTCAGTCCATTCTTCTACCGGGGGATAAGGAATTAGGATCTGTTCTCTCTATCAGGATCACGTGTTACTAATCAGTAGTACCTTATAAGTTTGATGGATACAAGCCTAGTTCAGTTCTACTACCACATTATGTTGTTAGAATGGATTCAGAACTTTGATATGATGATGATGAGTGTGTATGTAATCCTTTGTCAAATGTCTCAAAATCCTTCTTGAGCATTTACAGCTGTTATGCTGCTGAAATTTTGCTAGAAATTCTAATGCCCTTGCATTATGATTGTGCTTTCAGATGGCCACTCGCGACCTCAATCAAGTGGTTCGCCTGACTCGATGCCTAGATGTACCCGGCCATACTGCCAAGTTGGTCAGGGTAATGACTGAGGCTGGATACCGCTGGTATCCTGAGTACACGGTCGAAGAGCAATTCCGAGATTTTAATCAAAGCCAGTATCTCTGCACTGTCAGGATATTTCCATCTTATCCTGGATCCACCGAGCCTCTTCACTGCTCTTATGGACTCGGGGTTACCATTGAGATGGCTGTGCAGGACGCCGCCTACTCTATGATGACCATTATGCGAGTCAGGTCTGGTATATTTCGGGACTCTGATTTCCGGTATATGCCAGGATCACTTCCGGGAGCACAAGGGTATCTCCAGGCTATCTATGCTGACCCCACTCAGGAGGATTCATGGACTCGCACCACTGCTGAGATGCTCGAGGATAAGGACCGTGAAAATCGGGCCTTAAGGTTAGAGCTCTTCAATACCCGTGCTGACCACTGGGCCACTTTGACTCGGTTCGCACCGGCGGTGCAAGCTGGATGTTCAAATATGCGCGATCTCTATCCTGTGAGATCTGCTCTGCCAGACGTGATGGTTTGGCGTGATGTAGGAGGCATCACCCCACCTCGCGGTCCCAGCAGGCCACCGTCTGTTGGTCCAAGGCCTCATCCTAGCCCCTATGGTCCACAAGCTCCGCGAGACCGTCTGTTTCCAGATGATCATGTTGAGCTTCCAGGCTATGGAGGTGACTTCTACGAGGACTACTACGGATCGGTCTGAGCTAGTGGTAGTATCACTAGTTCGCACTAGCTGTGTCGTCTATCGTCCCGCGTGACTCGTGGGATATGACCTAGTTTGTACTCCTTCCGGAGGTGTAGAAAAATAATGTATAAGAGCTTGGAATGCCTCCGATGAGATGTAATCCTCTTTCCACCGTAATAGTACTTTGTTTGGTCTTGTACTAAACTCTGTATGGTGTGTATGACGATGGAATAAAGAAGCAGTTTCTGTATCTACCATGTCATACGGATGATCATCTTGCATTTCGAGTTATTCCTTACATTTTATCCTATGTCGGAATCTTATCATCCTGACTAAATCGTTGTCTTGTTTACCTAGGATGGTCAACACGCGCGCTAACCCTGCTTCTCAAGAGCAGGCCGAAGGCAGTGAAGGTAGGAATGAAAATCTGCCTCATCCTCCTTCCCTAGCCGAGGTTATGATGGAAGCTGAGAGAAACAAGCGGGAGACCAACCGTTTGTTGGAGCGTATTGAACAGAACACAGCACACCACCAGAGGACTAACGTGGTGTCACTCAGTGATTTTATCAAATTGCATCCACCCACGTTCCACCACTCCGTCGAGCCTCTCGACGCTGATGACTGGCTTCGCAGTATCACTCACAAACTGCGTTCCACGCTGGTAGCGGAGGCTGACAAGGTCACCTTTGCTGCATATCATCTTGAAGGCCCCGCCAGTCTATGGTGGGAGAATTATGGAGCTATGCGCCCAGCGGGCCATGTCACTACTTGGGCTGAGTTCAGTGAGGCTTTCCGTGAACATCACATTCCGGAGGGTCTCATGGACCGTAAACGTGAAGAATTTTGCAGTTTCACCCAGGGCCGACTTTCTGTGGATGCTTACAGCAGGGAGTTTGGTAATCTCGCACGATATGCAACCGAGGAAGTGTCTACCGATGCCAAGAAGCAAGCAAGGTTCCGTAAGGGACTTAGTCCTGAGCTTCGTCGTGACCTCCGTCTGCATGAGTGCACAACTTTTCAGAAACTTGTCAATAAAGCCATCAGTGCCGAAACTGGTCAGACTGACTATGACGCAACACGCAAGCATGGCCGTGACATGGGTTCCTCATCCGGTGCTGGTCCTCAGAAGCGCCGCGTGTGGGTACCCAACACCACCCTGCCACCCAGGTTTACACCGAGGCCATCCTTCCAGGCGCCTCGCCCCGTTCAACAGTCTGCTCCAGCCAAGCCCTATGGGGGTCCAACTAACAATGCTCCTCCACGTACCAGTTCCGTGACTTGTTTCAAGTGTGGGGAATCTGGTCACTATATGCGTGAGTGTCCCCAGACCAACCCCAATCAATCTGCTAAAGCTGTTGGCCGTGGCAAGCCGACAGGAAAAATATTCCACGCCAAGCCGGTCACCGCTTCCCGTGGCCATGTCAACTGTATCTCTGTCGAAGAAGCTCAAGAGGATCCCAACGTCGTTCTCGGTACGCTTCTTGTTAACTGCCACCCGGCATCTGTTCTTTTCGATACAGGAGCCTCTCATTCTTTTATATCCGAAAGTTATGCTCGTTTGCATAACGTTGCATTCTGTGACATGCCATCCACTATGGAAATTTCTACCCCTGGTTCTAGATGGCAGACCTCTAGGGTAAGTTATGGAAATGAAATCCAAGTCGACAGATTTGTTTTCCTCGCGTCTTTGATAGCCCTTAAATCTTCAGATATTAATATCATTCTGGGTATGGACTGGATGTCGGCTCATCATGCCCAAATCGATTGCTTCTCTAGGACTGTTCAACTCACCCATCCTTCGGGAAAGATAGTCAATGTCTTGACCCGAATAGCCAAGCGACCATTATATTCTCTTAACGCCAGCCCTTTGCCAGACCTTGAGGACGTTCCGGTAGTCCGTGACTTCCCGGATGTCTTTCCAGAGGAATTGCCAGGTGTTCCACCTGACAGGGATGTTGAGTTTGTAATAGACCTCATTCCAGGAACCGTCCCGATTGCTAGAAGACCTTATAAGATGGCACCCCTAGAACTAGCCGAGCTTAAGAAACAACTCGATGAGTCCTTGAAAAAGGGTTTCATCCGACCTAGCTCTTCTCCGTGGGCTTGCCCCGTCCTATTCGTCAAGAAGAAGGATGGTACGGACCGGATGGTTGTAGATTACCGACCTGTCAATTTGGTCACAATCAAGAACAAATATCCACTTCCCAGGATCAACGACCTGTACGATCAGCTCGCTGGATCCTCAGTCTTCTCCAAGATGGATTTGAGGTTGGGCTACCATCAAATCAAAATCAGAAACGGGGACATTCCTAAAACGGCCTTTGTTACTCGTTATGGCCAATACGAGTACACCGTCATGTCCTTCGGATTAACCAACGCTCCAGCCACCTTTTCTCGGTTAATGAACTCAATCTTCATGGAGTATTTGGATAAATTCGTCGTGGTTTACCTTGATGATATACTCATCTACTCTAAGAACGAGGAAGAACATGCCGAACATCTAAGGCTAGTGTTGCAGAAACTTCGAGAGCATCGCCTTTATGCCAAATTTTCTAAATGTGAATTCTGGTTGTCAGAAGTGACCTATCTGGGTCATGTAATATCTGGTAAAGGTATTGCTGTTGACCCTGAGCGAGTTCAAGCCGTCCTTAATTGGACTCCACCTGAATCGGTCAAGCAAGTTCGGAGTTTTCTGGGCTTAGCGAGCTATTGTCGTCGCTTTGTCGAGAACTTCTCCAAGGTTGCTAAACCTCTAACCGAACTCCTCAAGAAAGATAAGAAGTTCGAGTGGACTCCACAATGTGAGCACAGCTTTCAGGAACTGAAAAGACGCCTGACTTCTGCTCCCGTACTGGTACCGCCAGACTTCTCTAAGGACTTTGTTATCTACTGCGACGCCTCGCGACAAGGACTAGGTTGCATTCTCATGCAAGATCGACACGTAATTGCCTACGCTTCACGGCAATTGCACCCACATGAGGAGAATTATCCTACTCATGATCTAGAGCTTGCAGCCGTAGTCTATGCACCTAAGACCTGGCGACATTACCTCCTCGGTAATCGTTGCGAAATATTCACTGATCACCAAAGTCTGAAGTACATCTTCACCCAACCGGATTTGAATCTCAGGCAAAGACGTTGGGTCGAGTTGATCACAGATTTCGACTTAGGAATAACCTACACCCCAGGGAAAGCCAACGTCATGGCTGATGCGCTAAGTCGTAAATCTTATTGTAACAATCTGATGTTACAACAAAGTCAACCGCTTCTCCATGAGGAATTTCGGAAGCTTAACCTTCACATTGTTCCTCAAGGATTTCTCTCCACCTTGGTGGCGAAACCTACTCTTACGGATCAAATCATTGCTGCCCAGAAGCGAGATAAGGGAATAGCTAAGATCAAGGAGAACATTGCTAGCGGAGGTGCTAGTTGTTTCTCCACAAATGATCATGGTGTTGTGTACTTTGAGAACCGTCTAGTGGTTCCCAAGAACCAGCATCTACGACAGTTGATCCTTAAGGAGGCTCATGAATCTCCTCTCACTATTCATCCCGGTAGTACTAAGATGTATCAGGACCTACGCCAGAGGTTCTGGTGGACTAGGATGAAGAGAGAAATTGCTCAGTATATTGCTAATTGCGACGTTTGTCATCGTGTAAAAGCAGAGCACCAACGGCCTGCTGGCACCCTTCAACCCTTAGCTATTCCTGAATGGAAATGGGATAAAATTGGTATGGATTTCATTACCGGTTTTCCCAGGACCAAGAGAGGGAATAATGCTATTTTCGTCGTGGTCGATCGTCTTTCCAAAGTAGCCCATTTCTTACCTGTTCGTGAGAGTATAACCGCTAGTCAGCTGGCAGACTTATACATCTCCCGAATAGTGTCTCTCCATGGTGTTCCTTTGGAAATTAACTCGGATCGAGGAAGTCTTTTCACCTCTCGATTTTGGGAAAGTTTCCAAAATGCTATGGGAACCCGTCTCTCCTTTAGCACCGCCTTCCACCCTCAGTCGAGCGGTCAAGTGGAACGCGTCAACCAGATTCTAGAAGACATGCTTCGAGCCTCTGTTATCTCTTTCGGAATGGATTGGGAGAAGTGCCTTCCATTTGCCGAATTCGCTTATAACAACAGCTATCAATCTAGCTTGGGTAAAGCCCCTTTTGAAATTCTCTATGGACGACGGTGTCGAACACCCCTTAACTGGTCAGAGACCGGAGAAAGACAATTCTTTGGCCCGGATATGATTCAGGAAGCAGAAGAACAAGTTCGCATCGTTCGTGAAAAGTTGAAAACAGCCCAATCTCGTCAAAAGAGTCAATATGACCGAAAACATAAGGCTATGACTTTCGAGGTTGACGAGAAGGCTTATCTTCGGGTCACCCCTCTGAAGGGAACCCATCGTTTCGGTATCAAAGGCAAATTGGCTCCTCGTTACATTGGACCTTTTCGCATTCTTGCCAAACGAGGAGAAGTTGCCTACCAGTTGGAACTACCTCCGCATCTCTCCAGAGTCCACGATGTCTTCCACGTTTCTCAACTCAGGCGTTGCTTCTCGGATCCTATCCGTGAAGTGGACCACGAAACGCTTGATCTCCAAGATAATCTTACATATCGAGAGTACCCCGTTCGTATCCTCGATCAGGCCGAACGTACCACCCGACGTCATAATATCAAGTTTCTCAAGGTTCAATGGTCGCACCATTCTGAGGATGAAGCAACTTGGGAAAGGGAGGATGGTCTTCGACTCGAGTACCCCGCCTTCTTCCCGGAGGAACCCAAATCTCGGGACGAGATTCTTTTGAGTGGGGGTGAGTTGTCACAACCTAGCTAGTCATGCATTAGAGTGTTGCATCATGGTTACTCTTTCATCAGAAACTTGAAATGGGGATGACAGAACCCCCAGTCCCCTCTGAAACCAACTAGGGTTTACTAAAATAATTTTCAATGAACCTGAAATGCCCTTCTAAAATGCCCATCATTTTTGTCTTGGTTCAGAACCTCTGCCAAAAGTGGTGCACATTTTCCTAGGCCATCTTAGGGTTTTTGAATTAATTCATAAATATTTGAATTTGGGCATTTAAAATAATATAAAATATTTAAATGCTCAAATATCTCCAAACTAAAATGTTTCATGTTGGAAATAATCCAACTATGGGCCAGGAATAGTTTGGTGATTTTTGAACTTGCCTAGGTATTTTATTTAATTCAACAAAGTTGCAGATATATTAAATAAAACAAAAACAGAAAAATATATAACAGGAGGAGCTTACCTGGGCTCCTCCACTGTGTGGCCCAGCCGGCAGCCGGCCCAGCCCACCTCCCTCCTCTGTCGTCTTCGCCCCGACAGAGGGAGGGGAGTGTGGCCGGCGCGCGCGCACGGCCACCGCGCCACGCCACCTGCTCGCCTGCTTGCCTGGCCTCCCCTCCTCGCTCGACTCCCTGGACGACGCCACGCCCTCCCCCCTGCTCTCTCTCACTCTCCCCCGGCTCTCCTCTCCTCTCCCTCGCTCTCTCTCTCGCCCGGCCGAACACCACACTCGCCGCCGTTCGCCATAGCCACCGTCTCCGACCACCCCTCGCTCCCCCGACTAGCTCACGAGCTCCGCCACGACTCCCTCTTCCTCCCCACCGCTCCACAGCTCCCCGGAAGCCCTGCATCGCCGCCACGTCGCCGTTCCCCTCTTCGGGCTCCGACCACCGTCGCCGTCGAATTCGCCGTCTCCAGTGCGTCCCCGTACTGAAAAGTTCGAGTGGACTCCACAATGTGAGCACAGCTTTCAGGAACTGAAAAGACGCCTGACTTCTGCTCCCGTACTGGTACCGCCAGACTTCTCTAAGGACTTTGTTATCTACTGCGACGCCTCGCGACAAGGACTAGGTTGCATTCTCATGCAAGATCGACACGTAATTGCCTACGCTTCACGGCAATTGCACCCACATGAGGAGAATTATCCTACTCATGATCTAGAGCTTGCAGCCGTAGTCTATGCACTTAAGACCTGGCGACATTACCTCCTCGGTAATCGTTGCGAAATATTCACTGATCACCAAAGTCTGAAGTATATTTTCACCCAACCGGATTTGAATCTCAGGCAGAGACGTTGGGTTGAATTGATCACAGACTTCGACTTAGGAATAACTTACACCCCAGGGAAAGCCAACGTCATGGCTGATGCGCTAAGTCGTAAATCTTATTGTAACAATCTGATGTTACAACAAAGTCAACCGCTTCTCCATGAGGAATTTCGGAAGCTTAACCTTCACATTGTTCCTCAAGGATTTCTCTCCACCTTGGTGGCGAAACCTACTCTTACGGATCAAATCATTGCTGCCCAGAAGCGAGATAAGGGAATAGCTAAGATCAAGGAGAACATTGCTAGCGGAGGTGCTAGTTGTTTCTCCACAAATGATCATGGTGTTGTGTACTTTGAGAACCGTCTAGTGGTTCCCAAGAACCAGCATCTACGGCAGTTGATCCTTAAGGAGGCTCATGAATCTCCTCTCACTATTCATCCCGGTAGTACTAAGATGTATCAGGACCTACGCCAGAGGTTCTGGTGGACTAGGATGAAGAGAGAAATTGCTCAGTATATTGCTAATTGCGACGTTTGTCGTCGTGTAAAAGCAGAGCACCAACGGCCTGCTGGCACCCTTCAACCCTTAGCTATTCCTGAATGGAAATGGGATAAAATTGGTATGGATTTCATTACCGGTTTTCCCAGGACCAAGAGAGAGAATAATGCTATTTTCGTCGTGGTCGATCGTCTTTCCAAAGTAGCCCATTTCTTACCTGTTCGTGAGAGTATAACCGCTAGTCAGCTGGCAGACTTATACATCTCCCGAATAGTGTCTCTCCATGGTGTTCCTTTGGAAATTAACTCGGATCGAGGAAGTCTTTTCACCTCTCGATTTTGGGAAAGTTTCCAAAATGCTATGGGAACCCGTCTCTCCTTTAGCACCGCCTTCCACCCTCAGTCGAGCGGTCAAGTGGAACGCGTCAACCAGATTCTAGAAGACATGCTTCGAGCCTCTGTTATCTCATTCGGAATGGATTGGGAGAAGTGCCTTCCATTTGCCGAATTCGCTTATAACAACAGCTATCAATCTAGCTTGGGTAAAGCCCCTTTTGAAGTTCTCTATGGACGACGGTGTCGAACACCCCTTAACTGGTCAGAGACCGGGGAAAGACAATTCTTTGGCCCGAATATGATTCAGGAAGCAGAAGAACAAGTTCGCATCGTTCGTGAAAAGTTGAAAACAGCCCAATCTCGTCAAAAGAGTCAATATGACCGAAAACATAAGGCTATGACTTTTGAGGTTGACGAGAAGGCTTATCTTCGGGTCACCCCTCTGAAGGGAACCCATCGTTTCGGTATCAAAGGCAAATTGGCTCCTCGTTACATTGGACCTTTTCGCATTCTCGCCAAACGAGGAGAAGTTGCCTACCAGTTGGAACTACCTCCGCATCTCTCCAGAGTCCACGATGTCTTCCACGTTTCTCAACTCAGGCGTTGCTTCTCGGATCCTATCCGTGAAGTGGACCACGAAACGCTTGATCTCCAGGATAATCTTACATATGGAGAGTACCCCATTCGTATCCTCGATCAGGCCGAGCGTACCACTCGACGCCAGAACATCAAGTTCCTCAAAGTACAATGGTCGCACCATTCTGAAGATGAAGCAACTTGGGAAAGGGAGGATCGTCTTCGACTCGAGTACCCCGCCTTCTTTCCGGAGGAATCCAAATCTCGGGACGAGATTCTTTTGAGTGGGGGTGAGTTGTCACACCCTAGCTAGTCATGCATTAGAGTGTGTGCATCATGTTTAAAATTCCATTTAACTTGAAATGGGGATCTGTGAAACCCTCAGAATCATTTCTGAAAATGACCCAAATAAAAATTTCTCCAAAAGGGTCCAAGAAAATGCTCATGTTGATCTCTGAAAATATTGGACAGAGATAAAAATCAAACCAATATTTTTAGTGGCTCATGGACATTTATTTTGGGCATTTGGAATTAATGCATAAATATTTGCTTTGGAAATATATTTCTATATATATTAATATATGTCCAAATATTATGCCAATTATAAAGGAGCTTTGGAGTAATATATCTAGCCCCTGAAAAATTTGGCATAAGTTAAATAAATGATTTAATATATTATTTAAATCAAAACAAATGTCAGAAATTAGAAAACAGAAAAAAATAAAAGGGAGAAGCTTACCTGGGCTCCTCCACTGTGCAGCCCATCCAGCTGGCCGGCCCAGCCAGCCGGCGGCCCAGCCCGCCTCCCTCCTCTGTCGTCTTCGTCCCGACAGAGGAAGGGGAGTGTGGCCGGCGCGCGCGCGCGCCACCGCGCCACGCCACCTCTCTCCCTGCTTGCCTGCCCTCCCCTCCTCGCTCGATGCCCCGGACGACGCCACGCCTTCCCCCCCTGCTCTCTCTCACTCTCCCCCGGCTCTCCCCTCCTCTCCCTCGCTCTCTCTCTCACACGGCCGAACACCACCGTCGCCGCCGTTCGCCATAGCAGCCATCTCCGGCCACCCCTCGCTCCCCCGACTAGCTCAGAAGCTCCGCCACAACCCCCTCTTCTT
>NC_041386.1:16567716-16568019 GCF_002162155.2 Triticum dicoccoides | reverse complement strand
CTCCACGGGCCCCCGGAAGCCCTGCATCGCCGCCACGTCGCCGTTCCCCTCTTCGGGCTCCGACCATCATCGCCGACGAATTCGCCGTCTCCAGCGCGTCTCCGAGCCCGCTTCGATGCCCACTGCAACCGCGGTGAGCCCCCGAGTCGTTTCCCCCTTCTTCCCGGGTCTCTTTCGACCTCTAGGCCCTAGCCCCACCTTGGCCGAGAGCTCCACGCCGCCGGCGATGTCGCCGTCGTGGCCACGGTCACCGTAGCGCCCAACCGAGCACACTATCGTGCTCCACGCCTCACTAGGAGCACG
>NC_041386.1:16419766-16567480 GCF_002162155.2 Triticum dicoccoides | reverse complement strand
CCTCTCCAAACACCCTGCAACGCCGACTCCGACCGCACCCGAACTCCGGCCGCCGCTCACGAGCTCGCCGTCGACGGTACCGGCCACCCCAGGCTCGGCCACCACCACCGTTCGACGCGCGGGAGCAAGAGCTCTCCAACGAGCCCAAGAACGGCCTCGCCCGTGCCCTGTAGCGCGATCCCGCATCGCGCCGCCGTCTCGGGCCTCGCCGGCGTCACGTCGCCGGTGGGTTTGACCCACCTTGACCACGGCAGGACCCCCCTGAGTCCCTGACAGGTGGGCCCAGCCCTGTAGCTAATTAGGATTAGCGCTAACCACTGTTAGTTAACCCCCTGACACTGACCAGTGGGCCCCAGCGCCACTAATTAGTAATTAGGATTAATTTAACCCTGTTTAACCCCCCCTGTCACTGACGTGTGGGCCCCACACGTCAGGTTTGACCTCAGCCAGCCGCAGTTGACCATTGACGTCATGATGACGTCATGTTGGCGCAATAACTATAATTTCTGGATTTAATTTAAATCAGGAAATTCCAGAATATAATTTAAACTTCAAAAATTCATAACTTTTATTCTGTAACTCCAAATTAGACAAATTATATATGAAAAATGATCAGAAAAATCCAATCTATCCATCTGTACTATTTTCATGCTTGATCAAACAAGTTAAATTGAAGTTTTAAGCAGAACAAGGAAAAGCACTTTAAAAGGCCATATTTGAATTTGAAATTTGAATCCTTGATTCAAATTTGCTCAAACCCTTCTGGTTTTAGTTGCATTAGCCCAACACACTCATATTGCCATGTTTCATGCATGCATCATATTGTTGCACATTGTTTGGTGATGGTTGTGTATCGGTGTCCTTTGCGACAGGTTCTGCCTCCGAGGAGTATCGTGATTACCCTAACGAAGAACCGTATCAGTGCATCGAACCATCAGGCAAGCAACCAACCATTTGATCATATCGATACAATCCCATGTTCTCGCTCCTGCTCTCTTTTACTGCATTAAGACAACGCGATTCAAACTGCTGTGTGCTACGGTAGTTGAACCCATTTCCTCTGCATGACCTGTCATTGCCACAGTAACTAGATGAAACCCACTAGCATGTGTAGGAGTTGATTGAGCCATATGTATGTGTTGTTCCTACCTTGCTATGCCTGCTATGCTTAGAGTCGTGTCAGGTCTGGTTCATCTGGGTGATGGGCTAGAGTGAAATGATTATGTCGGTAATGAGAGTGGTGTGGTGAACACGATTTGGTAAAGGTATCGATGAGAGGCCATGTAGGAGTACATGGTGGGTTATTTCATTGAAGCCGACCTTAAGCACTGAGATCTGTATGCGTGATTTAAGATACAGCTACTACCATGCATTGGGCCCTGAAATATGACCCCGCTCGACTTCTTATTCACCCTAGCTCTCTGTCCAGGAGTTGCAAGTAGTTTCTGGTGTTTGTAGCCTACTGGAGGCCGTGGACAGCGCTGACCGTAGGGGTGGGCTGTGATGCGGTAGGTACGTGGCCGGGTGTACCGAATACCCGTTAGGTATCTCGGGAACCCTGTTCACATCGTTCGGGGCCGTATGGGAAACCCCGGCCGGACTCCCTGCGGATGGAACCTGAATAGGCGATAAACCTGGACTAGAGGCTTAAGTGTTTAGGTAGGTCGTGGTCTACACCCACGTCGGCTTTCGCTTGAAGTCTGCCGAGCACATGTCATGTGCAGACGCTAAGTGGTGGAAACATGTATGAAGAAGTACACCCCTGCAGGGTTATCATAATCTATTCGAATAGCCGCGTCCGCGGTAAAGGACTACTTGGTTGCCTATACAGTTCATAGACAAGTAAATGGAAACTGTTAAAAGCCTCAAGATAAGTGTGAGTGCCGAGGATGGCTCTTCCGTAGGAAGACGGAGGTGGATCCTCGGTAGTGTATTGAAGTGGTGAGTAGTGGACTCGTGTGCGCAAAACCATTTCAAGTTGGAGTATCGTAGGATAGCCTAGCCAAGAGTCAAAGCTGGCTTGCTGCAATAACTCCACCAACCCTTCTTGATACTAAGCATGTATGTAGGATCTGATGTAAGTCTTGCTGAGTACCTTTGTACTCATGTTGCTATAATTTACATTTTTACAGAAGACGCTGCAACCCCTTCTGATGGGTTCTATGTAGACGTTGACATCAACGAGTAGGCTAAGGACCCAGGTGGTGACCCTGAGCTTGTGAAGGACCACGTAGTATAGCTAGGCTTTCCAAGCCTCTTTTATTTTATTAGTTGTCTGTACTCAGACAAGTTACTTCCGCTGCTGGTTTGTATGACTGTATGACTTGTATGTTGGGTCGTGAGACCCGTACCTTTGTGTATGTTATGTATGGCTCCCTGAGCCTTAAATAAAGTACTTGTGTCGTAGAGTCATGTTGTGATGCTTCGTTGTATTTGCACATATCGAGCATATTGTGTGTATGATTGAAATGCTTGGTATGTGTGGGATCTGACTATCTAGTTGTTTATCTTTAGTAGCCTCTCTTACCGGGAAATGTCTCCTAGTGTTACCGCTGAGCCATGGTAGCTTGCTACTGCTCTGGAACACTTAGGCTGGCCGGCATGTGTCCTTCTTCGTTCCTGTGTCTGTCCCTTCTGGGAAATGTCACGCTTTGAGAACCGGAGTCCTGTTAGCCCGCTACAGCCCGGTTTACCGGAGTCCTGCTAGCCCAGTGCTACAGCCCGGACCCACTTGCTGATGACCGACACGTTCGAAGCTGGGTCATGGATGCCTGTCCCTATAAGTCTGTGCCACTTTGGGTTTACGACTAGTCATGTCAGCCCGGGCTCCTTATCATATGGATGCTAGCGACACTATCATATACGTGAGCCAAAAGGCGCAAACGGTCCCGGGCAAAGGTAAGGCGACACCCGTGGGGATACCGTGCGTGAGGCCGCAAAGGGATATGAGGTGTTACCGGCTAGATCGATGTGACATCGAGTCGGGGTCCTGACAGTAATCATGTGGATTTGGTATTCGCTCGATAGTTTGAAGAGATGTATGTTGTCTCTCCTCTAGTGGTGTTATGTGAATGTCGACTACATGACACTTCACCATTATTTGGGCCTAGGGGAATGCATTGTTAAGTAATAAGTAGATGATGGGTTGCTAGAGTGACAGAAGCTTAAACCCTAGTTTATGCGTTGCTTCGTAAGGGGCTAATTCAGATCCATATGTTTGATGCTACAGTTAGGTTTACCTTCATACTTATTTCGTAGTTGCGGATGCTTGCAAGAGGGGTTAATCATAAGTGGGAGGCTTGTCCAAGGAAAGGCAGCACCCAAGCACAGGTCCACCCACATATCAAATTATCAAAGTAACCAACGCGAATCATATGAGCATGATGAAAACTAACTTGACAATAATTCCCATGTGTCCTCAGGAGTGCTTTGCTTTATATAAGAGTTCGTCCAGGCTTGTCCTTTGCTACAAAAAGTATTGGGCCCCCTTGCTGCACCTTAGTTACTTTATTTACTAGTTACCCGTTACGATTTATCTTATCACAAAACTATCTGTTACCGTTAATTTCAGTGCTTGCAGAGAATACCTTGCTGAAAACCGCTTGTCATTTCCTTCTGCTCCTCATTTGGTTCGACACTCTTACTTATCGAAAGGACTACGATAGATCCCCTATACTTGTGGGTCATCGCTCTTGTGCTTCAAATGATAGTCTCCCAACACTCAACTCTCTCTCACAGATTTGGCTATGGTGGAAAGATGATTTGAATGGAAAGCAACTTGGGGAAGGCTAGAGATCAAGATTCTTGTGGTTGGATTGGAATGTCTAGGTCTCAACACATGAGTAGGTGGTTCTCTCTCGAAAAATGAGTAGTGGAAGTGTAGGCACGTTGAAAGCACAAGTGCTCCCTGGGTGATTTTGGTAATTAATGTCAACATATCTCTTGTTGGACTAATGCTTTCATCTAGTATGCTTCAGATAAGTTCAAGAACGGAGTGGCATGGACTAGAGGATGTGGAACCCTTTCGAGATGATAAGAACAAAGGATTGGCTCAAGCTCAAAGCTCAAGACTCTACATTTTCATTTTAGTGATCCAAGATCACATTGAGTCCATAGGAAAGCCAATACTATTAAGAGGGGATGAGGTGTTGTTTAATCGCTTGCTTGCTCGAAGTGCTTAGTGATATGCTATACAGCCCTCAACCACTTTTTCACATCCACAGATGTCCCAAACCAAAAGTCAAACTCGGCCCCATTGAAATCTTCTATCCGGCGCCACCGGGTTCTCTTGACACAGCCACTGCCAGAAACCCTGATCAATTCGATCTCACCAATGGGATCTCGGTCGCACCGAGATGGGCTTGCAAACTCTTTGTTGCCTATTGCATAATTTCAGTCCCACCGAAATATGAAATCGTTCCCATCGAGTTTGCTTGGCGAACTCTCTGTTTAGCTTATTACCAAAATCGGTCCCACTGAGTTTGTGTAATCGGTCCAACCGAGATGAGGCTTTACCCTAACCCTAGCACATCGGTTCCACCGAGTTGATCATGCCGGTCCCACAGAAATTCCTAACGGTCACATTATGAACCAAATCAGTCTGACCGAGTTTTATACCTCGGTCCCACCGAGTTTGGTGATTTGTGTGTAACGGTTAGATTTTGTGTGGAGGCTATATATACCCCTCCACCCACTCTTCATTCGTGCAGAGAGCCATCAGAATATGCCTACACTTCCAACACACATTTTCTGAGAGAGAACCACCTACACTTGTGTTGAGGTCAGGATATTCCATTCCAACCACATAAATCTTGATATCTAGCCTTCCCCAAGTTGCTTTCCACTCAAATCATCTTGCTACCAAATCAAATCCTATGAGAGAGAGTTGAGTGTTGGGGAGACTATCATTTGAAGAACAAGAGCTAGGAGTTCATCATCAACACACCATCTATTACCTTTTGGAGAGTGGTGTATCCTAGATTGGTTAGGTGTCACTTGGGAGCCTCTGTCAAGATTGTGGAGTTGAACCAAGGAGTTTCTACGGGCAAGGAGATCGCCTACTTCATGAAGATCTACCCTAGTGAGGCAAGTCCTTCGTGGGCGACGGCCATGGTGGGATAGACAAGGTTGCTTCCTCATGGACCCTTCGGGGGTGGAGCCCTCCGTGGACTCGCGCAACCATTGCCCTTTGTGGATTGAAGTCTCCATCAACGTGGATGTACGATAGCACCACCTATAGGAACCACGCCAAAAAACTCCGTGTCTCCAATTGCGTTTGCACACTCCAATCCCATCCCTTTACATTCTTGCAACTTGCATGATTTACATTCCGCTGCTCATATACTCTTGTCATGCTTTCTTGATATGTATTGTGAATGTTTGAACTTGTGCTAAAACTCCACTTTAACTTAAAGAATTTAAAAACTGCAACTTTCCATTCTAAGAGTCTATTCACCTCCCTCTAGACACCTCTTCTCGATCCTTTCACACGTTCTGATGGCTCTCTCACAAATGGAGAAGGGGAGGGGTATATATCCTCCACACAAAATCCAACTGTTACACACATTTGACCCAACTTGGTCAGACCAAATAGAAGAACTCGGTGGGACCGATTCAGTTCAAAATGTGAACATTAGGAATCTCGGTGGGACCGACATGATCAACTCGATGGGACCGATGTGCTAGGGTTGGGGCAAAACCTCATCTCGATGAGACCGATTGGTTAGACCAATTTCAGCAATGAGAAAATAGAGAGTTTGTGAAGCAAACTCGGTGGGACCAATTGCACATTTTGGTGATACTGAAATAATTACAACATGTAACTTAGAGTTTGCAAGGCCATCTCGGTGAGACCGAATTGTCTTGGGTTTCTGGCAGTGGCTAGGTCAAATGAACTCAGTGGTGCCGGATAGATCAAATCGGTGGGGCCGAGTTTGACTTTTAGGTTTTGGACATATGTCGAAATGAGAAAATGATTGAGGGTTTCGGAGCAATATCACTATGCACTTTGAGCAAGTAGACCATTAAGCAACACCTCATCCCCTTTTAATAGTATTGGCTTTCCTATGGACTCAATGTGATCTTGGATCACTAAAATGGAAATGAAGAGTCTTGAGCCTTTGCCAATCTTTGTCCTTAGCATTTTGAGGGGTCCACATCTCTAGTCCATGCCATGCCAATCATTGAACTTTCTAAAATATTTAACTTGAATGGATATTAGTTCAATGAGCTATATGTTATGAATTACCAAAACCACCGGGGGATTAGTTGCACTTTCAATTTCCCCTTTTTGGTAATTGATGACAACATATAGGTCAATGCTTTGAAAAATGATAATATGATTGAAATACATCGTCTCTTTGAGAAGTATGTGATAAGCAAGAGCTCCCCCTAAATTTGTGCATTATTTAAAAGTTGCTTTTGAATGCAAATGCACAATCGATTAGGATCATGGGTCAAACTTCCATGTCACATACATCTTGGTGGAGCGCTCAAAATGATAAGATATAAAGAACATGCACTCATCACCAAGGGAAAACATGATTGATCATACACAAATATCATAGATATCATCATGCAAGAACACATTAAAGTATAGTATGATCAAACACATGATCACAAGAGTATCTCGCAAACAAGCACAAATATTGTAGCATAGGAATCAGACGAGCAAATGATCAAACTGAATGATCAAAGTAGCAAGATAGGCAACAAAAGGAAAAACGCTCTCTCTCTCTCTCTCTAAGCCTAATGATCTATACACTTTCTCCCCCTTTGGCAACAAGTTACCAAAAAGCTTGAAATGCATAGTGCTATGTGGCACTCTAGGCACGATCTCCGGGAGCTCCTGAAGTGGTCTTCTGGCTGGTTGCTCCGGTGTGCATACAAGGCATGGAGAGGACAACATCTGCAAATGCTTCTGAAGATGTCTGACGAGCTGGAGGAGTTGAAACTAGAGGAATGACTGAGGCAGTTGCTACAGGAGCTGAAATGATAGTTCTGGTGTCACTGACAACTAGCACAGCTGCAGACCTTTGTGCCCTTGGAACTCTCTGAAAAGTGTTTGTGGTAGATCTGTCACTCATGTCCTCAACTTCTTCTCGGAGCTTCTCCATAGTAGTCTAGATCTCTGTGACCTTCACATCTAGATCATGGAATTTGGTCTCGATGATCTTCTCAAGACTTTCTTGATTCTGGGTCAGTGTGGCCAAGCCTTTCTCAATCCTCATAATATCCTCAAGCAGATAACTGAGTTGATCTTGCTTGGTCTTGAGCATCACTTGTGAAGCATCTGGTACACTAGCTGCCTTTGCTGCTTTTGCAGCCTTTGCTCTCTCTCTCTCTCTATCTCTATCTATCTATCTATCTCTTCTCCTGGGCTTCGGCACATGTTGGATGTGAGGCATCTATGACAATCTCGTTGTCATCAAATTCTGGCATCAGGGGAAGATGCTCTTTATCAAGAAGATATGTCCATGTCCCCATATTGGAGTTGATCAACATCTGTATGTGAGGGGCATATCCACATGATCTCTTCTGATCAGCTGCAGTTCTCTTCACTATCTCAACAATCAAAGTCATCACTTTGAACTTTTGTGGCACATCAAACATATGGAGCAAGTTGATGGAGTGACAAGGGATCATCCTATGATCTCCTGACTTGGGCAACAAAGTGTGCCTCAAGATGGTGTTGATGTCGTTCAATCCTGACAATAGATAATATATGGACCCAAGCTTGTGAGTCTCCAAGGCATCATCTAGAATAGTCTTGTACATGTTTGCCATGGAGTTGTGATCCTTCCTTGGCTTGGCACATACATCCATGTCATTTTCATCTTCCTTGGGGCATTGATGAACTTGGTCCAATCAAAAATTGTAGATTGATATCCGGTTCCTTCTGTCATCCAGACAATCTTTCCATCTAGATAGAAATGAGTAGTGGAGTAGAATTGCATAATCATTTCATCATCCACTTTGTCAACTTTTGACCAACAAACTTATCGACTTCATTCATCATGAAGCTCTCATGCACACCTGGGAAGCAGTCCTCATTGTCATTGATGTATGTCCAGTCAACCCATCTCATATCACTAACAATAGGCTTCTTGTCTAGCAATACAGTCTCATAGAAGTCTTGTTGTTCCTTGGTGTGGAAACGATAATCTACAATAGTCCTTCTCCTGGTGGCATAGGGATCAGTCTATCTCCACAACCTCAGACATGCATCCTTTCTTTCCTTCATGTTCTCAGCAACAGGATGATCATCACTATGATTTGGAATCTTTGGCTTCAACTTTCTAAGCACTTGTGGCTCTTCATCCTCTTGAACTCCAGGCACTGGGGCCTTGTTCTTCTGCAGCAGGGATGTTTCTGGTGGATCTCTTGGGTGTAGTAGACTTGGAGGCATGATCTTGAGTTGGAGGCTTGGGGGTTGACTTGGGCTTAGATGGTGCAGCCCCAGACTTTATGGCATCCCCCATGAGCTTCTGAGTCTTTGGAGGTGGTGCAGCTGGCTCTTCCTCCTCATCATCTTTATCTGAATCTCTCATCATGGATCAGGTTTGCCAATTACTCTTGCCATAGTCTTCTTGACTCTCTCCTTCCTCTTCTTTCCTCCAGCAACCTCTTCTTCTCTTGGTCCAAGAGTGAACTCCATAGTTTCTTGAGTGGAGGCTCTGGCTTTAGAAATAGGGTTTCTCTTGGCAGGAGCCTTCTTTTGCATTACAGGCTTGGTGGTAGCAGCAGCAATATACTCCTTCTTGAGAACTTTCTTCTTTGAGGTTATCTCCTCATCAACAACAAAGTCCTCATCCTCAGATTCTGAGGTTCTCTTCTTCCTTTGCCTAGTAGCAGCCTTAGGCGGGTTGCTTGGAGTGCTTCTGCTACCCTCATCATAACTGTTGTTGGAGGGACTAGCTAGTGCCCTCACTGAGATTCACTTGGTCCTTAGACCTGTTCTGGCTATCACTGCCCTCTGACATCTCTGAAACTGGCCCTGTGAATAGATAGGTATTGGTAGAGTGTATGAGCATCACAAAGCACAACTATTTTGCAAAAAATATTAAGACAAAAACTTAACTTTAGTTTTTTGTAGAGAGCATTTTGGAGCTACCGATATGACAGACTCGGTGATACCAAAGCATTAACAGAATCTAAACATGCAATTCTGGTCAGGCCGAAATGCAGTTCGGTGACTCCGAGATGCTAGGGTTTCACAGAGTAAGTGATTTCGGTCACACCGATTAGTACGCTTCGATCAGACTGAGATGTACTTGTGCAATGTCCTGAACCAAATCGGTGAGACCGAGATCCTCAGATCGGTCGGTCCGAGATGAGTTCAGCGGAAACCTAACCCTAAGTTTTTGCATCAAATCTATTCTAATGGAACTTTTCGGTGGATAGATTGACCTCATTCATGGTAAGAATAATGGCAATGATCTTTGTGCAAGAATCAAAAAAAGAGAACACACAAAGAGGTCGAGTTTGTACCCTAACTTGGCGACGAACTCGCTACGGCAACAACAGCGGTGAGATTTCTGTTGATGGCGATGGAGACCAGTGGCAGGAGGACACTGGCGATGACGGTGACGATCCAGAGACCAAGGGGGCGGCAGAGCTGGGAGGCGTGAATGAGTGGTTTGGAGGAATTTCCAAAATTTCAACCCCCAGTATATATACCCAGTCACTGTCGGTGTGACCGAGTGGAACGACTCGGTGGCACCAAAGATGCAAAACTGCTAGCACTTACAACAACTCGGTGTGACCGAATTGTTCAAATCGGTTGCACCGAGATGAAAACCTAAATCAACTTAATGAATTCGGTGAGACCGAGTGTGATGAGTTGGTCTGACCGAGATGCATTAAGAGGTTTTGGAAGTTTAAGCCCTTGACGGATCGGTGGCTCCGAGTGCTCCTCACCCGGAGTGTCCGAATTCGACTTGTTCAAGCTTTGTGATGTAGCATGAAAAGAGTTTGAGACAAGAAAAGTATAGATAGCTAGAGGGAGTACTTAGACATTCTTGTCCATCCATTTGCCAATAGAAAAACCAAACAGTCAAAGCAACAAATGGATGTCCTCGAATGGAGAAAATTATGCAACCAACATGCTCACACAATAAGGTAACAAATAAAATATGTGGCAAAGCATGCACACACACTCTAGCATCTATCAAGCAATTGGTGATGACTAGGTCATCTATATATGAGTATATTGACTAAGGATTCAAATGAGAACATTTGATCGTAGGTCATACTCATCGTTTAAGCACAAGTGGGGTTACCACTTTTACATAAAGCATTGTTGTGCTCACATCATTTGAGTTTCTTTAGCTCAATTCTCAGAGCAAAGCACCCCCTAGATGTGATACCCCCCTAAGAGGGATGAACTAACCTTGGGTTTGTCGATGATGACTTCATGTAGATGTTGAAGATGTGGATGCTCAATGTTGATGTAGATCATTTGGAGCAATCCATTGGAGTTGCACTTTCAATAGCTACATGGGTTAGTCCAACAAGGATATCCATAGACATAGAGTGAAACACACATATGATGATGTCCATGAAAGTATTAGGTTAACTTGTCCCTTGTCTTACCAACAAGAGGGTTTGTGACTCCTTGAACTAGTGCAAGATATGGAAGTTGATTGCACTTGTCCTTGTCAAAATGAATATGAGTGAAGTATGTTGGCGAAGTCACCCTCAAGAACTCTCTAGTTCTTCTTCTTTGGGACCCACATCAATTTGATGGGAATCCTTGGAGTTGTAATTGTACTTGATGAAGTAGAACTTGATGTAGTCATGGGAACCTACTTGACCAAGGCCTTTGGAGCTTCTTCAAATGAATCAATATCTTCTTCAAGCTTGTCCTTGCCTTTTAGCTTGTGGTCCTGTGGTGGAAGATCATCTTGAGCTTGTGTTCCCTTTAAAGAAGTAGGGTCATGCTTCTCTTGTTGAAGAACAAACTTCGTCTTGGGGTATTGATCTTCTTCCCACTCAACTCCATTCTTCCGGTGCCTTCCTTGGCTGCTTATAATTTCCTCAAATTGCTTACTTCCGGCAAGGCTCTTGTAAACACCTTTCTCTATAATTCCCTTCAATAAGCTATTTTCTTGCTCCAGTGTAACTTGGCTAAGAGAATCATTAGTGGAATAAAGAGAACTACTAGAAGTAACAATATTGGATTTAACATGATTATTGTTACTACTAGAAGAAGAATCTTTCTTGCACTTGTTGCTAGATTTTACTTTTCGCATGTAAGTAGACAAGAGTAAATGCTTGGCAATGTAAGAACTTTTCTTTCGAAGATCATCATTGATTGCTTTTAAGAACCCATGCTCTTGCTCTAGGTTGAGCTTCTCAAAGCGTAGCTTCTCATGAGTCTTTAAAAACTCTGGATGATCCTCTAAGGTAGTTTCATGAGCTAACTTAAGAGTGTTTAGTTCTTTATTTAGACGCTCAATATCCTTCTTTTCATTGTCATTCCTTTTATCTTGATTAGCATGATTAATAGCAGTTTCATCATAGTTTTCATCACTAGTGTTGTCAACAAGTAAATCATCATCACCTAGCAAATCATCTTCATCACTATTGAAATCAGTATACTCGGGGTCGTGATACCTTAGGGCCTTTAGCCATGAAGCATCTTCCAATTCCTTCATTTGGCGAGTCGAATATGTCATAGGAGTTGGATGACACAAGTGCAAGACCGACAACACCTTCATCTTGAGTATATTCGGAGTCGGAGTGATAACTTCTCTTGGAGTACTTGTCAGAGTCGAAACCTGATACCCATTCACAAACATGAGCTTGATGTCTTTGTCCTATGTAGCTCTTTGATGACTTGTCCTTCCTTACCAAATCCTTGCTTCTACAAGAGGGTCTTCATTCATATCGATCATCACTACTCCTTCTCTCTCTTGGAGGTGATTCCTCTCTTTTACTTCTCCTTTTAGGTGAGTCTTATCTTCTTTTGTAGGGAGCCGTACACTCACTAGAGTAGAGTCCGGATCTTTTGTCATTGTAGGACCTTGACTTGGAACCTCTCTATTTGCTTCTACTCTTATAGAATGTGTTGAAGTTCTTCATCATTAAGCTCAATTCTTCATTGAAGACTTGTTTCTCACTTGATGTTGTAGGAGCATCACATGAAGCTTTGTAAGCACCACTAGACTTGTTGTGAAGCTCTTCCTTATCCTTGAGTGAAATCTCATGAGCAATAATTCTACCAATGACTTCCGTTGGATTGAGATCTTTGTAGTTTGGCATCATTTGGATCAAAGTACACACGGTATCAAATTTTCCATCCAAGGCTCGTAGGATCTTCTTGATGATGAATCTGTCATTCATCTCTTAGCTTCCTAAGCCAACAATCTCATTTGTGATGAGAGCAAGCCTAGAGTACATTTCAGCGACTCCTTCACCATCCTTGATTTTGAACTTGTCAAGTTGACTTTGAAGCACGTCCGATTTGGATTCCTTGACGGACTCGGTACCTTCATGCATATCGACCAAAGTATCTCAAATTTCCTTTGCATTCTCAAGGCGGCTGATTTTGTTGAATTTCTCATGGCACAATCCGTTGAAAAGAATATCGCAAACTTGAGCATTATATTGCAACATCTTCAATTCTTCCGCGGACGCTTCACGACCCGGTTGTCTTCCATCCTTGAAGTATTCACCTTGCAAGCCAATATGCAAAATAGCCCAAACGGTGGGGTTATGACCAAGAATATGCATTTTCATCTTATGCTTCCAACTAGCAAAATTAGTACCATCAAAGTAAGGACCTCTCTACGGTGGTAATTCCCCTCGCTAGACGCCATACTCTCCTAGGTTGTGAAACCAAGGCTATGATCACCAAAGCTATGGAAATCAAGGCAAATGGACACCATAGCTCTGATACCACTTATAGGATCGAAAGTGGGTCTAGAGGGGGGTGATTAGACTACACTACTGCAGGATGCTGCTAACGCGACATTACGATCAGAGACCCTTCGACGAAACTGTGTGCAATGCAATAATCACAAACGGTGGTGTAAAAACCATCAAAAAGATGCAAAACATTTGTGATGACGGATGTGTCAAACATGGTTTGGATTTTAGTTGCGTGTGCGATGTAGGGCATACGGTTCAGTTCAATTAATTGTTTGCGATGAGGAGGAACAAAAGAAACAGGCAGCCAGATGAAGTTGTGTGAGATATACAACATATGATTCATTCAGATGAATTGTTTGTGATTAGGCAACACAAAAGAAACAGGCAGCCAGATGAAGGTGTGTGCGATGTACAGCATACGGTTCACTCGGATGAACTGTTTGTGAGTAGGAAACACAAAAGAAACGGTCAGCCAGATCAATGAGTGTGCGATATACGGCATGCGGTTCACTCGGCCTTGTCGTCAGTGTGTGACCTTTGTGACAATCGTTCGCTCCCCACTAGCCTCTTCTTGTACCGTAGCAACCGTCCACCGCCTCTTCGCCTTTCCCTCTCGATTTGGAACTGCTGTCGCACGCTCTTCCTCCCTCCATTTTCCTTCACCCTTCCTTCTGCCATTGTTCAATCATCTTCTCCATGGAGGGAACAGGCCGGAAATGACCCTGTTATTCTTTCCCCGATCTGAAAGATGACATGGTGGAGGAACTCATTGATCGATGCGACGTCATCACCTCAGCTATCATGGCAGGTTCGTTCAAGACCATTCTCGACTCAACTAATAACATCATTACAAGCAACCCAAGGGTCCAGGAGCGGTTTGATCTCCCCTATCTTCTTCGACGTGACCCTGCTGACTGGCGTGGGGACTACGGAAGCCTCGCCTTGTGCAAGTTGATGCCGCTTGATAATGATACGTGTGGTTTTAAGATGACATCGCTTGAGGGCAAGGCTTGGGCAGGCGTAAATGAAGATTGGGTTGTTTATATTGGGCACAACTGTGAGTGGGAACTTGTGAATGTGTACACTCATCACCGGGTTCCACTTCCAAAAATCTCAGACTGTCCAGAGGTTGAGCACACAGATGATCTACGTGAGTTCAAATACGATCATGGTGACTGTCGTCTACGGAAGATAGCAATTTGTCGAGTTCCCAACCGCTCTTGGGATTATATGAACTATGAAGTTGTTGCTATCTTCGACAAGCTTGTTGCCTTCCTTACTTCCACGCCTCAATGGATATTGCTCAAAAATCAATTTATGTACATGGATGAGTAATGTGATGCAATTCAATAAGAGGGTCTTGTGTTTGCTGCCACCACTCGTGGCACTGTTTTTGCATGGAATAATCATGCTTTTGGTACGTTTGTCTACCACCGTAATTATAATTGTTTCATCCACATGCATGTGGGTTAGCTAGTTTCCCTTTACTAATTAACCTTGCTGTGTTTCCAAGGTCCTGTGAACATTCCACCACCTATACTTGAAAAAATTTATAACCGAGGGGGAGATGACGATGTTGATGATCACGAGCATGAGGACGAGCAGGACCCATATACTCAGTGGCGCCTGGCAACTTATTCCGATGGATCACCTCTTCTTGTCTGTATACAGGGAACTGCTGATGTTACTAAGGAAGCAGGTGTTGTCTCGCATGGTCGCACTCTTCGGACCTATTCCAACATCCATTGCAGGGTATTCGGGATGGATACTAGTGTACTAGCGCCAACACCTTCTCCCCTGTTCAGTATTGAAAGTCTTGGAGGAAACTCGCTCTTTCTTGGACAAAACTATCCAATGATGGTGAAAGGCGATCCAGCTGTTGTTGACACAACATTACTACCATTTATGAGAAGCAACTGTATATATACCTCGTCATTGCTATGCTTCCCTACCATCACAATATGGGTCCTAACATAGCCCGCCTCAGCCGGGATGATCAGTCATGCGTTGGTCTCGAGATTGACAGTAGCTGGCCCTTCCCAGGGAATCACTTCTGGTTCAAAGCAAGCGTTTCCAACACCGACGAGTGGTTGAGCTGAAGTTCATTTCATCGCTTTGTTATTTGTTGTGTGAGAAAAACTTTACTCTACTGGAATGTTTTGTTAGAAATGATCTATAATCCAACGTGTATCCTCATTGTCGTTGTGGGTTGATGACTTGTTGTATGTAAACAATGGTACATTTGCATATGCGTCCATCAACTCATGTGTGCTAGTGGTGTCCGTATGAACATTGCTAGTGATTTTAGTTGCAAAAATTAGATAGTGCTAGTGATTTTTAGCGGCATATTTTGACAAATCACAGTGTTACAAGGTTGACAAATGGCACTATTACTAGATAAACAAATGTCAATCTTTCCAGTTTGACAAATGGCAACATACCGAAAATTACAGATGCAAATCTTACCCAATTGTTTCTACGTGGTTGAACACAGGTCATGCAAAACAACCATTTGCATTGAAGGGATTCACAAATCCTGCATTTCGAGGGAAGACCATAGCTCTCACTTTGCATACGGGTGTTCTATCTAAAACGTTTGTGATCAAGAGCTGCAGAAATCCTGCTCAGCACATTTTCCCTTGGCTTCCTTGGGAAGCTGTCGGTTTGCATACGGGTGTTCTAACTAAAATGTTTGCGATGAGTGTTTTATATTTAAAGACCATTGACGTTTTTTCAAAAGAAAATTGTTTGATAAGTCTGTATATTAAGAGAGAAAAATGCAAGTTCGTTCAAACGATATCTTTCATTCAGTCACACTACGAATTTATATTCATATGATCGAGAATTCGAGATACAGTATTAAACCCCAAAAAAACTATTTCCGGCGACGGCGGAGGCGGCGTGTCGCGCCGTCGTTGTCGTTGTCATCCTCCGGGACGCTGTTGTTGAAGTCTTCAAGGTAGCACAAAATGTTCTTCACTTGTAAATCAAACATCATGTCGTCACGCGATCGATGGGCGAGGTGCGGGAGGACGGCAACTGGCGCCGCTGAGAGGTAGCAGTCGACAGCAGTGTCCCATGCCGCTGAGGGGGGCGCGCACATGGGCACGGCGGGTGCAGCCAAACGCATGACCGGCGCTGCAGTGGGTGGAGGGGCGCACACGGGCAGGGGCATGGGTGCAGGGGGTGCAGCCAAACGCACGGGAGCCGGCGCCACGGTGGGTGGTGGGGCATGCACGGGTACGAGCAAGGGCGCTGGCGCTGGCATGTACACAAGCTCGCGCGGGTCCGCGGAGACCTCGCTGATGCGTGCAGCTTCCAGCTCTGCGATAGTGCTCGGCGACCAGCCCGTCAGTGCTACGGGGATGGTCGCTGGCGGGCGCGGGGATGGGAGCTGGGATGGGAGCAGGGGTAGCAACCGCCGCAGCTAGCTCGTTCTGGGCCATATCCATGAGGGCCCATTCCTGCTTATTTTCTATCTCCTCCGGCACGGAGTCGACTTCACCAAACTAGAAGACTAGTGGTGTTGGGGAACGTAGTAATTTCAAAAAAATTCCTACGCACACGCAAGATCATGGTGATGCATAGCAACGAGAGCGGAGAGTGTGATCTACGTACCCTTGTAGACCGACAGCGGAAGCGTTAGCACAACGCGGTTGATGTAGTCGTACGTCTTCACGGCCCGACCGATCAAGCACACTACGGCACCTTCGAGTTTTAGCACACGTTCAGCTCGATGACGATCCCCGGACTCCGATCCAGCAAAGTGTCGGGGAAGAGTTCCGTCAGCATGACGGCGTGGTGACGATCTTGATGTTCTACCGTCGCAGGGCTTCGCCTAACCACCGCTACAATATTATCGAGGATTATGGTGGAAGGGGGCACCGCACACGGCTAAGAGTAAGATCACATGGATCAACTTGTGTCTATGGGGTGCCTCTTGCCTCCTGTATATAAAGGATCCAAGGGGGGGTGCGGCCGGCCCTAGTAGGAGGCGCGCAGGAGGAGTCCTACTCCTACCGGGAGTAGGACTCCCCTCCCTTTCCTTGTCCAAGTAGGAGAGGGGGAAGGAAGGGAGAGAGGAGAGGGGGGCGCCGCCCCTCTCTCCTTGTCCAATTCGGACTAGGGGGAGAGGGGGCGCGCGGCCTGCCCTGGCAGCCCCTCCTCTTCTCCACTTTAGGCCCATGAGGCCCATTAACCCCCGGGGGGTTCCGGTAACCCCCCGGTGCTCCGATTTTATCCGAAACTTCCCCGGAACACTTCCGGTGTCCGAATATAGCCGTCCAATATATCAATCTTTATGTCTCGACCATTTCGAGACTCCTCGTTATGTCCGTGATCATATCTGGGACTCCGAACTAACTTCGGTACATCAAAACTCATAAACTCATAATATAACTGTCATCGAAACCTTAAGCGTGCGGACCCTACGGGTTCGAGAACAATGTAGACATGACCGAGACACGTCTCCAGTCAATAACCAATAGAGGAACCTGGATGCTCATATTGGCTCCCACATATTCTACGAAGATCTTTATCGGTCAGACCGCATAACAACATACGTTGTTCCCTTTGTCATCGGTATGTTACTTGCCCGAGATTCGATCGTCGGTATCTCAATACCTAGTTCAATCTCGTTACCGGCAAGTCTCTTTACTCGTTTCGTAATACATCATCTCGCAACTAACTCATTAGTTGTAATGCTTGCAAGGCTTATGTGATGTGCATTACCGAGAGGGCCTAGAGATACCTCTCCGACATTCGGAGTGACAAATCCTAATCTCGAAATACGCCAACCCAACATGTACCTTTGGAGACACCTGTAGAGCACCTTTATAATCACCCATTTACGTTGTGACGTTTGGTAGCACACAAAGTGTTCCTCCGGCAAACGGGAGTTGCATAATCTCATAGTCATAGGAACATGTATAAGTCATGAAGAAAGCAATAGCAACATACTAAATGATCGGGTGCTAAGCTAATGGAATGGGTCATGTCAATCAGATCATTCACCTAATGATGTGATCCCGTTAATCAAATAACAACTCTTTGTCCATGGTTAGGAAACATAACCATCTTTGATTAACGAGCTAGTCAAGTAGAGGCATACTAGTGACACTCTGTTTGTCTATGTATTCACACATGTATTATGTTTCCAGTTAATACAATTCTAGCATGAATAATAAACATTTATCATGATATAAGGAAATAAATAATAACTTTATTATTGCCTCTAGGGCATATTTCCTTCAGTCTCCCACTTGCACTAGAGTCAATAATCTAGATTACACAGTAATGATTCTAACACCCATGGAGCCTTGGTGCTGATCATGTTTTGCTCGTGGAAGAGGCTTAGTCAACGGGTCTGCAACATTCAGATCCGTATGTATCTTGCAAATCTCTATGTCTCCCACCTGGACTAGATCCTGGATGGAATTGAAGCGTCTCTTGATGTGCTTTGTTCTCTTGCGAAATCTGGATTCCTTTGCCAAGGAAATTGCACCAGTATTGTCACAAAAGATTTTCATTGGACCCGATGCACTAGGTATGACACCTAGATCGGATATGAACTCCTTCATCCAGACTCCTTCATTTGCTGCTTCTGAAGCAGCTATGTACTCCGCTTCACATGTAGATCCCGCCACAACGCTTTGTTTAGAACTGCACCAACTGACAGCTCCACCGTTTAATGTGAACATGTATCCGGTTTGCGATTTAGAATCGTCCGGATCAGTGTCAAAGCTTGCATCAACGTAACCTTTTACGATGAGCTCTTTGTCACCTCCATATATGAGAAACATATCCTTAGTCCTTTTCAGGTATTTCAGGATGTTCTTGACCGCTGTCCAGTGATCCACTCCTGGATTACTTTGGTACCTCCCTCCTAGACTTATAGCAAGGCGCACATCAGGTCTAGTACACAGCATTGCATACATGATAGAGCCTATGGCTGAAGCATAGGGAACATCTTTCATTTTCTCTCTATCTTCTGCAGTGGTCGGGCATTGAGTCTTACTCAACTTCACACCTTGAAATATAGGCAAGAACCCTTTCTTTGCTTGATCCATCTTGAACTTCTTCTAAACTTTGTCAAGGTATGTGCTTTGTGAAAGTCCAATCAAGCGTCTTGATCTATCTCTATAGATCTTAATGCCTAATATGTAAGCAGCTTCACCGAGGTCTTTCATTGAAAAACTCTTATTCAAGTATCCCTTTATGCTATCCAGAAATTCTATATCATTTCCAATTAGTAATATGTCATCCACATATAATATCAGAAATGCTACAGAGCTCCCACTCACTTTCTTGTAAATACAGGCTTCTCCAAAAGTCTGTATAAAACCAAATGCTTTGATCACACTATCAAAGCGTTTATTCCAACTCCGAGAGGCTTGCACCAGTCCATATATGGATCGCTGGAGCTTGCACACTTTGTTAGCTCCCTTCGGATCGACAAAACCTTCTGGTTGCATCATATACAACTCTTCTTCCAGAAATCCATTCAGGAATGCAGTTTTGACATCCATCTGCCAAATTTCATAATCATAAAATGCGGCAATTGCTAACATGATTCGGACAGACTTAAGCATCGCTACGGGTGAGAAGGTCTCATCATAGTCAATCCCTTGAACTTGCCGAAAACCTTTTGCGACAAGTCGAGCTTTGTAGACTGTAATATTACCGTCAGTGTCAGTCTTCTTCTTGAAGATCCATTTATTCTCAATAGCTTGCCAATCATTGGGCAAGTCAACCAAAGTCCATACTTTGTTCTCATACATGGATCCCATCTCAGATTTCATGACTTCAAGCCATTTTGCGGAATCTTGGCTCACCATCGCTTCTTCATAGTTCATAGGTTCATCATGATCTAGTAGCATGACTTCCAGAACAGGATTACCGTACCACTCTGGCGCGGATCTCACTCTGGTTGATCTACGAGGTTCAGTAGTATCTTGTTCTGAAGTTTCATGATCATCATCATTAGCTTCCTCACTAACTGGTGTAGGTGTCACAGAAACATGTTTCTGTGATGTACTACTTTCCAATAAGGGAGTAGGTACAGTTACCTCGTCAAGTTCTACTTTCCTCCCACTCACTTCTTTCGAGAGAAACTCCTTCTCCAGAAAGTTTCCGAATTTAGCAACAAAAGTCTTGCCTTCGGATCTGTCATAGAAGGTGTATCCAATAGTTTCCTTTGGATATCCGGTGAAGACACATTTCTCCGATTTGGGTTCGAGCTTATCAGGTTGAAGCTTTTTCACATAAGCATCGCAGCCCCAAACTTTCAGAAACGACAACTTTGGTTTCTTGCCAAACCACAGTTCATAAGGCGTCGTCTCAACGAATTTTGATGGTGCCCTATTTAACGTGAATGCGGTCGTCTCTAGAGCATATCCCCAAAACGATAGCGGTAAATCAGTAAGAGACATCATAGATCGCACCATATCTAGTAAAGTACGATTACGACGTTCGGACACACCATTACGCTGTGGTGTTGCGGGTGGCGTGAGTTGCGAAACTATTCCACATTGTTTCAAATGTACACCAAACTCGTAATTCAAATATTCTCCTCCACGATCAGATCGTAGGAATTTTATTTTCTTGTTACGATGATTTTCAACTTCACTCTGAAATTCTTTGAACTTTTCAAACGTTTCAGACTTATGTTTCATTAAGTAGATATACCCATATCTGCTTAAGTCATCTGTGAAGGTGAGAAAATAACGATTTCCGCCACGAGCCTCAATATTCATCGGACCACATACATCTGTATGTATGATTTCCAATAAATCTATTGCTCTCTCCATAGCACCGGAGAACGGTGTTTTTGTCATCTTACCCATAAGGCACGGTTCGCAAGTACCAAGTGATTCATAATCAAGTGGTTCCAAAAGCCCATCAGTATGGAGTTTCTTCATGCACTTTATACCGATATGACCTAAACGGCAGTGCCACAAATAAGTTGCACTATCATTATCAACTCTGCATCTTTTGGCTTCAACACTATGAATATGGGTGTCACTACTATCGAGATTCAATAAGAATAGACCACTCTTTAAGGGTGCATGACCATAAAATATATTACTCATATAAATAGAACAACCATTATTCTCAGATTTAAATGAATAACCGTCTCGCATCAAACAAGATCCAGATATAATGTTCATGCTTAACGCTGGCACCAAATAACAATTATTTAGGTCTAATATTAATCCCGAAGGTAGATGTAGAGGTAGCGTGCCGACTGCGATCACATCGACTTTGGAACCATTTCCCACGCGCATCGTCACCTCGTCCTTAGCCAATCTTCGCTTAATTCGTAGTCCCTGTTTCGAGTTGCAAATATTAGCAACAGAACCAGTATCAAATACCCAGGTGCTACTGCGAGCATTAGTAAGGTACACATCAATAACATGTATATCACATATACCTTTGTTCACCTTGCCATCCTTCTTATCCGCCAAATACTTGGGGCAGTTCCGCTTCCAGTGACTAGTCTGCTTGTAGTAGAAGAACTCAGTTTCAGGCTTAGGTCCCGGTTTGGGTTTCTTCTCTTGAGTAGCAACTTGCTTGCTGTTCTTTTTGAAGTTCCCCTTCTTCTTCCCTTTGCCCTTTTTCTTGAAACTAATGGTCTTGTTGACCATCAACACTTGATGCTCCTTCTTGATTTCTACTTCCGCAGCTGTCAGCATTGCGAAGAGCTCGGGAATAGTCTTATTCATCCCTTGCATATTATAGTGCATCACGAAGCTCTTGTAGCTTGGTGGCAGTGATTGGAGAATTATGTCAATGACGCAATCATCTGGAAGATTAACTCCCAATTGAATCAAGTGATTATTATACCCAGACATTTTGAGTATATGCTCACTAACAGAACTGTTCTCCTCCATCTTGCAACTATAGAACTTATTGGAGACTTCATATCTCTCAATCCGGGCATTTGCTTGAAATATTAACTTCAACTCCTGGAACATCTCATATGCTCCATGACATTCAAAACGTCATTGAAGTCCCGATTCTAAGCCGTAAAGCATGGCACACTGAACTATCGAGTAGTCATCAGCTTTGCTCTGCCAGACGTTCATAACATCTAGTGTTGCTCCAGCAGCAGGCCTGGCACCCAACGGTGCTTCCAGGACGTAATTCTTCTGTGCAGCAATAAGGATAATCCTCAAGTTACGAACCCAGTCCGTGTAATTGCTACCATCATCTTTCAACTTTGCTTTCTCAAGGAACACATTAAAATTCAACGGAACAACAGCATGAGCCATCTATCTACAATCAAGCATAAACAAGAAAGATACTATCAGGTACTAAGTTTCATGATAAATTTTAGTTCAATTAATTTACTTAAAGAACTCCCACTTAGATAGACATCCTTCTAATCCTCTAAGTGATTACGTGATCCAAATCAACTAAACCATGTCCGATCATCATGTGAGATGGAGTAGTTTCATTGGTGAACATCACTATGTTGATCATATCTACTATATGATTCACGCTCGACCTTTCGGTCTCCGTGTTCCGAGGCCATATCTGTATATGCTTGGCTCGTCAAGTATAACCTGAGTATTCTGCGTGTGCAACTGTTTTGCACCCGTTGTATTTGATCGTAGAGCCTATCACACTCGATCATCACGTAGTGTCTCAGCACGAAGAACTTTCGCAATGGTGCATACTCAGGGAGACCACTTCTTGATAATTAGTGAGAGATCATCTTATAATGCTACCGTCAATCAAAGCAAGATAAGATGCATAAAAGATAAACATCACATGCAATCAATATAAGTGATATGATATGGCCATCATCATCTTGTGCTTGTGATCTCTATCTTCGAAGCACCGTCGTGATCACCATCATCACCGGCGCGACACCTTGATCTCCATCGTAGCATCATTGTCGTCTCGCCAATCTTATGCTTCCACGACTATCGCTACCGCTTAGTGATAAAGTAAAGCATTACAGCGCGATTGCATTGCATACAATAAAGCGACAACCATATGGCTCCTGCCAGTTGCCGATAACTCAGTTACAAAACATGATCATCTCATACAATAAAATTTAGCATCATGTCTTGACCATATCACATCACAACATGCCCTGCAAAAACAAGTTAGACGTCCTCTACTTTGTTGTTGCAAGTTTTACGTGGCTGCTACGGGCTTAAGCAAGAACCAATCTTACCTAAGCATCAAAACCACAACGATAGTTTGTCAAGTTGGTGTTGTTTTAACCTTCGCAAGGACCGGGCGTAGCCACACTCGGTTCAACTAAAGTTGGAGAAACTGTCACCCGCAAGCCACCTCTGTGCAAAGCACGTCGGGAGAACCGGTCTCGCGTAAGCGTACGCGTAATGTTGGTCTGGGCCGCTTCGTCCAACAATACCGCCGAACCAAAGTATGACATGCTGGTAAGCAGTATGACTGATATCGCCCACAACTCATTTGTGTTCTACTCGTGCATATAACATCAACATATAAAACCTAGGCTCGGATGCCACTGTTGGGGAACGTAGTAATTTCAAAAAAATTCCTACGCACACGCAAGATCATGGTGATGCATAGCAACAAGAGGGGAGAGTGTGATCTACGTACCCTTGTAGACCGACAGCGGAAGCGTTAGCATAACGCGGTGATGTAGTCGTACATCTTCAGGGCCCGACCGATCGAGCACCGAAACTACGGTACCTCCAAGTTTTAGCACACGTTCAGCTCGATGACGATCCCCGGACTTCGATCCAGCAAAGTGTCAGGGAAGAGTTCCGTCAGCACGACGGCATGGTGACGATCTTGATGTTCTACCGTCGTAGGGCTTCGCCTAAGCACCGCTACAATATTATCGAGGATTATGGTGGAAGGGGGCACCGCACATGGCTAAGAGTAAGATCACGTGGATCAACTTGTGTCTATGGGGTGCCTCTTGCCTCCTGTATATAAAGGATCCAAGGGGGGGTGCGGCCGGCCCTAGTAGGAGGCGCGCAGGAGGAGTCCTACTCCTACCGGGATTAGGACTCCCCTCCCTTTCCTTGTCCAAGTAGGAGAGGGGAAAGGAAGGGAGAGAGTAGAGGGGGGCGCCGCCCCTCCCTCCTTGTCCAATTCAGACTAGGGGGAGAGGGGGCGCGCGGCCTGCCCTGGCAGCCCCTCCTCTTCTCCACTTTAGGCCAATGAGGCCCATTAACCCCCCGGGGGGTTCCGGTAACCCCCCGGTGCTCCGGTTTTATCCGAAACTTCCCCGGAACACTTCCGGTGTCCGAATATAGCCGTCCAATATATCAATCTTTATGTCTCGACCATTTCGAGACTCCTCATTATGTCCGTGATCATATCCGGGACTCCGAACTAACTTTGGTACATCAAAACTCATAAACTCATAATATAACTGTCATCGAAACCTTAAGCGTGCGGACCCTACGGGTTCGAGAACAATGTAGACATGACCGAGACACATCTCTAGTCAATAACCAATAGCGGAACCTGGATGCTCATATTGGCTCCCACGTATTCTACGAAGATCTTTATTGGTCAGACCGCATAACAACATACGTTGTTCCCTTTGTCATCGGTATGTTACTTCCCCGAGATTCAATCATCGGTATCTCAATACCTAGTTCAATCTCGTTACCGGCAAGTCTCTTTACTCGTTTCATAATACATCATCTCGCAACTAACTCATTTAGTTGTAATACTTGCAAGGCTTATGTGATGTGCATTACCGAGAGGGCCCAGAGATACATCTCCGACATTCGGAGTGACAAATTCTAATCTCGAAATACGCCAACCCAACATGTACCTTTGGAGACACCTGTAGAGCACCTTTATAATCACCCATTTATGTTGTGACATTTGGTAGCACACAAAGTGTTCCTCCGGCAAACGGGAGTTGCATAATCTCATAGTCATAGGAACATGTATAAGTCATGAAGAAAGCAATAGCAACATACTAAACGATCGGGTGCTAAGCTAATGGAATGGGTCATGTAATCAAATCATTCACCTAATGATGTGATCCCGTTAATCAAATAACAACTCTTTGTCCATGGTTAGGAAACATAACCATCTTTGATTAACGAGCTAGTCAAGTAGAGGCATACTAGTGACACTCTGTTTGTCTATGTATTCACACATGTATTATGTTTCCGGTTAATACAATTCTAGCATGAATAATAAACATTTATCATGATATAAGGAAATAAATAATAACTTTATTATTGCCTCTAGGGCATATTTCCTTCAAGTGGCAGATGATCATTCTGCGCCATGGCGTTGGTGGAGGTCTGCAGGAGGGAGGGTGTCGGTGTCAAAACTGGCGGATCTCGGGTACGGGGTCCCGAACTGTGCGTCTAAGGCGGATGGTAACAGGAGAGAGGGGACACGATGTTTACCCAGGTCCGGGCCCTCTTGATGGAGGTAAAACCCTACGTCTTGCTTGATTATTCTTGATGTTATGAGTGTTAGAAGAGTTGATCTACCACGAGATCTGAGAGGCTAAACCCTAAAAGCTAGCCTATGGTATGATTGTTGTTGTCATACGGACTAAAACCCTCTGGTTTGTATAGACACTGGAGGGGGCTAGGGTTACACAAGGTCGGTTACAAAAGAGGATATATACATATCTGTATTGCCTAGCTTGCCTTCTACGCCAAGTAAAAGTCCCATCCGGACATGAGATGAAGTCTTCAATCTTGTATCTTCATAGTCCAACAGTCTAGCCAAAGGATATAGTCTGGCTGTCCGGAGACCCCCTAATCCAGGACTCCCTCAGTAGCTCCTGAACTAGGCTTCAATGACGTCAAGTCCGACACGCAGTATTGTCTTTGGCATTGCAAGGCGGTTCTTCTCCAAATTTTGAATGTTTTTCAAGTAGTGTCCGGCATCATAAATGTTGGACTTCTTGGCTTCTGTGCCCAATAAGGGCTATATTCCACACACCGACTGAATACGAGGAGCCAGGGCATTTTTACATTCACCCCCTAGCCAGATAAATAGATTGTCTATTAAAGGGATGCGGATTCTTAGATCCAATCCATACCATCCTCCCACAGCGAGAATCCATCGGACCGTGCTTCGAAAAAATCCACTCCAACATGGCCGACCACCGCAACTCCTCCTCTCTCCCCCGTAGCCCTAAACCCGGTGATTGGGAGAGGTGTTCTGTCTCACACAGTCGATTAGTCGAACTGCAGACTCAGGGATTTCTCCCTCCAGCGTATATGGTTCCCGTCTGAGCCGGGCTCGCCACCTACAATGGCGGGGAGCAAGCGGAGAGCTTCCCCAGCCCCTCTACAGGGGAGCGGGTGTGCCTTGTTCCTTACTTATTAAGGGGACTCGGATTTCCTATTCATCCGTTCCTCCGCGGGCTCCTGGAGTTTTACGGCCTCCAACTGCATAATTTCACCCCTGCCTCCATATTACACATCGCCGGCTATGTTGCCCTTTGCGAGTTATTCCTGGGCTGCGAGGCTCATTTCGAGCTGTGGAAAAGGTTATTTTGCCTCGTCCCCCACACACAGAAGGGGTCACTTTATCATGTGGGCGGAGCTGAAATATGGCGCATTACCGAAACCGGATACCTGTTCGGTACTCCGAAGAAGACGTCCGAAGACTGGCCTTCGGAATGGTTTTATATGGAGGACGTCCCCCTTCCGGACCCTGTTCGGTGGGGTCTTCCTGAGTTCAACAATGCTCCTCTGAAGAAACGCCGAAGCTGGCACCCACGGAGCCCCCAGGAGGAAGACAACGGGGAAGTCCTTCACCTGATGAACCGGATTAAAGCGCTGGCTCAATCAGGATTGACAGTAATCGAGGTTATGTCAATATGTATGATGCAGGGAGTGCAGCCACTTCAATATCGAGGGCACCCCCTGTGGTGTTTTAACGGGGAAGATGATGCCACCCGTTGCGGGCGTAAGGGTCCGAACACCGCTGCTGCTTTAGCAAAAATTCTGTCCAAGTTGTTCAAGGGAGAGGAAGAGTAGTTCATCCGCATCAAGCCACGGGATGGATTCTCCATGTACAACCCACCAAGTTGGGTGAGTTATATCTCCTTACTCCCATTCTTCCCGCATTCTTTGTCAAAGGTACTCACCTTGCTATTTTACGGCAGGAACTGCGAAAAGCCGTAAGGGAGGTCAACAGCCCATCTCCACAACCAGAGGACCCTGACCGGGCCCTCGGTCCCGGACTCGAAGAAGATCCGGACATATTCGTGGAGCTGATAGACAGGCAGTTCTATCAATTGAGATGTGATGACGCCATGGTTGCCATTATGGCCGACTATCCTGGACTGCTCCCTGCGTCGCACGTAAGAAAAAACAAAATCCCAACTCCAAAAACTAGGATCCCCTTTTATACACTTCACCTACCATATACATATGGTGTTTTACAGGGAAGGCATTCGGGACGCCATGCCGAACCCACAGCAACTCGCCAACAAGAGGCACCTAGGCCGGGTAGGCCAAAAAGGAAGGCGGTCAGGACGGAGACGCCGGGGCAGAGGTATGACAAAAACCCCACTCCATGGTTGTCGTCTTTCTCAAAATGTAATGACGTCCATGTTTCTTTAATAGAAAAAACGCTCGCCGGAATATGTCCGGAGAGGCTGCCGACCATGCTTCCACCAGTCGGGCTCCAGGGCCGTACATAGAGGCGGAAGCCGACATGGGGCAGACGCCGAATACTCCTCCTACAAAGGATGTGGATAGACTGTCCGCTACGAATTCAGAAGTGGAGAGCGCCATGAATAATAGGCATCGCCGAGCCGTACTCCGTGGCGCTTGCTTCTCACCAGAGGCATTTGATGCCTTCAATTCTCGAGACGCGTACCTCCGTGCTGCTCAAAATGGTCTAGCCAGAGCCACGGACCAGTATGTAAGGGATGTACGGGTAAGCGAATCTGACGATTATATGTATCAGTAGCCCCTGAGACTTGAAACAGTTGACACAACTGATTTAAGGATCATTTATTGTGCAGGTTCTTACAGACAAGAATACTCGACTGTCACAGGAGCTGGAGGAATGCAAGACCCAACTTCGGGCCTCTATTGCCGCATTGAAGGAACCTGAAAAGTCCCCAGCTGGTAACATTTGTTTCAAAGAATGATAGGTACCATATGGTGTGCGGCATGGCTGCAGATCTCACAATAGATATTGCAGATGACTCCGGAGAGAATCCAGAGGACCAGCATGTCGTACGACAGCTAAAGGCTGACGAACGCATGCTGACTAAGGTCAGGCTGGAGAAAAACAATCTCCAAGACGCCAATACCAAGCTGAGCGTGGGACTGGAAGATGTTCGAGCCCAGCTTGCGGACTCCGAGAAGGAGAATAAGCGGCTTTGACGCGACATTTTCAGTAAGTGCTTGAACGAACCCTTAAAAGGGTGCGGCGGAGAAGCCGGCTAATAGAGTTATGTCTGCAAGTATGCTGATGGGTCGTCCCGCAGGGGAGATGCCCGGGTCTGCGGGTGATCTTCTACCCGTGCTCTTACAACTGCAGGAACAAGTTCGGTAGGGGATGCAAGGTATTACCCAGGCCTTGTGGCCATCCGTCTCCCTGCCAGAAGGCATTGGAGAGCTTGTGGAGAAGCTCAAGGGAGCACAGCGGCGCTTCCAATTATGGAAGATATCGGCCTGCCATCAAGGTGCCAGGGAAGCCTGGGCCATGGTGAAGATGTGGTATACCAAGGCCGACCCAAACCACATGGCCGAGGTCGGGCCTGTGGGGCTCGATGGGAAAGAGATCCCTGTTAGCTTAGTGTATGGGCAAGTAGAATTAGCCACAAAGTATTCCCAACAGGATTGTAGGCTAGACAGCCTGTTGGATGGTATAGAAGAGGAATTTAGTCAGTCTACATGACTATGTAATTAAAGTGACATGTATAATGCCCCCTAGCCGGATTGTAAATCATTTGTCATGGTGGACCTTTTCACTTCAACCTCGGAACCCAATAGTCTGGAGTGTATCGAATACCCCCTCAGATATATAAGAACCAGGGTATGCGTGGAAACCAGGCGTAGGGGTCATTAGTGCTTGAACAGACAAGTATCCAACTAGTTATGTTATATTATATGGGTAGTAAGAAACATCTTCCAGGGAGAATAGTTCCGTTAAGGGTTCCTTTCCCTGGGTACGCACGCCCTAAAGTGCATGTCCGGAGTGCGAGAGGAGACGCGGGCAAAAACATCTGGGGGCACATATGGAAAGTAAATAAAAATCATCTTTTGTTCACCGACCGAATATTCCCTTAAGAACGCTAGTTTTTGGCTTCACCCAGTCTGAGGTACACATCCGGCTGACCCGACAATAACAATCGTAGAGGTGCTCCCCTTATGCCCTAGCCGAATTAACGGGAACGTAGGGCATAAATACAAGAGCCAGGCAACCCAGCTTGGCCAAAACTTAAGTCATATCGATGCATATAATGGCGACGAAAAGGTACATGCGGAAGAATAACACATGTGCGGGGCATGAAGCCCAGATAAATAATTAAGCTTCTGTGTAAGAAGCCCCCAGGTATAATGAGCGTGGTTAGCGCGTCAATAGTGTGCAAGCAAGGCACAAGTTGGCCCTTGAAGGCCTTGAGAAAGAATGAAATAAAAGAAAGGAAGACAAAAAAGACAGATAACATATATGCAAACAATGGACAGAGGAAGGAGACGCACATAGCGTCCGGCACTAGGCGTAGAATCTTCGGAGCCTGGCTGCATTCCATGGGTTCGGCTCAAGTCGATTATTCGATGCATCCCGCAGAACGGTACGCTCCATCGGTCAGAGCATAGTCAATAATGAAGGGACCTTCCCATTTGGGCTCGAGCTTGGTCTTTTTCTTCTCCGGCAGGCATAGAACTAGCTCGCTAACGTTATAAGTTTTGGCCCATACTTCTCTGCTTTGGTATCTGCGAGCCTGTTGCTGATAGAATGCGGAACGGGCTTTTGCCACGTCGCTCTCCTCCTCCAGGGTGTCCAGACTGTCCTGTCGATCGAGCTCGGCTTCTCTTTCTACATACATGCGCACTCGAGGTGAGTCATGAATTATGTCGCAGGGCAGAACTGCCTCTGCGCCGTACACCATAAAGAAGGGTGTGTATCCGGTCATACGGTTCGGCGTGGTCCGCAGCCCCCAGAGTACGGAGTCGAGCTCCTCTACCCAGTGCGTGTTAGACTCCTTTAAGGACCGCACTAATCTGGGTTTGATGCCGCTCATGATAAGACCATTTGCTTGCTCGACTTGACCGTTGTGGGTCATAGACAGAGGCATAATCGAGCTTAATGCCCATGTTGCTGCACCAGAGTTTTACCTCATCGGCCATGAAGTTCGTGCCGTTGTCAGTGATGATGCTGTGGGGGACGCCATAACGATGTACAACCTCGGATATGAAGTCTATCACCGGTCCGGATTCGGCTGTTTTAACAGGTTTGGCTTCTATCCATTTGGTGAATTTATCCACCATGACAAGTAAGTATTTTTTCTTATGGGTTCCCCCTTTAAGGGGACCAACCATGTCAAGCCCTCAGACCGCGAAGGGCTAGGTAATGGGGATTGTTTGGAGGGCGGTGGGTGGCATGTGGCTTTGGTTTGCAAAAAGTTGGCAACCGACGCATCGTTGGACCAAGTCTTCTGCATCTACCCGGGCCGTCGGCCAATAAAAACCTGTACGGAAGGCCTTGCTTACAAGGGCCCGGGCTGCGGCGTGGTGGCCACCGAGTCCGGCGTGAATTTCTGCCAAAAGCTTCCGCCCTTCCTCTTCGGAGATGCACCTTTGAAGGACTCCGGTAGTGCTTTTTTTATACAGCTCTCCCTCGTGGACCCTGTAGGCTATAGATCGCCGCACTATGCAGCGTGCCTCATTTTGGTCCTTGGGAAGTTCCTGCCTAGTTAGGTAGGCCAGGAATGGTTCTGTCCACGGGGCGATGATGGCCATTATTACGTGGGTTGAAGGTGTTATTCTGGTGGCAGAGCCTCCGATTATGTCAGAGTGTTCGGTATCGGGCGTTTTGGCCGGGTCCGAACTATTGTTACCGGTGTCCCCTTCCCATACCACGGATGGCTTAAACAACCTTTCCAAAAAGATGTTGGGGGGGACCGCATCGCGTTTTGCGCCGATGCGGGCGAGGATATCCGCCGCCTAATTGTTTTCCCGAGCTACATGGTGAAATTCGAGCCCCTTGAACCGAGCTGACATCTTTAGGACGGTGTTGCGATAGGCCGCCATATCCGGATCCTTGCCATCTAAGTCTCCATTTATTTGGGATATTGCGAGGTTCGAATCCCTACACACCTCCAGGCGTTGAATGCCCATGGAGACTGCCATCCAAAGACCATGTAACAGGGCTTCGTATTCGGCTGCTTTGTTGGACTCTGTATACAATATCTGTAGTACATATTGAACTGTATCTCTGGTTGGGGACGTCAGGACGACGCCAGCCCCCAGACCGGCCAGCATTTTGGAGCCATCGAAGTGCATGATCCAATTGGAGTATGCATCGTACTCTTTAGGGAGTTCGGCTTCCGTCCATTCGGCGACAAAGTTGGCCAATACTTGCGATTTAATGGCTTGCCGGGGTTTGTATGTTATGTCGAACGGGAGGAGCTCAATGGCCCATTTGGCAATCTGGCTCGTGGCGCGCGATTATTTATAATATCATTAAGTGGCACTTCCGATGCTACTGTAATTGAACACTCTTGAAAGTAGTGTCACAGCTTCCGGGATGCCATGAATACCACATAGGCTATCTTTTGATAATGTGGGTACCGTGATTTGCATGGAGTGAGGACAGTGGATACATAATATACCGGCTTTTGAAGGGGAATTTATGTCCGTCCGTTTCTCGTTCGACGACGAGCACTGCGCTTACAACCTGATGAGTTGCCGCAATGTACAATAGCATTAGTTCGCCGATGTTTGGCGCGGCCAGGATTGGGTTGGTTGCCAGTATGGCTTTTATTTCTTCCAATCCGGCTGTGGCAGCGTCCGTCCACTCGAAGTGTTCGGTGCGCCGAAGGAGGCGATAAAGGGGTAATGCCTTTTCTCCTAAGCGGGAGATAAAGCGGCTTAGAGCCGCCACACATCCGGTTAATTTCTGGATTTGTTTGAGGTCCGTCAGTATAGCCAACTGTGATAGAGCTCGGATTTTGGCTGGATTTACTTCAATTCCTCTACTGGAGACAATGAAACCCATGAGCTTTCCGGCTGGTACACCGAAAACGCATTTTTCCGGATTGAGCTTGATGTTGTATGTTCGGAGGTTGTCGAATGTGAGCCTCAAGTCGTCTATTAGAGAGTTGACGTGTTTGGTTTCGACGACCACATCATCTACGTATGCCTCTACTGTTGTGCCAATCTGTTTCTCCAGACATGTCTGAATCATGCGCTGATATGTTGCGCCGGTGTTTTTGAGCCCAAAAGGCATTGTGTTGAAACAGAAGGGGCCATATGGTGTGATAAATGCCATTGCGGCTTGCTCGGACTCCGCCAGCTTGATTCGGTGGTAGGCGGAGTATGCGTCAAGGAAACACAATGAATCATTTCCTGCGGTAGCATCGATAATTTGATCGATGCGAGGGAGGGGGAAGGGATCCTTTGGGCAAGCCTTGTTGAGGTCCTTGAAATTGACACATAGGCACCAGGATTTGTCCTTCTTTGGTACCATCACCAGGTTTGCTAGCCAGTCCGGGTGTTTTATTTCTCTAATGAATCCGGCCTCCAATAACTTGGCTAGTTCATCTCCCATAGCTGGTCTCTTAGGTTCAGAGAAACACCGAAGAGTCTGCTTGACCGGCTTGAATCCCTTTAGAATATTAAGGATGTGTTCGGCCAGTCTACGTGGGATTCCTGGCATGTCTGAGGGGTGCCAGGCGAATATGTCCCAATTCTCGCGCAGGAACTCTCGTAGTGCGGCGTCCATGGCGGGGTTTAACTGTGCCCCGATGGAGGCTGTTTTTGTAGGGTCCGTTGGGTGGACCTAGAATTTGACTATTTCATCTGTTGGTTTAAAAGAGGTGGACTTGGATCTCTTGTCAAGTATCACGTCGTCCCTGTCCACTGTAGAGCGCAACGCAGTTAATTCCTCGGCTGCAAGGGCTTCGGATAATGCCTCGAGGGACAATGCGGCTGTTTTGTTTTCGGTGCGGAGTGCTATGTTCGGATCACTAGCGAGAGTGATGATTTCGTTGGGCCCGGGCATTTTGAGCTTCATGTACCTATAATGGGGTATAGCCTGGAAGATCGTGAACGCCTCCCGCCCTAAAAGGGGGTGGTATCCGCTACTGAACGGGGCCACTTGGAATGTGATTTCTTCGGACCTATAGTTCTCCGGCGTGCCGAATACCACATCTAGTGTGATTTTCCCAGCACAGCGTGCTTCTCGACTGGGGATGATTCCTCTGAAGGTTGTGCTGCTTTGCTCAATGCGGTTCCAGCCTATTTCCATTTTTTGAAGAGTTTCCTCATAGATGAGGTTTAATCCACTGCCGCCATCCATGAGTACTTTGGTGAGTCGAAAGTCGTCCACAATTGGACTGAGGACCAGTGCAGCTGGTGCTCAGGCTGTTCAGAATTTAGGTTCGTCATTGGCATTGAAGGTAATAGTCGTGTCACTCCATGGATTTATTGTTGCCACGTGGTAGATTTCGGCAAGGTTGCGGAGTGTTCGCTTGCGCCTATTATTTGATGCGAAGGTTTCAAAGACTATTAATACCATATTGTTATCCCCGGGATGGTGCTCTGTTGCATCTGGGATGAGAAGATCCTCACCACTTTTGGCCACCTGCCGGAGTACCCAACATGCTCTAAGGCTGTGTGTTGGTATGGTATCCGTTGTGCTATGAATTTTGCAGGGTCCGTTGAGCCATCCCTCCAATACGGTTCCACGCCCTGTAGAGGGTTTTTGCTTCTTTGTAATTAACTCGGGTGTCTTATGATAGTGCACCCTTTTACTTCGGACTAGGTGTATATTCGGAGCCGGATTATCCCAAAATTTTGTTTCGGTTTTCCAGGTGCTTTCCATCGCACAGTACTTTTGTACTATGGATGCCAAGTTGGCGAAGCGTGATATGTCACGGCGACTTATGGCATTAATGATTCCCTTGTCCGTGCAATTATTGCAGAAAAATGAGACTGCGTCTTCCTCGCGACAGTCCTTAACCTTGTTCATCACAAGGAGGAATCTGGCCCAATAATGATGTACTGTTTCCTCGGGCGCTTGCCTAGTGTGGGAAAGATCGTTTATGCTTGGGTGGGTGGGTGGATTTGAGTTCGAACCCTTACCCGATCTGAGACACAGGGGCCAAGGAGTTTCCAATCTTGGAAGTTCGGGTTTCGAGATGTTGCTCGATAAGTCTGGCCCGCCGCCTGATTCTAGGTTCAGGGCTTGGGTGAACTCCTCCCGTAAATGGGTATCTGGCTCGGAGAGCTAAGGAATCCGGACATAGTTAGTCCTCAAGATAGGGGAAGAATCGCCGCATTGTTCCTCCACCACCGCAATATGATGGGTGACCGGTGGAGAGTTAATCTCCCTTTGATCGAGTTTAAGCCCAATCCGATCATAGTCCGTAGTGACTCCCAAGGCGGCGATGCGATCCAAGAGCTCGTTTAGGGATCAGAGCTCCATTGGATCCATCTGCTCGGCAAATTCCGAGCCGACGTGGAGGCTGTTCTCGATGACCCGAGAAGTCATCATCGGTGCAGCAGCCGAACGGGCGGTCAGGATGAAACTGCCTAGACGGAGAGTTTGGCCGACAGCTAGGGCTCCCTCGGTGGTAATTTTGTTTTTAACAACGAGATGAGGCATCCTTCCTTACGACGACGGCAAAGTGGAACTCTCAATGAAAGCACCAATGTCGGTGTCAAAACCGGCGGATCTCGGGTAGGGGGTCCCGAACTGTGCGACTAAGGCGGATGGTAACAGGAGACAGGGGACACGATGTTTACCTAGGTTCGGGCCCTCTTGATGGAGGTAAAACCCTACGTCCTGCTTGATTATTCTTGATGATATGAGTGTTACAAGAGTTGATCTACCACGAGATCTGAGAGGCTAAACCCTAAAAGCTAGCCTATGGTATGATTGTTGTTGTCCTATGGACTAAAACCCTCTGGTTTATATAGACACCAGAGGGGGCTAGGGTTACACAAGGTCGGTTACAAAGGAGGAGATATAGATATCCGTATTGCCTAGATTGCCTTTTACGCCAAGTAAAAGTCCCATCCGGACACGAGACGAAGTCTTCAATCTTGTATCTTCATAATCCAACAGTCCGGTCAAAGGATATAGTCCGGCTGTCCGGAGACCCCCTAATCCAGGACTCCCTCAGAGGGGAATGGGAGGCGAATAGTAAGGCCGCTCATATTAAATAGCGGCTCGGGCGCCATTAATGGAGAGGAATGTGGGCGGCCATGGAAGTCAAAGGGCTCGCTTCCCAGTGAGCATGCGCAGCATACAACTCGCATGCTTCCCGGTGAGCCTACGCATTCGAGGACAGCTTGCACGCCTCTCGGTCAGCCTGCGCACCGGACTACGCTCGCACGCCTCCCGTTCAGTCAAGGTCAAGCAGCTGTCAGCACGGCGCCTCCTACATCCATTAAAACCAAGACACGTGGCATCACGTGAATGGTTAACAGAATGCACACGATTTGGATTATACAAATATTTGAGATATTAAAGTGGCAGCTATTTTTTTTCAAAATGTGCCTTTGTTGGTTGTCATTATTCGAGTGTGCCTTCTCTCAAAATGGACACCAAAAACACCACAGCATGTTGGGGGCCATTCCGTGATAGCATGCCAAGTTTCATGAATTTCAGACGAGTTTTGGATTTACTAGAATTTAAAAATAAAGTATCTCAACATTTTGCCGGCAATCAACAGTGCCCTGGTGTTTGAAATTCATTCCCGTTTCTTGCATGGGACCTAAGCATGCACCCAAGGACACAGATTTGATTTTTTAACCAATTTATATGCACTGGAGCATGTGCATGTAGTTCAAATTTGAACTATGAACAGAAATGCATTGAAAACTCGGTTAACGCATAAAAATGTCCAAACGAACCTCAAAAAATCACAAAAATTGACACAACACTCCTGTTCTTCTATGTTGACACGAGAAAATTTTTGAAAGCAATAAGAGGGAATGGATATCATTTCGTCCCCAAAGGTGGGACGTTCCCTACCAAAACCATCATGCTTGTTGTGAGAAGCTCTGGTTTGTGAGAAGCATATATCCAAACCTGCCCCAAATGGGACAAAACATTAACCACAACATGTTGATGCCGCTCCATAATAACATGCCAAGTTTCATAAATTTCAGACGAGTTTTGGATTTACTAGATTTTAAAAACCAGGTATTTCAATGTTTTGCTGGCAATCAACGATGCCCTGTGTTTGAAATTCATTCTCATTTCTTGCATGGGACCTAAGCATGCGCCCAAGGACACAGATTTGATTTTTCAACCAATTTACATGCACTGGAGCATCTGCATGTAGTTCAAATTTGAACTATGCACATAAATGCATTGAAAACTCGGTTAATGCATAAAAATGTCCAAATGAACCCCGAAAAATCACAAAAATTGACACAACACTCCTGTTGTTCTATGTTGACATGAGAAAAAATTTGAAAACAATAAGAGGCAATGGATATTGTTTCGTCCCAAAGGTGGGACGTTCCCTACCAAAACTATCATCCTTGTTGTGAGAAGCTCTAGTTTGTGAGAAGCATATACCCAAACCTGCCCCAAATGGGACAAAAAATAACCATGATATGTTGATGCCGCTCCATGATAGCATGCCAAGTTTCATGAATTTTAGACGAGTTTTGGATTTACTAGAATTTAAAAATCAGGTATCTCAACATTTTGCCGGCAATCAATGGTGCCCTGGTGTTTGACATTCATTCACATTTCTTTCATGGGACCTAAGCATGCAACCAAGAACACATATTTGAATTTTTAACCAATTTATATGCATTAGAGCATGTGCATATAGTTCAAATTTGAATTATGCACATAAATGCATTGAAAACTCAAGTAATGCATAAAAATGTCCAAACGAACCCCGAAAAATCCAAAAAATTAACACAACACTCATGTTGTTCTATGTTGACACTAGGGAAAAAATTGAAATCGAGAATAGGCAACGGATATCGTTTCATCCAGAAAGGTGAAACGTTCCCTACCGAAACCATCAGGTTTGTTGTGAGAAGCTCTGGTTTGTGAGAAGTATATACCCAAACCTGCCTCAAATGGGTCAAAAAATTTTACCACGGCATGTTGATGCCACTCCATGATAGCATGCCAAGTTTCATGAATTTCGAACGAATTTTGGATTTACTAGAATTACAAAAGCAAGTACGTCGACGTTTGCTGGAGAGCCACGGTGCCATGGTGTTCAAATTTCATCCCCATTTCTTGCATGGGACATAAGCATAAACCCATGGACACATATATGATTTTACAACCCATGTTGGTGCACCGGAGCATGTGCATGTAATTTAATTTTAAATTATGCACCTGAAATGGCTAGAAAACCAATTTAATGTATAAAATGTTCAAATGAACCCTGAATAATTCCAATTTTTTATGACACACATATAGTTGCATGTTCACTGCAGATAAAAGGTATAGCCATTCAAACACCGTCCATCGCCGTTGTGACCCCATTATGTAATTCAAATCAAGATGAAAAATCAAGTAGATCGCACACGGTTTATTATCACCAACTGTGTGAGATGCAGCACAAGATATCAGGGGAATCGTCGGTGTATAGTATGCCTATGGCTTACGCGAGAAGGTGCATCGGCTATAGTCCACAACCAGCGTCTCAAGCACACTAGCTCGCTCCCCAAGTATCATTTCACTATCCAATCGTTGCCAGTGAAAGATGGCCACCTGGACCCACATCGTGAGGACAACTTCGATGGCCCACTCCAGCGAGAGCGCGGGCGCAGCCGCCATGCGCGTGCTAACAAGGTGCATGATCGTGGCCGCATTCTGTGAGCGGGCACCTAGGGCAGCCCAAACGGCCGTTGTTGCTTCTCAGGTGGCGGCAGCAACATCTGCCTCGGGGATATCAACTAGCGAGAGTGGCACAGCAGTTGCACGTTCCGCAGCGGCGGCCTTAGCCCTAATGGAGGCCGCCCATGCCCAGCTCCTGGCGGTCACCACACAAATCGAACGAAGCTTCTCCGACAATGGTCGGCAACCTACGGCCAAAGAGCTGGCAATTGCCGAGAGCGTTCGAGCGACCATCCTTTCCTCTACCGCATACCTTGCAATGACGGAGCCCGTCCAAGCCCAGATCAAAGCCGCACACGCCCAACGCGTGGCGGCCTTTTCCAAAGAGATGGCGGACGTGGATGGCGAGATGCTTGTCGAGTATGGTGCGATGGATGCCATGGAGCCCCTTCCCCAGGAGACCGTCGGTGTGAGCTGGACATGGAGGCGGCGGCGAAGATCAACGAGCACCAGCTGTAGTAGTACTCTTTGTTCTGTTTAATTAAGAGAGCATGTCTTTAATTTGTTAGAGTAATGTTTAGGTTAGCTAGCTCTGTTTAATTGCTGAACTTGCTCGATTAAGAAGTGTGGGTGTGCTGTAGTCTCCTTTGTGTACCCAAATTATGTAATGACGTGGATGACATTGTAACCACGGAAATTTGAACCAAAATTTTTGATGTTCAAACTCATGACATACGGGTTAAGCTATCTAAATTGTTTGTGATGTTCACATACCGTACACAGTTCTGAATAAGGGACCGTGTCTGATGACACTTTGTGTGCCAGTTTTTTCGCTGAAGCGATTCCAAATTTTCGGCTTCCACAGAAATATCTACCTCCCCGCCCCCTCCCCCTTACCAAAAGCCACATTTCCCCTGTTTCCGCCTTCCTTTCCAAGTTGAAACCTTCACTCCTTGCTTGTAGCGCCATCTCCACGCTGGCGACCCTCCTTCACGCTGCTCGGCCTCGTCTATCCAGGCAGGTAATCCACACCCGACCCCCATCCTCCTCCTCCTTCCACATACCACATGCTCCGACCGCCGGCGCGAGCGTGACACCTTCCAACCAAATCACCGACCCCTCCATCAAATAAGCGCCACCATAAACCATGGTGCACGTAGTATAGCCAGGATCTCAAGGAGCATTTGGCAGCGGAGAAGCAAATTGTGGCCGCATGCGTGGATGAGGTCGCGATGGCTGCCATTCGTGCTGACCCCCGGATCTTGGAGGAGCACCTTGCCATTTGCTAGCTACACCGGTTAAGCATGCTCGGTTTACCCGTTGCGTGTGCTGCTTCTGCCTTTCCTTCACAAATTCTAGTGAATTGTGCTATCTAATTTTACCATGCAATATGTTGCTCTAGTGTATATGTTTTATATGTCGTGAAGTGTGGTGCTCACTTATTAACTATTTTGTTAATTAGTTGTCGTCTTTAGTTAACTATTTGGTTCAATTCTGCAAATGTGATTTTCAATTCTTCAAGCCACAATTTTGTATTGTCTTCCATGTGAGAAATAAATCGAAATTATCTTTACAAAATACATGAGAAACAAATAAAGTTGCTATATTTCCAAGTTGTCAAACATGCTTGGTTTGGTTATACATTGTGCAATGTGGTGCTCAGTTAATGTTTGGTTCATTTGTGTTGTGGTGTTTAGTTAACTGCTTGGTTTAATTTTGCAATGTGATGTTCAATAGATGTGGGTGCATTCTGTTATTATATACCATGTGAGGAATAAATTGAATTTGGCTGTAGTAAATACATGAGAAATAATCTGATGAATCTGCAATGTTCTTATTTTTCATCAACATATTTTACTGATAGCATGCGAACCCTTACTTAACCTGATGACTAACGACTGTATATGTGTTGCAGGGAAACAATGGGAGACACTGAGGTTTACAATCGAGGTTAGCACGTGCATGGTACGTTGTCTAATAGCACATTATTGTGCAATTGTAGGAACCATTCTAATATTTAGGTTTTTAACAATTTGGCCTTGCACATGTAGGTCCTGCTGTCAGAGGTTTTGACCCGCTGTTCGACCCTTTTTGCATATGGGGAAATGAGTTTCCCATGAATATCAATCAAATCAAGAAACTCAGAAAGATTGTTAGGATAAAAAAATTAGCGACAAAAAACAATAAGATCTTTGTCTGCACAATGAAGAAGACATCAGTTCACTACAAGATGGTACAAACTATTATACCATACCTTTTTTATTCATTTGCCCATTTCCAATATAGAGAAGATATTTATGTGCATCCTTGTTTTTAGGCCTTTCCACAACAGTTCACTGATGATTACCTCTCAAACCACCTCTATGGTCAGGAGGCGAGGAAGGTTTTCATACAACACCCACGGTTCAATATTGAAGTGTTCCTGAAGAGGATGAAGGACAGACGGTCAATCATCCATAGGCACTGGCCTAAAGTTGCAAAGACCTTCAACTTGAATGAATGCTCAATATTCGCCTTCCGCTTCAGCAGTTTTCTAGATGAGATTCATATGTCTATATACCGTCTATGATGTTAATTTCGAAAGGTTCTACATGTTGCATGTGAAACTTGGTGCTGATGCAGTTGTGTAATGGGGTAGCTGAGTGCTGAAGCTATATCATGTTGTACTTTGATGTATTTCAATTATGAAATTCTGCTTCCTTAATATAGAAATGAAATATATTATGTGCTTAATATGAATGTCAATTAGATTAATAAATGGATTATTAATAATGGGGCAATTAGCCTGCTAATTGGGTTTTCCTATTGCAAACGATTATTGAAAAAATACCATGAGCGATGACCTCAGGCAATGCACACAGTTTCTAGGAATAAACCGTGTTGGATCAATGAACAATCACACATGACTTTCTCTTTAAAACTGTTTGCGTTAGGCCACCTTGCGCAAACGTTTACCACATAAAAACTATGTGTGATGGACAACCTTTGCCACACAGTTTTTCTACGGACCGTGTGTGATGCATTCAATAACGCAAACGATAAAATTGTTAATATTGCGTGCAATGGCAACGCTATCACAAACGATTTAACGGGAAATATTGTGTGTGATGTACCTGTGAACGGAAATGTTTTCCTTGGAGCGACTATCTGGGATGTACATACGAACGGAAACGTTTAGCGGGGACTGACTGTGTGGGATGTACTTGCGACCGGAAACAATTTCGCCTGTATAATTATATTTTTTTAGATATACTGTACGTATTTTCGTATTTGAGCGCTCGCCGGTCGCACACGAACTCAATTTGCCGAGCGTGTGTGCCAGGAGGGCCATATCCCCGATGGTTTTTGGGTTGTGTGGGAAGGACCCCCCTATCTTCGTCACTCACTAGGCGACGGTTCCAAATGCCGTCGCGGAAAGGGGTTAAAAACAGTTTGTATAGCACCGACGCGTACTAGTGCTACCTGACCAAATAAAAATCTAACATTTTCCCAATTTTAAGTGCTGGCAGATTTTAGCAACTATCACAAGTCAAGCAATCAACCTACACATGCAATTCTAAGAGTGTAGCAGCGGAAAGTAGAACATTACATATGAAGGTAAAGGGAAAGGTTTGGAGAAGGCAAACGCAATGTAGACACAGAGATTTTTGGTGTGGTTCCGATAGGTGGTGCTATCGGACGTCCATGTTGATGGAGACTTCAACCCATGAAGGGTAACGATTACGCGAGTCCCGGGAGGGATCCACCCACGAAGGGTCCACAAAGAAGCAATCTTGAATATCCCACCATGGCCATCGCCCATGAAGGACTTGCCTCACTCGGGTAGATCTTCATGGAGTAGGCGATTTCCTTGCCCTTACAAATTCCTTGGTTCAACTCCACAATCTTGTCGGAGGCTCCCAAGTGACACCTAACCAATCTAGGAGACACCACTCTCCAAAAGGTAATAGATGGTGTGATGACGATGAACTCCTTGCTCTTATGCTTCAAATGATAGTCTCCCCAACACTCAACTCTCTCTCTCTCGCAGATTTGGCTATGGTGGAAAGATGATTTGAGTGGAAAGCAACTTGGAGAAGACTAGAGATCAAGATTCTTGTGGTTGGATTGGAATGTCTTGGTCTCAACACATGAGTAGGTCGTTCTCTCTCAGAAAATGAGTAGTGGAAGTGTAAGCACGTTCTGATGGCTCTCTCACAAATGGAGAAGGGGGAGGGGTATATATAGCCTCCACACAAAATCCAACCATTGCACACATTTGACCCCACTCGGTCAGACCGAATAGAAGAACTCGGTGGACCAATTCAGTTCAAAATGTGAACTTTAGGAATCTCGGTGGGACCAACATGATCAACTTGGTGGGACCGATGTGCCAGGGTTAGGGCAAAACCTCATCTTGGTGAGACCAATTTCAGGAGTGAGCAAACAGAGAGTTGGTCAAGCAAACTTGGTGGGACTGGTTGCATATTTTGGTGAGACTGAAATAATTACAACAGGCAACAGAGAGTTTGCAAAGCCATCTTGGTGAGACCGAGATCCCGATCGGTGAGACCAAATTGTTTAGGGTTTCTGGTAGTGGCTAGGTCAAATGAACTCGGTGGGGCCAGATAGATCAAATTGGGGGCCGAGTTTGACTTTTAGCTTTTGGACATATGCGGAAATGAGAAAATGGTTGAGGGTTTTGGAGCAACATCACTAAGCACTTTAAGCAAGTAGACCATTAAGCAACACCTCATCCCCTTTTAATAGTATAGGCTTTCCTATGGACACAATGTGATCTTGGATCACTAAAATGAAAATGAAGAGTCTTGATCCTTTGCCAATCTTTTCCTTCGCATTTTGAGGGGTCCACGTCTCTAGTCCATGCCATGCCAATCATTGAACTTTCTGATATATTTAACTTGAATGGATATTAGTTCAATGAGCTATATGTTGTTATGAATTACCAAAACCACCCGGGAATTAGTTGCACTTTCAACTAGACCGGGTGCTAGTTACTACCGACTGGAATATAAATATCCCCTAGCCTCGGTACACACACTAGAAAGAATTGAGGCCTTATCGGATCATGCTCCATTGCTAACCGATTTTGGACAATCAGCTCCAAGTTCTAGCTGTCATCAGTTTATATTTGAACTGGGATGGCTCACTGGAGAGGGATTCCATGACCTGGTCAAGAAAGTGTGGGCGCGTCAACCTTGTGGTAACACACACATCCAATGATGGAACAATCGAATATGTGCCTAGCGTCGATTCCTTTGTGGATGGGCTAAGCATATTGCTGGCATATACGAAAAAGAAAAGTTGTGACTATCTATCTTAATTGATTCCCTTGATAAAATTGCGGAGGTGAGGCCTCTTTCTGCTGCGGAGATTGAGCAAAAATGCCATCTAAACGAGCAGATTGCCCGCTTGTTACGCGAGGAAGAGATTAAATGGTACCAACGTTGCAAGGTTGACTCGCTCGTTCTACGTGATGATAATACGAAATACTTTCAAATGCTGGCCAATGGCAGACATAGAAAGAAAAGTATATTCTGTCCAGACCAAGAGGAAGGCCATATCGAGTGGGAGGCACCACTCAGAAATTTTATTATTAAGTATTACAAAGAGCTTTTCGGACCTTTAGCTGAAACAAATTTTGAGATGGACGAGTCTATTACCCATGACATCCCTCATGTTTCGGAAGCGGAAAATGAATTCCTAACCACCTAGTTCTCCGAGGAGGAAATTCGAACCGTTGTGTTTCAGATGGAACACAACAAGGCTCCGAGACCGGATGGTTTTCCGGCAGAGTTTTATCAATGTTTTTGGGATGTGATTAAGGCGGATTTGGTTCGGTTGTTTAATGAACTGCATACTGAGGACCTTGATACCTCTCATTTAAACTTTGGGGAAATTATCCTACTGCCCAAGTCTAAGGAGGCCAGTGGTATTCAACAATATCGACCAATTTACCTCCAAAACGTAAGTTTTAAAATCTTTACGAAGGTTGTAACTAATCGTTTGAATGCGGTGGCTGACCATGTTGTCAAACCCACCCAAACAACATTTATTCAAGGACGCAACATACTAGATGGAGTTGTTGTGCTGCATGAAACTGTGCATGAGCTTCATCACAAAAAGTTGAATGGAGTCATCTTTAAAATAGATTTCGGAAAAGCCTATGATAAACTTAAATGGCCATTTCTGTTGCAAACTTTACACATGAAGGGGTTTTCACAAAAATGGTATCGATTGGTAGAGAGTTTTGTGTCTGGAGGTAGTGTGGCCATCAAGGTTAATGATGATGTTGGCAACTATTTTCAGACTAGGAAGGGGCTTCGCCGAGGGGACCCGCATCCCCTATTTTGTTTAACATAGTGGCCAACATGTTAGCTACCCTTGTTGAGCGGGCTAAATTGGTCAGTCAAGTCAACGGTGTTATTCCTCATTTGGTAGAAGATGGTCTATCTATTCTACAATACACGGATGACACTATTTTTTTCTTGGATCATGATTTAGAGAAAGCATGAAATCTCAAGTTGCTTTTATGTGCTTTTGAGGAACTTTCTGGTCTCAAAGTTAATTTTCATAAGAGTGAACTATTTTGCTTCAGCAATGCTATAGAATCTGCACCTGAGTATGCTGAGATTTTTGTATGCCAGCTTGGGCAATTCCCGAATCGGTATCTGGGTATTCCCATACACTATTGGCGCTTAACTATCGCTGAGTGGAAGCATGTGGAAGAGAGACTTGAGAAACGACTAGCCAGCTGGAAGGCGAAGCTCTTGTCTTATGGGGGGCGATTAGTCTTGATCAGCTATGTCCTCAGCAACATGGTTTTATACATGTTGTCATTCTTTCACCTGCCAAAAGGGGTTCTTCAGCGTCTCGATTACTTTAGATTTAGATTTTTTTGGTAGTGTGGTAACAAATCCAAGAAATATCGACTGGCTACGTGGACTGTATTATGTCGACCTAAAAGTCAAGGGGGACTTGCAATTCAAGACCTTGAGATTAAAAACATCGCTCTTCTCAGCAAATGGGTGTACAAACCACTCACTGAGAATGGAGTATGGCAGGAAATCATTCGTAACAAGTACATGGGATCCAATGCTATTTCTCAAGTCTATTGGAAACCTGGTGATTCACATTTTTGGAGTGGGGTAATGAAGGCCAAGGAATTCTTTTTCCAATTTGGAACATTCTCGGTTAGGGACGGTTCTCAGGTTCGATTCTGGGAAGACACCTGGCTAGGGACCACCCCTCTCATGGTGCAATACCCTAGCTTGTACAGGATTGTAAGACATAAATTTGTCATGGTCAAACAAGTTTTTGGACAAGAAAACCCTGATATTTCTTTCCATAGGGATCTTTTAGGACCTCGCGTGGCAGTATGGAATGAATTACCCATACGTCTGGAGGCTATTTGGCTATCAGGAGAACCGGATATCTTTCGATGGAAGTTGCACCAGAATGACAAGTTTTGAGTCAAGTCCATGTATGATGTAATGGTTCATAGTGAGGTTCCGGTTGATAACAGAAAATTGTGGAAGCTCAAGATTCCTCTAAGGGTGAAGATATTCCTCTGGTTCCTAAATAGAGGGGTCATCTTAACTAGAGATAATTTGGCACGACGCAACTGGCAAGGTGCAAGCAATGTGCCTTTTTCCAACATAACGAGTCTATTAAACACTTACTTTTTGAGTGTAAGTTTGCTCGGACAGTTTGGGCCATAGTTCAAGTAGCTTCAAACTTGTACCCCATGTAGTGCACGTAACATGTTCGGCAACTGGTTGCGGGGAATCGATAAATAATTTTCTACACACATTCTTGCGAGGGCGGTGGCCTTATGCTGGGCATTGTGGCTTACCAGGAATGATGTTATGTACGTGATGGCTCCGTACTTGGTCTATCCTGCAGAGGCCAGAGGACATGGATCTTTTTATGATGGCGTCTATACGGCTGGAGCATACGGTCAGGGGGGTTTTCTACCCCATGGATGGCGGTGTGATATCCGGATAGGATCTGCCACGTCATAGGATGTGCTAAACTTTTCTATAATTTATTTTTTTAGTTTCAAACCTTTGGACTTGTTGGCTGTGTGCATCTAGCTATGCAGAGGACGTGCCTTCTTTCGATGTGATTGTATCGTCTCAATAATTCAATTCAATGAAATGCGCCTTATCAAAAAAAGTATCGTAGCGATTTCAGGTTGCAAATGCCATTAGGTAGCCTGGTTGGAACACTCAGATACATCAAGTGTGGCAGATGAACTATATTAGATGGAAGATTGCCACAACTATGCAGATCAAGTGTTTCCAAGTGTTGTAGCATTCTAATATGCATTGGAAGCTGGCATGAACTAGTGCTAGTAATGCATAAATACCTTAGCTGATGCAGTTTACACAGTCGAGTGAGGTCAACTTTACCATTATTGGTGTCAATAAAAAGGACACGGAGGAATTTGAACAAAGACAGAGGATGTGTATAATCAGAACTCCCAAATAACATACACGACCGAACTTTGGACATGTTGATCTTCTTCAATATTTTCCGACCATTACAGCGGATAGAAAGCCAACAGGCCTTGTAATCGAGCCTCATATTGGCTCATGGGTCGTCAATTATTGTGAAAAAAATTCTCTTCCGCAGACTTCACCAAGATAAGATCAAGCATCATATCATGTACTCTAAAACATGTAGCTGACCATCTATTGTCAGAACCTACGGGTTGAATAAGGCTTCTATTCACAATCTCATTGAAATAGTTTCTTGCAACCTTGTCAATATCTTGCCCATTTTCCTTACTGATAAACCCTTCAGCTATCCATTGACGTTCCAGAATATACCTCTCTATTGTGTAGTCCTTTGGGTACATACCAAGATACAACAAACATGTCTTCAGATGACAAGGAAGATCTTTGTAGCTCAAATTTAAGATTTGCCTCATTTCATTCAAGGTGTAGTTTGTTCCTGAGCCCAAAGATTTCCTTACATGCTCCCACCTCTCCTTTTGCATGGTACCTTCACTAGCTAGCATGCTAGATATACTAATAAGTGCAAGAGGCAAACCACCACATTTTTGAGAATTTCAACAGAAACATCTCTAAGATGGTGAGGGCAGGATTCTTCCGATCCAAATATCCTGTAAAAAACAACGCTTCGGTACAACCCCCCACACAAAACGTATAAAGGGCAATATGGACTTTTGACATGGAATTACGAGTGACCTAGCATGGATTCAAACTCTGCACCCCCACCTTACAAAGTGCCGCTACTAACCAGTCAACGCATGGGAGGTTAGTGACTAATAAGGAGCGTACCACTTTAAGAACTAACTACAACACAGAATCCAGGCAGTTTTTAGATTTTATATCTTTTCTTGGAAATTATGAATATTTTTAAAAGCGAATAATGTTTGAAAATCCAGCAATTGTTTCAACAACTCTAACAAACTTTGATAAATCATTTTTTCTTAAAAGCTTGCCTTTTTTGACAGGAACCATCTTCGAAATCCTAAATATTTATTGAAAAAATGCGGACATTTTTTGAACTTAGAGAACAAAACTTGTTAATCGGAAAATTTTGGAAATTCTGAACAATTTATTAGAAATGCGAACATTTTAAGTAATTCTCAAATATTTCTTGAGTTTTGAGAACAATTTGAAAACATGAGCATTTTTAACATTCTGAATAGTTTACAGAAAATAATAACCTTTTTCTGAAATCTTCGTATATTTTGGAATTTATGAAAAAAATGAAAACACGAGTATTTTTAAAATTTTCTAAAAAATTCAAACATTTTGGGAAACTGCAAACAATGTTTAGAAAACCCGAACTTTTTGAAAGTTACAAACATTATGGGAAAACATGAACATTATTGGAGTTTTGATGGAAAAATTGTAAACAGCAAGAATTTTAACATTCAGAACAATTTCTGGAAAAAGGAACATTTTAAAAAAATCCTGTTCTTTTTTTGAATTTATACAAACAATTGAAAATGCAATTTTCGAAATGCTGAATAACTTTTTAAAACCATGAACCAATTTTGAATTTTCCAAAAAAATTGAAATCACAAACATTTCTAAAAAATGTAAATAAATTTGAACAGAAAACAAGAAATGGAAAAGGAAACATGAATCAATTAAAAAGTCAGGAGGGTCCATATGAGAGCATGTTTTTTCGGCATATTCAAATAACCTCAATTTTTCCGTGAGCTTATATGACCAATTCAAGGAACCATGCCCAGTTATTTGAGTTTTCAACATTTTTTGCATTTCTTGGAGTTTTTTGAGTGAACAATGCCCGATAAATAGCCAATGTGACACAACTTGCATACGATGTCAGAAATTGTTGAAATCTGACATGGATGACTACCATGAGCATTCCCACGTGCTGGCAAAAGTTACGTCATTTCATGCATGTCCAAAAATAAATCATTTTCAACAGAGATTGTTCAAGCAGGCGAGAAGGGACCGTATGAGAGTACGGGGACATTTTGTGAAATTCCAGATCATTTTTTAATTTGTATTGAAAAAGAATATGGTATTCTAAAGAAATTTTCGAACAGGTTTCAAAATGAATGATAAAGTTCAAGAAGGGGAAAATCAATTAACAAAAAAGAGAAAAATAATGAAAATTTAGAGAAGAAAAAAATGTTTAGGCCCTAGAAAATAAAAAAATCATAAAATATTCGCAAATATGAAAAAGTGTTCACACCTTCAACATGTGGATGCCCACCAGTTGACCAAAGTAGATGCCCTTTTTTTGAATGTCCACAAAAAGCCATGTTCAACCTAGGGTGTCCAGATAGGCGAGAAAGCTCCGTTGAGAGCACGTTGTTTCTCAACATCCGTTAAATGGCTGATGCATGCTCACACGTTATGCAACTTGCATATAGTGTCAAAATTCGTTCAAACCATGGAACATAACAAAAGCCTATTTAAAAACACATGATTTGTTTCCTAAAAATTCAGAAAGTTACATTAGCCACATAAGAAGCTAAAAAGAAAGGAAGTGTTCAAACAAAATTTGTTCAAAATGTTAGTTCTGAAGTTTGCACGCTCATCATATTTCTTTAGAAGTGTTCAAAATGTTGCTCGGAAAAATGTTCTCAACATTTTGAACTACCATATTTCCTTAAATTTTTTGAAATGTTCATGCATGTAAAAAATGTTATTTATTTTTTAAAATGTTCATGATTTTATGAAAAAGGACTTTTTCAAAATGTGTTCAAGTGGTTCAAAACAAGTTGGATTATAAAACATTATTCATTTTTTTTAAATTCATTCAGAATTTTCTTGGTGTTACAACCTGCATACGGGTTTATTGGGTCCGAAAGCCACCAAAACGTGTGTACCATGTTTACTAGGGTGCTGCATAGTTTATCAAAATAATAATAATTAGGTTGCTGCATTTAAGCACGTCACTTTATTCCGGCGTTTCTCCATCGAAGCTAGTGCATGGGTTCCCTTGATTGGATCAGGCAGTAGCCATTGCATGCACTGATGCACAAGGTTAGTTTATAGGCCTAATTAATAGCGGTGATTAACAGAGATTTATTTCTGATTTCTTCTGTGTGTTTTTTATGGTCTTCCCGTTTTGGGTTCATGGGCCCAATAAATCCGGCCGATGGGATTCTTAAGTTTGCACACTCCCTATTATTAACATAAACTAGTCAGCTCAACTGGTGAGCGACTCAGCTTGATGAAAGTGCGTTATATCGACTAGAGAGGGGGTGAATAGGAGATTTTTATGAATTCTTCACTGAGGAATTTGCGGGTGAGGAAATTCCTGAGTGAAGAACTACTTGCAGCGGAATAAGTACTCAGAAGTAAACATAGCAGTGCATGAGCGTGGTCTCCATGATGAAATGAAAACAAGTACAGAGTACAGAAAGCGTAAACACATGATAGCACAGGATAACGCAAATAGACTGAAGAAATAGAACTGAGGAAATTGAGAAAGTCTTCAGTCAAAGTCTTCAAACAGATATGAACAAGCACTCAACAAATAAAAGAGGAAATGGAAGGGTTGACGAAATGGAACCAGGTAGCTTGGTGAAGACAATGATTTGGTAGACCAGTTCCAACTGTTGTGACAGTTGTACGTCTGGTTAGGGCGGCTAGGCATTTAAACCAGAGGACACACAGTCCCGGACACCTAGTTCTGAACACGCAGTTCAGAACACTCAGTCCTCACCGTATTCCCCTTGAGCTAAGGTCACACAGACCTCTCCCAATCACTCGTGGTAAGTCTTTAGGTGACTTCCAAACCTTCACAGACTTGGTCACTCGGCGATCCATAATTTCCTCTTGGATGCTCTAGACCATGATGCCTAACCGTCTGGAAGATGCACAGTCTTCAAAGGTAACAAGTGTCGGATCCACGCAGGATCAATCTCTTCAGTGATGCTTAATCACTTTGGGTTTGTAGGTGTTTGGGTTTGGGTTTTCCTCACTTGATGATTTTCACTCAAAGTCCTCGGAGGATGGGATGCTCTCAAATGACAAGTGTAAGTTTCTCTCGGAGTAGCCAACCAGCTAGTGGTTGTAGGGGGGCGGCTATTTATAGCCTAGGGAGCAGCCCGACATGAGAAGACATAAATGCCCTTCAATGATGTGACCGTTAAGCGGGTAGATATTTTGGGACAGCTAGCGCATAGCACATCAACGGTCGGAATTTTGAGTATCAAATTCCTCAGGGCTATCATGTTCCTCACTGTGTAGGCAATCCGCACTGGCGAATTCCTAACTCCTCAGTCAGAACAAACTCCTCAAAGACCAGAAGAACTTCGTCTCTATCACTGAAGAAATTTGACTGAACTGTATGAGATTTCCAATGGCTTCACTCGAAGGGATTGGTAGGTGGGATTTGAGTTGAGCATCACATGGAAACTTTTCCTTAGTATTTCCTCGACCCCCTTTAACAGTACGGTGTTTCCAATGACTCAAGAAAGAGAAAATGAAACTACGAAAACAAAAGTCTTCATGCTTCATGTTCCTCGTATGAATATCAAGTCTTCAGGATTGCACCAATTTCTTCAGTTTCAAAGTCTTCAGAAAGCCAAAGTCTTTAGTTGAAGAACTTCATTTTTAGGGGTCGACTTTCTCTGTAAATATCAAACTCCTCATAGACTTATGGACCTGTGTACACTCATAACACATTAGTCCGTTAACCTATAAGTCTTCAATAAACCAAAATCACTAAGGGGCACTAGATGCACTTACAATCTCCCCCCTTTTGGTGATTGATGACAATATAGGTTAAGTTTTCAACAGGGATAAATAAGGATGGCAATGGGTAGGGTATAGGGCGGGCACAACAATCCCATACCCATGCCCATGTTGCTCATGGGCACAAAACCACACCCATACCCATGCCCACGGGCATAAAACACTGCCCATACCCATACCCATCGGGTACCCATACCCACCGGGCACCCATCGGGCAGCTCAATAATACATATATTATGCCATCACCAATACAAAATATAACAAAAATAATTAATTATGTCAATTCACAGTTAACAAGCATAAGTAAATAATCTGACTGTGTTCGCAAGACCAATGGTCGAACAATCACACGCAGCAGTAAATATCCTTATTACATGAGTAGCCAATAATAGCAGTGCAAAATTATGTAAAACAAAAAAGTACATCTCCACATCTTGAAAGATGATTTTATTAAATAACAAATGTGCTTTCTATTGTAGCCACCAACCAGTAGCTCCAAGACTTCATCCTTGAGTGATAATTGAAGTAGATTCATCCTTCACATGATGCAGATCAAAAGAACATGATTTAGTTATGCAGCAATAATCTTACAATTTAACAGCAAAATCTTGAAGTGCAAACAACAAGGTTGCAACAAAAGTAGTTACCATCTCTTCTTCATTGTCCTCAAGAACACTTCGAAATGTTGCAAAGAGAGTGGAATTCCAGCCACCTAATGAAATAACCAACAATTAATATGTAAACAGCAAGGTATTTCGAAAATAAGAATAAGATGCAAGTTCAAACATTGAGTACCTAATAGATCAGCACGAGACCAAGCTTGCATGCACATGAGAGCTTCAGCCACATTAGGAGTAAGTCTACTACGGTGTGCACTAAGAATTCTACCACTAGTACTGAATGCACATTCTGAAGCAACAAATGTTATAGGAATAGGCAATATATCATGAGCAAGTTTCTGTAAGGTAGGATACTTGACGCCCCCAACCTTCCACCAATCAATGATGTCCAGGTCTTGTGTTCTAGGCAGAGGAGCTTCTTCCAAATACAATTTGTCGGTGTTCTGGGAACGGGGGTCCCCAGACTTGCCTACCTGTGGCCTGCGGCATGGCATAGGTGGGGGCCCAGCGCGGCCCATCTTCATCAGCCCAAGCTCAAGACCCTCGCGAGGGGCCAAGCCTTGCGGGGCGGATGACAGGAGGCTTCCTCAAGAGCGGCCTCATCAGGCAGGCTCGTGAGGAGGCAGAGAGATCAATGCAAGGGTACCTCGCGAGGATCCCATGACGCAAGCCATGACGATCAAGGCCAGGCGGGCGCCAGGCGGGCGCCGGCCTACGCAGGGTCCTTGTTTCCCCTTTGGTGCAAAGGGGGCGAGCATAGGCCAAGGTATCAGGCAAAGGTTACCATTCCGGTGCAATGAGACCAAGACCAGCCGGACGGCCGGACGGAGGTCACCGTGGAGCCCAAGACGGCGTCATCACCAGTGCTTTTGGCAGCCGAAGACCACCTTTGGTCAGGATAACTTGTACTAGATGTTCCCCTTCAAAATGGCCAATTGTTGGCGCCCTTCCCGCTCAATTATTCGGGGAGAGGCCCAGGGCCTCTATAAATAGAGCTAGCCACCACAGAGTAGAGGGACGGCGAGAGATCTGGTAGAACCCTAGCAGAGGGAGAGAAAACCCAGTAGAGACCAAGTAGAACACACCGCATCAGCTCAAGAACACCCCTCGCGAGGCTGTTCTTCCCTTGTACTGTCCATCATCAGCCCCAGAGGCAATCCACCACACCACACACTGGAGTAGGGTATTACACCACAACGGTGGCCCGAACCAGTATAAACCTCGTGTCTCTTGTGTTGTTCATCATTTTCATCTTAGTTCGCACGGGAGGATCAGACGTAGATCGGTAGGGGAGAGATCTCCGCGCGCACCCAAGTGTTCGAACCTCAAGGGTCTACTGGAACCCGAAATCCGACATTTGGCGCGCCAGGTAGGGGTGCACCGGAATCTTTCTTTCGTTGTTCGCATGTGATCTTCCCTCGTGTCCATGGCTGACCCTCGTCGGGCTCGCGCCGAGCGCCGGGCTGCTCGTGCCACTCGCGTCGCCCAGACGGCGCCCGTCAGCGTCCCCCCTCCTTGTTCCCCGTCACCTGCCGCCAATGCCGCCACCGGCCCGGCGGGGAACAAGCAGCAGGCATCGTCCCAGCATCCTTCGGTGCGGCGGGATGGCCGCACCACCACCCCGTCGCTAACTCCAGCTGGCTCGTCGTCCCACGCCCATCACGCACCCATGGCTGCGCACACCTCACTGCTCTTGGCGCGGGAGCTCCTGCACTATTGCCCCGTCGACAACCTCTACGAGGACTGGCTCGCCCACATCACCGAGCTCGTCAGTGCCGCAGGGGGCTCCCCCTTGCGGTCCCTCTCGCTGCTTCGCCCTCCGTCACGTGCAGGGGGCGAGGATCAGGAGGCGCCTCCGCCGCCTCCTCCCTCGGAAGGTGCCTTGGCTCCAAGGCGCGGAGCCCGAGGGCGGTACCCTCCACGTCCGGCGCCTGCGCAGCAAGAAGGGAGCTGCCAAGAGATCCCACGTCCCCGGGAAGGTGCTCGCGTGCTCCCAGCGCTAGCGCGCCGAGATCGCGCCCCAGCGCCTCCACGACGAGACCCCGCGCTGCTCCCAATAGCGGCGCAAGGTGACCCGCAAGAACAAGTCCAGCACCAGCAAAGGGCTCCGGTGGCCACGGCGGGCTGCCTCGCCTTCACCCCCGAGATGCGCGGCATCACATCGCCAGGCAAGTTCAAGCCTGACCTCCCTCCCTGCTATGATGGCACAGCGGACCCCACGGAGTTCCTGCAGCTCTATGAGCTGGGCATCGTAGCCGCCAACGAAGACGAAAAGGTCATGGCGAATTGGTTTCCCATGGCGCTCAAGGATGGCGCCCGCACCTGGCTCCTGAACCTGGCTCCCGGCACGATCTCCTCCTGGAGCGAGATGTGCACCCGCTTCGTCGCGAACTTCTAGGGCACTCACGACAGGCCCTCGGCCGTGAGCAACCAGCGCCGCATCAAGCAACAGCCGGGAGAAACCCTACAGAAGTACATCCAGCGCTTCAACTACGCTCGCCTCAAGATCCCCAAGGTGACTGAAGAAGCTATCATCTCAGCCTTCTCCGACGGCGTGCGCGACGTCAAGATTAAGGAAGAGCTAGCAATCCATGAAGACCTGCGCACATCCCTGGAGCTGTTCAACTTGGCGACCAAGTGCACCAGGGCTGAGGAAGGGCGCCTCTCCCTCCTCGAGCTCCCGGCAGCCGACCCGGAAGAAAAGAAGCTCAAGGCCAAAGACGTGAAGCGCAAGGGGGCTGCCGTGCTAGCAGCGGAACCGGACACCAAGCGAGGCAGGGATCAGCCTGAGTCATCCAAGCGCGGACGATACTGCGTGTACCACGACCTCCACACCCACAACACCAACGAATGTCAAGAGCTCAGAGCCATGCGAGATGGGCGAATCGGTCGACGCCCAGAGCGCAACGACAGGGGCTATGGACGAGGAGGAGGAAGAGGTGGCGGACGATGGGAAGACCGTGGCCTTCGCCAGGGATGGCGTGACTGCCCTCGTGAGGACCGCTGGCAAGACCAGCCTCGCGAGGGAGGCTGGAGGGACCAGCCTCGTGAGGGCCACCCGCACGGCAACGCAGGCCTCCCTCCTCTTCCGCCACCACCAAGGAGGAATGAAGACCAACACCAAGACGATGGGGCTGGGGGCTTCCAAGAGCCGCGTGCAATTGCTTGCATCTTGGGTGGTGCCCAGGCCCCAGCCTCACAATGCATCTTCAAGCAGTTTGCTCGTGAGGTGAATGCAGTCATTCCCAAGCTTGAGGCCACGCGCCCTCTCAGGTGGTCTTCGTGCGCGATCACGTTCAGTTCCGCAGACCAGCTCAAGTGTGCGGCAACGGCCGGAATCCTCCCGATGCTTTGCTCCCCAGTCATCAGCAACGTGCAGGTCACCAGGACCCTCATCAATGGTGGGGCAGGACTCAACGTCCTATCCGTCGAGACGTTCGAAAATCTCCAAGTGTCGTACGACCAGCTTCAGCCGACCAAGCCTTTCTCAGGAGTCACCGATGGTTCCACTGTTCCAATTGGGCAGGTTCGCCTTCCGGTCACCTTCGGGCAACGCAACAACTACCGCACCGAGCTCATCGACTTCGACGTCGCTCACATCCGCCTGTCGTATAATGCCATCCTCGGGTACCCAGCCCTAGCCAAGTTTATGACAGTGACTCACCATGGTTACAATGTCCTCAAGATGCCAGGAAGCGGTGGAGTCATCACCGTACCCTATGAAGAAAGGGATGCAGTGTGCACGCTTGAGCATGCTTCCAAGCCGCAGCAATCGAAGACCCAGATCACAGGAGCGGGAGGCCTCCCGAGGCGACGCTCAAGAAGAAGAAGACCTCACCTGGCCCGAGCCACAGGGAAGCAGGCACCTCCGGAGGTATTGCGTCAGGATTTGCGCCCGATCAGGGAGCACCACCCTCTCGCGCATAGGAAGGTGCGCCCGGTGCCCTGCTCAGGCAGGGCTCGGGGGCTCTCTCTTGGAGAGCCGCTGACCTTGCAAAGGTCGCGGGGGAGGCGCTCGGGCACCACTTGAAGGAGTGCTTTCAAGCACGCTTCCCTTAGGAAGGTACAAGTCAAAGGAGACCAAACCCTCAGGAGTTCATCGCAAGGAACACCCATGAGCTACAAGAGTCCAGAGTCATGCGCGGCAGCCGCCGCTTACCTGCCGTGGCCCCACATCCAGACGAGGATGGAGGGCTGCGCGTCTGCGTCGACGTACCAGGGCTCAACTGAGCTGCGTCCCAGGAGCGCCTATGGCCTTCGGCCGTAGGGCGCTGTGAGGGACCACCTCACAGCTACGTTCGCATGCCCTTCGGCCCGCCGGGCGCGGTCGCCGCACATCAGCGCCTGTTCACGAGCATTCTGGAGGCTCAGGAGGTCAGGCATCGCGCGGTCCTGGCGGAGGTGGCGATGGTCCCCGAAGACCTGCACGTGCCACCGGAGCCTCCCGAGGCCCCTGGGCCCCGAGGGCTCATGAGGGCCAACGTCTTCACCGTGCATCGCTTACTTCCTCAGCATCACTTCATCTTCAACAGCACCAGGAGACATCTTTCAGAGTTCTACTTTCAGCTGGGAGCGCCCACAGGGCTGCACCATTCCCAGGCCGTGTGGGTCCGTCCCCGCGGCATGTATCCATTTTGGTTATGCTCTTTATTTACCTTGTTGGGGGCACCCCTCGGGCTGCATCATCCCCACTCCGCTCGGGCCCGACCCAGCGGCGGTTGCTTTTACCTGTGCTTGCTTGAAATTGGATTTCCTCCTATGTGCTTAACATACCTGACCTAATCACCTGCTCGATCGACGCCTATCTGAAGAGCCGCTCGCTCTGGAACGGCGCGTGCGCACGGGTCCGTCCCTGCAGCATTGATAAACCTGAGTGGTCGAGCTCTGGCCGCGGCAGCCCCGCACGGCGCCACCTCACCAGGCCCTCAGTGCCCTGACCGCTCCCTTGGAGTGACCATAGGTTGGCCGGCGACCGTAACAATAGGTGAGGGAGTCCTGGATTAGGGGGTGTTCGGATAGCCGAACTATACCTTCAGCCGGACTCCTGGACTATGAAGATACAAGATTGAAGACTCCGTCCCGTGTTCGGAAGGGACTTTCCTTGGCGTGGAAGGCAAGCTTGGCGATATGGATATGAAGATCTCCTACCATTGTAACCGACTCTATGTAACCCTAACCCTATCCGGTGTCTATATAAACCGGAGGATTTTAGTCCGTAGGACAACATACACATCAACAATCATACCATAGGCTAACTTCTAGGGTTTAGCCTCTCTGATCTCGTGGTAGATCTACTCTTGTACTACCCATATCATCAATATTAATCAAGCAGGACGTAGGGTTTTACCTCCATCGAGAGGGCCCGAACCTGGGTAAAACTTCGTGTCCCTTGCCTCCTGTTACCATCTGGCCTAGACGCATAGTTCGGGACCCCCTACCCGAGATCCGCCGGTTTTGACACCGACATTGGTGCTTTCATTGAGAGTTCCTCTGTGTCGTCGCCATTAGGAAGGATGCCTCGCCCCGTCTTTAAAGGCGGCACCGTTGCTAAGGGAGCTTTGGCTATCGGCCAAACCCTCCCGCTAGGTGGTTTTCTTATGACCACCTGTTCGGCTTCTGCGCCGATGATGACCTGTCGATCCATCGAAAACAATCTTCATGTCAACTCAGAACTTGCCGAGCAGTTAGATCCAATAGAGCTTTCCTCCATAAACGAGCTCTTGGATCGCTTCGCTGCCCTGGGAGTCGCTACGGATTACGACCAGATTGGGCCTAAAACCGATCTGAGAGAGATTAGCTCTCCCCAGGCCACCCATCATGTTGCTGTTGTAGAGGGACAGCGCGGCGGCCCTTCATCTATCTTAAGGACTCGCTATGTCCGGATTCTCGATCCCTCCAAGCCGGATGTCCGCGGAGGGGAGGATATCACTCAAGACTTGAACCTAGAATCAGGCGACGGACTGGATTCATTGGACGACATCCAGGAATCCAAATTTTCGAGTTCGGAAATTCCTCGGCCTTTGAGCCTCACAAGGGGTAAGGCTTCGGATTAAATTCCACCCACCCACCCGAACATTAGCGATCTATCCCAAATCAGGCAAGAGCCCAAAGAAACAGTACATCATTACTGGGCCAGATTCCTCCTGGTTATGAACAGGATAAAGGGCTGTCGTGAGGAAGACGCAATTTCATTCTTCTGCAGTAATTGCACGGACAAGGGAATACTCAACGCCATAAGTCGTCGTGATATAATACGCTTCGCTGACTTAGCATCCATAGTACAAAAGTACTGTGCGATGGAAAGCACCCGGAAAACCGAAACAAAATTTTGGGACAATCCGGCCCTTAAGGCAAGCCCAGTCCAAAATAAAAGGGTGCATCATTGCCAGACACCCGGGTCAAACACCAAAAGGCAAAAACCCTCTACAGGGCATGGAACCGTACTGGAAGGATGGCTTAATGGACCCTGTAAAATTCATAGTACAGAGGACGCCACACCAACTCACAGCCTTAGAGCATGTTGGATACTCCGGCGGGTGGCCAAAATTGGCGAAAACCTCCTAATTCCGAAGGCCACAGAAAGCCACCCCAAAGACACCAATACGGTATTAACAGTCTTCGAGACCTTCACATCAAATAATATGCGAAAAAGGACACTCCGCAGCCTTGCCGAAGTCTACCAAGTAGCAACAATAAACCCATGGAGTGACACGGCCATTACCTTTATCGCCAGTGATGAACCTAAATTCCGAACAGCCCGAGCACCAGCTGCATTGGTCCTCAGTCCAATAGTGGACGTCTTTCGTCTTACCAAGGTACTCATGGACGGCGGTAGTGGATTGAACCTCATCTATGAGGAAACTCTTCAAAAGATGGATATAGACTGGAACCACATCATGCGAAGCAGCACAACCTTTAGAGGAATAATCCCCAGTCGAGAAGCGCGCTGTACAGGAAAAATCACCCTAGATGTGGTGTTCGGCACGCCGGACAATTACAGGTCCGAAGAGGTCATGTTCCATGTGGCCCCATTCAGCAGCGGTTATCACGCTTTGCTAGGGTGGGAAGCATTCACAATCTTCCAAGCAATACCCCATTACGGGTACATGAAGCTCAAGATGCCCGGGCCTAACGGGATCATCACTCTCGCTAGTGATCCGGACATAGCACTTCGCGCCAAAAACAAGACATCCGCACTGGCCCTCGAGGCACTATCCGAAGCCCTAGCGGCTGAGGAGCTGACTGCGCTGCGCTCTATGGTGAATAGGGACGATGTGGTACTCAACAAAAGATCCAAATCCACCTCCTTTAAACCAGCGGACGAAATAGTCAAATTCCAAGTCCATCCAACGGACCCCAATAAACAGCTTCCATCGGGGCACAGTTAAACCCTGATGTCGACACCGCATTGCGAGAGTTCCTACGAGAGAACTGGGACATTTTCACCTGGCACCCTTCAGACATGCCAGGAATCCCACGCAGGCTGGCCGAGCACAGCTTAAATATCCAAACAGGATTCAAACCTGTCAAACAGGCTCTCCGGCATTTTTCCGAACCTAAGAGACAGGCTATGGGAGAGGAGCTAGCAAAGCTATTAGAGGCCGGATTCATCAGAGATATAAAACATCCGGACTGGCTAGCAAACCTGGTGATGGTACCAAAGAAGGACAAATCCTGGCGCCTGTGTGTTGATTTTAAAGACCTTAACAAGGCTTGCCCAAAGGATCCCTTCCCCCTCCCCCGCATCGATCAAATTATTGATGCTACCGCAGGACACAATTCGTTGTGTTTCCTCGACGCATATTCTGGCTACCATCAAATCAAGATGGCAGAACCAGACCAAGCCGCAATGGCATTTATCACACCATACGGGCCATTCTGCTTCAACATGATGCCCTTCAGGCTCAAAAACGCCGGCGCAACATATCAGCGCATGATTCAGACATGTTTGGCAAGCCAGGTCGGTAAAACAGTGGAGGCATACGTAGATGACGTGGTCGTCAAAACAAGACATGTTGAATCTCTAGTAGACGACTTGAGGCTCACATTTGATAATCTCCGAACATACGACATCAAGCTCAACCCAGAAAAATGCGTTTTCAGCGTTCCAGCCAAAAAGCTCTTGGGCTTCACTGTATCTAGTAGAGGAATTGAAGCAAATCCAGCCAAGATCCGAGCTCTGTCGCAACTGGATATCCCAAAGGACCTCAAACAAATACAAAAGTTAACCGGATGTGTGGCGGCTCTACGCTGCTTTATCTCCCGCTTGGGAGAAAAGGCCCTTCCCCTTTACCACCTCCTTCGGCGCACCGAACACTTCAAATGGACGGATGCAACCACGGCCGGACTCGACGAAATAAAAGCCATACTGGCAACAAACCCAGTCCTGGCCGCGCCAAACACCGGCGAACCAATGCTATTGTACATCGCAGCAACACATCATGTTGTAAGCGCAGTGCTCGTCGTCGAACGAGAAGCGGACGGACACAAATTCCCCCTTCAAAGGCCGGTCTATTATGTGTCCACTGTCCTCACTCCCTGCAAATCACGGTACCCGCATTATCAAAAGATTGCGTACGCGGTATTCATGGCATCCCGGAAGCTACGACACTACTTTCAAGAGTGTTCAATAACAGTATCCTTAGAAGTACCACTTAACGACATTATAAACAACCGTGACGCAATGGGCCGGATTGCGAAATGGGCCATCGAGCTCCTCCCGTTCGACATAACTTATAAGCCACGACGAGCCATCAAGTCACAAGTTTTGGCCGACTTCGTCGCAGAATGGACGGAGGTCGAACTCCCTAGAGAGTACGGCACATATTCAAATTGGATCATGCATTTCGACGGCTCCAAAATGTTGGCTGGACTAGGGGCTGGCGTCGTTTTGACGTCCCCCACAGGAGACACAGTTCAATATGTACTACAGATTCTGTACACGGACTCCAACAATGCAGCCAAATATGAGGCCCTTCTACATGGTCTCCGGATGGCAGTATCCATGGGCATCCAACGCCTAGAGGTGCGGGGGACTCGAACCTCGCAATCTCCCAAATAAATGGAGACTTCGATGCCAAGGATCCGAAAATGGCAGCTTACCGCAACGCCATCCTAAAAATGTCAGCTCGGTTCGAGGGACTCGAATTTCACCATATAGCCCGGGAAAATAATCAGGCAGCAGATGTCCTGGCACGCATCGGCGCAAAACGCGATATAGTCCCCCCAACATCTTCTTGGAAAGGCTTTTCAAGCCATCCGTGGCATGGGAAGGGGAGCCGAACAATAACAGCCCGGACCCAACCACACTGCCCGACACCGAACATTCTAACACAATCGGAGGCTCTGCCATTGAAACAACACCTCAGCCCACGTAATAATGGCCGTCATCGCCCCATGGACAGAACCATTCCTCGCCTACCTTACTAAGGCAGGAACTCCCCGAGGACCAAAATGAGGCACGCTGCATAGTGCGGCGATCCAAAGCCTACAGAGTCCACGAGGGAGAGCTTTATAAGAAAAGCACTACCGAGTCCTTCAAAGGTGCATCTCCGAAGAGGAGGGGCAGAATCTCCTGGCTAAAATTCATGCCGGACTCGGCGGTCATCACGCTGCAGCCCGGTCCCTGGTAAGCAAGGCCTTCCGTACAGGCTTTTATTGGCCGACGGCCCGGGCAGACGCTCAGGACTTAGCTCAACGATGTGCCGGCTGCCAGCTCTTTGCAAACCAAAGCCATATGCCACCCACCACCCTCCAAACTATCCCCATCCCTTGGCCCTTTGCGGTCTGGGGGCTTGTTATGGTTGGACCCCTTAAAGGCGGAACCCACAAGAACAAATACTTACTGGTCATGGTAGATAAGTTCACCAAATGGATAGAAGCCAAGCCTGTTAAGATGGACGAATCTGGACCTGTGATAGACTTCAAATCCAGGGTTGTACACCGTTACGGTGTCCCCCACAGCATCATCACTGATAATGGCATGAACTTTACGACCGACGAGGTAAAACTCTGGTGCAAAAACATGGGCATAAAGCTCGATTATGCTTCCGTCTATCACCCACAAACTAACGGCCAGGTCGAACGTGCAAATGGTCTTATCATGAGCGGCATCAAACCCAGACTAATGCGGTCCCTCAAGGAATCTAACATGCACTGGGTAGAGGAGCTCGACTCCGTACTCTGGGGGCTGCGGACCACACCGAATCGCACCACCGGATACACAACATTATTCATGGTGTACGGCGCAGAGGCAGTTCTGCCTTGCGACATAATTCATGACTCACCTCGAGTGCGCATGTACGAGGAAAGAGAAGCCAAGCTCGATCGGCAGAACAGTTTGGACGCATTATAGGAGGAGTGTGACGTGACGAAAGCCCGTTCCGCATTCTATCAACAACAAGCTCGAAGATACCAAAGCAGAGAAGTACGGGCCAAAAATTACAACGTTGGCGAATTAGTTCTACGCCTGCCGGACAAGAAAAAGGACAAACTCAAGCCCAAGTGGGAAGGTCCCTTCATAATTGACCAAGTCCTGACTGGTGGAGCGTACCGCCTGCGAAACGCATCGGATAACCGACTTGAGCCGAACCCATGGAACGCAGCCCGTCTCCGAAGATTCTATGCCTAGCGCCGGATCCCGTGTTCGTCTCCTTACTTTGTCCATTTTTTATATACTGTCCGTCTTACATTTCTCTCCTTCTCCCTTTTTCTCTCTCTCTTATAACCTTTAAAGGCTCACAAACTGACGCGCTATCCGCGCTCAGTAAACTTGGGGGCTTCTTTAAACAGAAGCTTATTTATACGGGCTTCATGCCTAACACATGTGTCAAACTTCCGCATGTACCTTTTATTCACCATTATATGCATCGATATGACTTAAGTTTTGGCCAAGCTGGGTTGCCTGGCTCCTGTGCTTACCCCTACGTTCCCGATTATTCGGCTAGGTGGTAAAGGGAGCACCTCTGCGATTGTTACTGCCGGGTTAGTTGGACGTGTACCTCAGACTGGGTGAAGCCGAAAGCTAGCGTTCTTCAGAGAATATTCAGTCGGTGAACTAAAGATGATCTTTTTCTTTATCTATGTGCCCCCAGGCGTTTTTCCTGCGTTTCTTTTCGCAGCATGGACATGCACTTTAGGGCATGCCCCCCAGGGAAAGGAACCCCTAAAGGAACTATTCTCCCTGGAAGATGTTTCTTACTAACCATGTAATATAACATAACTAGTCGGGCACTTGTCTGTTCATGCACTAATGATCCCTACGCCTGGTCTCCACGCATTCCCCGGTTCCTATATAACCGCATGGGAATTCAGACACACTCCGGACCGTCAGGACCCGAGGTTGAAGCGAAAAGATCGGCCATGACAAATGATCTACAATCCAGCTAGAAAGCATTATAAATGTCAATTCGATTACATAGTCATTTTGACTGATTGTATTCCTCTTCAATACCATCTAACAGGCTGTCTAATTTATAGTCCTGCTGGGAGTACTTTGCGGCCAACTCTACTTGGCCGTACACTAAGCTTATAGGGATCTCCTTCCCATCGGGCCCTATAGGACCGACCTCGGCCATGTGGTTGGGGTCAGCCTTTGAGTACCGCGTCTTCACCATGGCCCAGGCCTCCCTAGCGCCTTGACGGCAGGCTGATATCTTCTACAATTGGAAGCGCCGCCGTGCTCCCTTTAGCTTCTCCGCAAGCTCTCCAATACCTTCGGGCATGGAGACGGATGGCCACAGGGCCTGGGCGACGCCTCGCATCGCCTGCTGAACTCGATCGAGCAGTTGCGAGAGCTCGGGAAGAAGGTCACCCGTAGAACCGGGCATCTCCTCCGCCGGATGACTTGTTAACACACCTACAGACATTGCTCTGTCAGTCGACTTCCCCGCTGAACTTTCTTTCAAAAGGTTCGTTCAAGCACTTACTAAATATACCGCGCCGAAGCCGCTGATTCTCCTTCACGGAGTCTGATAGCTGGGCACGAACACCTTTCAGCTCGACGCCCAGCCGGGTGTTGGCATCTTGGAGAATGTTCTTCTCCCCCATCACCTTTAATAGCACCCTCTCACCAGCCTTTAGCTGGCGTAGGAGATGTTGCTTTTCTGGATTCAATCCGGCGCCATCTGCAATTTTATTTGTCAGATTCGCACCAAAGCCGTGCTTCGCAAAATACTTATCTTTCAAAATGTATATTACCAGAGGGGGCCTCCTTAGGCTCCCCTGCCGTGGCTAGTGCGGCCTCCAGTTGGGCTTTGCACTCTTGCAGCTCCTGGGACAGTAGGGAATTCTTTTCTGTAAGAACCTGCATATCAAATGATCCTTAAACCAGTTATTCTAACTGTTTCAAGTCTTGAGGGCTACTGCTACATATATATTTACCAAAATTATCTTACCCATATGTCTTTTACATAGTGCTCCGTGGCTCTGGCTAGACCATTTTGAGCGGCACGAAGGTGCGCATCTCCCGAATTGAAGGCATCTAACGCCTCTTGGGAGAAGCAAGCGTCGCGAAGAATTGTCCGGTGACGCCTGTGGTTCATGGCGCTTTCCACCTCAAAGTTGGTGGCACACAACCCGTCCGCATCCTCCGTTGGAGGAACGTCCGGCACGCGCCTTGCGTTCGCCTCCGCCCTTGGACCAGGCTTTGGAGCCTGGCTGGTGGAGGCGCGATTGGTAGCCTCTCCAGATATAGTCCGGTGAGGTCTCTTTGTCCTGAAGAGGGCACGAGTGTCAAATGTGCCTCGAAGGTATAACAACTAGGATAGAGGGGTGCGCCATACCTTTGCGCTGATGCCTCAGTCCGGACTGCACCTCTTTTCTACCCACGGGGCCCTGCGACCCCTCGTTGGCTTGTCGCCGTAGGTTCGGCCTTCCGCCTCAACAACCTCCCCTGCAAAGTTCGGTTCAATCAGGAAATTGAACATGCATGGACGGACCCCTATCCGGGGTACTGGGACTTCAATCTCAGGTACCTGGGGTGTCGGGATTAGCCCTGGGTAATCGGCCATAATGGCCACCAAGGTGTTTTCCTCGCTCAATTGATGGAACACTCCATCAATCAACTCCACAGATATGTTCGGATCCTCTTGAGAGGCCGGGTCGAGAGACCGTCCTGGGTCCTCGGGTTGTGGAGGCGGGCTGCTTATTTCCTTAACAGCCCGGCGCAGTTCCTGCGTTGAGGTCATCAGACTAAGTATTTAACAATGGGAACACTAAATGGATGAGCAAGTAGATGCGACCACTTACCCAGCTTGGGGGATTGTGCATAGATAATCCACCCTGTGGGTTGACGCGGAGAAATTGCTCCTCTTCTCCCTTGTACAAAGTGGACAAGATCTTTAATAGAGCGGCAACTGAATCTGGCCCATTACGGCCATAGCGGGTGGCGTCGTCCTCCCTGTTGAAATCCCACATGGGGTGGATTCTATACTGAAGCGGCTGCACCCCCCGCATGATGCATTCGGCCATAACTCCGATCATGGTTAGTCCGGAATGGGCCAACAATCTTATTCGTCCCATCAGGTAAATGATGTTCCTGTCACTTTTCCTTTGAGGGCTTCGTGGATGCTAGCTTAGGCGCTTCTTTAAGGGAGCACTATCGAATTCTGGGAGGACGATCCAGATAGGATCCGGCAGCGGGACGTCTTCTATATAGAACCATTCCGAGGGCCAATCTTCGGACGCCTTCTTTGGGGTTCCGGACAGATATCCGGTCCCGGCGATGCGCCATACTTCGGCTCCGCCCACTTGATACATTGACCCTTTCTTGGAACGGGGCATGAGGCAAAATAGCTCCTTCCACAGTCCGAAATGAGCTTCAATACCCAAGAACAGCTCGCAAAGAGCTACAAAGCCTAAGATATGCAATACTGAGGCAGGCGTGAGATGATGTAGCCGGAGGCCATAGAACTCTAGCAGCCCCGGAGAAATGGGTGGATGGGAAATCCGAGCCCCCTTATTAAGTAAGGGACAAGGCACACCCGCTCTCCTTTGGATGGATTAGGGGCATTCTCTGCTTGCTCTCCGCCGTTGTAGACGGCAAGACCGGCTCGAACCAGGACCATATAGGCCGGGGGGAGAAATCCCTTGGTCTGGAGCGTCACTAGCTCGCTATCCGGAGTGGAACATCTCTCCCAATATCCAGGCTTAGGGCTGGAAGGGCGAGCGGAGGAGTTGCGGCGGCTGGCCATGGTGGAATGGACCTTTGTCGGATGCGCTCTGATGAACACTCGTGGAGGGGAGAAGGCGTGGATTGGATCTAAATCCTCGTCCCCTTAAATAGGGCAGCTCATTTACGCGGCTAGGGGTATGAACGAAAAAACACTCAGACTTTTCGTATTCGTTTGACACGTGGGAAACGGCCATTATTGGGTGTAGAAGCCAAGGAGCGCAACATCTACAAGAAACCGGACTTTATTCAAACAGGTACACGGAATTTGGAGCAGAACCCGCCTTGCAATGCCGAAGACAATCTGCGCGCCAGACTTATCGTCATTGAAGCCTGGTTCAGGGGCTACTGAGGGAGTCCTGGATTAGGGGGTGTTCGGATAGCTGAACTATACCTTCAGCCGGACTCCTGGACTATGAAGATACAAGATTGAAGACTCCGTCCCGTGTTCGGAAGGGACTTTCCTTGGCGTGGAAGGCAAGCTTGGCGATATGGATATGAAGATCTCCTACCATTGTAACCGACTCTATGTAACCCTAACCCTATCCGGTGTCTATATAAACCGGAGGGTTTTACTCCGTAGGACAACATACACATCAACAATCATACCATAGGCTAGCTTCTAGGGTTTAGCCTCTCTGATCTCGTGGTAGATCTACTCTTGTACTATCCATATCATCAATATTAATCAAGCAGGACGTAGGGTTTTACCTCCATCGAGAGGGCCCGAACCTGCGTAAAACTTTGTGTCCCTTGCCTCCTGTTACCATCCGGCCTAGACACACAGTTCAGGACCCCCTACCCGAGATCCGCCGGTTTTGACACCGACAACAGGCCTTGTTTCTCCTCATGATTGGTGTGCAGGACCTACTCCAGGAGCAACGTTGGGGGCATCGTGAGCTCTCTCTCCCACTCTTCGGCACGGACCGCTTGCATGTTAAAGGGGGGGGGTACCTGAGCATCGCGACTCATGGGCTCCTACTGGCTCTCCAGCCCTCACCCCCTGGCCTTGACCCACGGCATCGCGACCTGTCATACCAGCGGCGGCTGAGCTCGCTCTAGGGCCGGGACCTGAGGACGTAGAGCGTTAAGGAAAGTGCGGGGGAGTGGGAAGAAGCTCGTGAGGGCCTCACGCAGCAGTACCTCGGCCACCGCCTCTCGGGCCGGGCGCCCCTCTGAGGAACTACGTCAGACGCACAAGATAAGTCGCGCCCTCGCAAGAGTTAGACCAACGCAGCGCTAAATTCCCGCCCAGTGCAACTCTGTCATGGTGACACTACCTTCCTTTCTTGCCTAGCAAGGATTGCTTGAGCGCTAAAGGGGACCTCCCGAGCATTGCGACTCAGGGGCTCTTACTGGACCTCGGGCCGCTCACCTCCTGGCCTTGACCACGGCATCGCGACCTGGCATACCAGCGACAGCTGAAACTTGCTTGGGGACTGGGACCTGTCAATGTAGAGCGCCAAGTCCTCATGAGGATAGAAAGGGGGAGCTTAGCCGGAACAGAATGGACACCTCACGCCAATTCATATTAAGGATATAGTATTTACAAAAGGCACGACAGACGCCTTACATACCCCCGCGGGGTGTTGCTTTAATTCCTCGCAGGGAACAAAAGGTGTTAACCCTAAGGGATGCTACTTGCTAGCACCTCCCCAAGCGACGCCATCATCAACAGTGGGCTGCCCAGTGACGGCGCCAATCCCATCCAGATCAGTGGCGTCGGCGGCTCGATGCAGCTGCCCCACTCCGAGCGCGGCGCGAGCTCGGAGGCTCGTAGCTGTCGTCGCTTGTCTCCGGGGTCGCAAGGAGTTCGGGGAGCCGCTGAAGCCCTCAGTCCCTCCGTTGCTGCCTGAGGAGCTACAGGAGGACCAACGGGCAGGGCTGGTCCTCGCCAGTTCATCACCCCTGCCGCTTCCCTTAGGGAAGCATTCCAGCCGGCATCCTTCTGCATCAAAGACCTTGAAGAACATCAAGGAGGCACCGTCGTATTCAAGATGGATCACCAAGGCGCCGTCCATGCGACAGACCCGGGCAATCTCACCCCAGCCCCGGGTCATGAAGACCTTGCCCGGAGCGACGACCGCGACCTCCGCTCCGGTTGCAGGGGTCCCACAGTCGGCATGCTGCAGCCAGAGCTCCAGGGCCCCGCTCAGCGGCATCTCGAAGGCGAAGGAGGGAGGAAGGCGGATCCACGAAGTTGGAGGCATGGCGGCGTGGACTCCAGGGGGGACGACGCGCACCACTGTGACTCGCCGGCATCGGCGGCGACACTGTCGGTGTTGCTCGGCGCCCTCCACCCTAGGGCCTACGACGCGGGCATACAAGGGCAGCAGAAACCCAGGCGACGGCCGCTGGTACCACGGCCTCAACACCTCCTGCCAGGCGCCTTCGTCCCGGTGACAGAGGATTGGCCGCTTCTTCGGCGGGAGGGGGTCAGGACCCTCTCTGGGGGCCTTTCCCTTCTCCTCAGCTGAAAACCGACGGATCGGTGCCATTGGTGCAAGAGGAAGCAAGGATGAGGAAGAAGAAGAGGAGGAGTAACGAAAAGGGGTGAACTGGCAGAGCTCACGCAGCCCCGTACTTATAGCCGGGGAAGGCCAACCACCGAGCACCATGACCTCAGGTAATCATGACCCATATCTCTGCATGCAGGAACTTGTCAAGCCGTGTAGTTTCCGAGGCGTCGTGGGAAGTGCAGATGCCCATGTCTAATCAACCGCCACGCGGCGCCCAAGGCCGCAGGTTGTTAGGGCCCGCGGCGCTTCACGCTTGCCCCTTTGCTTCTCTGCTATGCCAAGCCCGCGCGCGCCTTGGGCCCGGGGCTACTATCAGCGTTCTGGGAACGGGGGTCCCCAGACTTGCCTGCCTGTGGCCTGCGGCATGGCACAGGTGGGGGCCCAGCGCGGCCCATCTTCATCAGCCCAAGCTCAATACCCTCGCGAGGGGCCAAGCCTCGCGGGGCAGACAACAAGAGGCTTCCTCAAGAGCGGCCTCATCAGGCAGGCTCGCGAGGAGGCGGGGAGATCAATGCAAGGGTACCTCGCGAGGATCCCATGATGCAAGCCATGACGATCAAGGCCAGGTGGGCGCCAGGCAGGCGCCAGCCTGCGCAGGGTCCTTGTTTCCCCTTTGGTGCAAAGGGGGCAAGCACAGGCCAAGGTATCTGGCAAAGGTTACCATTCCGGTGCAACGAGACCAAGACCAGCCGGACGGCCGGACGGAGGTCACCGTGGAGCCCAAGACGGCGTCATCACCAGTGCTTTTGGTAGCCGAAGACCACCTTTGGTCAGGATAACTTGTACTAGATGTTCCCCGTCAAAATGGCCAATTGTTGGCGCCCTTCCCGGCTCAATTATTCGGGGAGAGACCCATGGCCTCTATAAATAGAGCTAGCCACCACAGAGTAGAGGGACGGCGAGAGATCTGGTAGAACCCTAGCAGAGGGAGAGAAAACCCAGTAGAGACCAAGTAGAACACAGCACATCAGCTCAAGAACACCCCTCGCGAGGTTGTTCTTCCCTTGTGCTGTCCATCATCAGCCCCAGAGGCAATCCACCACAGCACACACTAGAGTAGGGTATTACAGCACAACGGTGGCCCGAACCAGTATAAACCTCGTGTCTCTTGTGTTGTTCATCATTTTCATCTTAGTTCGCATGAGAGGTTCGGACGTAGATCGGTAGGGGAGAGATCTTCGCGCGCAACCCAGTGTTCGAACCTCAAGGGTCTGCCGGAACCCGAAATCCGACACAATTCCAATTATGTATGGGATGAAGAAGAAGAAGAAAGTGTAACGACTTGATTGGACATATAAAGATCCAAGAGTTTCATGGCTTCATCCTCTTCTCCAGATGGGATTGAAGTAGCAGAAGCATCCCATATATCCTCACATTCTGCTTTATCTTGGTATTGCTTTACCAAGTCAAACATTAACCCCCTCACTTTCTCTATTTCTTTGGATGCATGATGTCTTCCGTACAGAGGACCATATAGAGCATTGAGAATATGAAGTTTGTACCTTGGATCAAGGACTGTTGCAACTGCCATAAGACCATGTATATCTTTCGAATACTTCTCAAATTTATCCTTCATTTCCTCTGACATTTTTTGTATAAGCTCATTTTCACTTTTACCCCATTTCCTATGGCCAAACGAATGGTAACTACTTTAGGGAAAAAGAGATTTGCTATTACATACTTAGTTCCTGAAAATGACTCAGTGATATCAAAGAAGAGCTTCAACCTATCACACATTTCATTTGCAAACTTCCAATCATCTTTGTTGGGCAGCAATCAAATTTCGTTTCACGTGCCTTCAATTTTTCAAATATCTCTATGTATTGTAGGGCAATGCTTATCATAAGGTAAGTTGAATTCCATCTAGTCTTACAGTCAAGATTTAACCTTCTGTTATACTCTATGTTCAATGTTTTTGCCATCTTTTCAAACTTTTCATGCCTTTTAGGCATTGCCGACCAAAATGCAACACTATCACGTACTCTCTCTACACCTTCCTCTAAGACACTCATTCCATCTTTCACAATCAGGTTTAATATGTGAGCAGCACAACGCATATGCAGAAACTGGCCATCTAACATAAGAGAGCTAGTATCCAACTTATCTGGCAATATGGTCATAGCTTTCTCATTAGATGTGCAGTTGTCCAATGTGATAGTGGAAATCTTCCTCTCTAGGTGCCACTCAACAAGACACTCATACAAGGCTTCACATATGACCTCAGCTGTATGTGGGCATGCCACATAAGCAAACCTGACACCATAAACATAAATAAATCATGAGTGGCTACATAACCATGGTAATAATTTAAATTCTGGAATATTTAGAATTTTACCTTATAAGAAAGCTCTTCAGGTTCCAAGAATCATCTATGTAGTGTGCCGTAGCAGCCATGTAACCTCTCTTTTGATAGCCTGTTGTCCACAAATCTGTAGTGACAGCCACTCAGTGTTTGAAGCTTGCAAAAAAATTCACCATCTTCTCCTTCTGAGTAGAATGCATAGCTACAATGTCATTCCTAATAGTATTTCTGCTCACCATCTTGAACAATGGTTGCAAATAAGAACAAAACCTATGAAAACCATGGTGATCCACCATAGATAAAGGGTACTCATGTTCGCAGATCATCAGTGCAAGCTCTCTCCTAGCCTTCTCTTAATCAAAAGTGTAATTTTCAACATTTACTTTTCCACCTTCAGCCGCTGTCAACTTTATTTTTTGTTGCTTCGTACCCATAGGTACATGCCTAGCAGGACAAGAGGCCAAATGAGCATGCAAATGTTTGGTTCCATGTGTACCAAGAGCACTAAGTTTTGTGTGACAATAATTGCATTCAGCTTTCCATACTCCATCAATAAGTTTCTTTTCCATCTCATCCCATACTACTGATGTGAGCTTCCTCTTACTACCAACTTTGGTTGTTGTACCAACTGTAGCAATTTGAGATGGAGCAGCTTCACATATTGGAGTGGCCTGAGCATCAGATGCTGGGGCACCAGCTGAGTTCACATTTTTAGTGTTTGCCACGGCTGAGACTTGTGCTTCATCTTGAGAAGCCTGTAAACTATACATAATACAAAACAACCAAGTTTCTAAACTGTATAGAAGATAGTCTTCAGTTTTAGTAAAAATGAACCAAGGTACAGAATCTTTAAAATGTAAAAATCGGAAATATTGTGATCGCTAAATAGCAATATTTAAAATGAGAATAACCAGTAACTAATTAACATTCTTTCCACCAAAATCATGAAACAGAAGAATCTTAATTGGAAGTTTATAGATATTAACTAATTAGTCAAATGGGAAAACACAATAGTGCACACAGGAATACATACATGTACTGCATACACTAGTATAAGACTATTATTCAGTTTGGCGTACACTAGTATAGGAATCCTTTTCTACTGTCCACGCATGCACGTACTATTACCTAGAGCAGAAAGCATATAGAGATTATATTAATATGTATAGAAGTTATGATCATGGACTAAGATAATTGTGAGACTCTATTCTGTCGCACCTACCCTGATCGTTGAAGCTAACAGTTTGCTCAAAATGCATTTTGGTGGACGATAGTATGCACTGAAATTCAGTCATGGCATTTTTTGTCAGTATAGCATGAACTCGATAGAGACTAGCCAAATAAATTTCACTTGGTTTCATCTACTTACATTCTTCAGGGTCACATGAGGCCATGACTAAGGTACCATTCACTCATGCCATGCATGATACATCTGACCATGAAAACTGCAGGTGCAGGTTCGCAAGCCGTGCATGGAAATTGATATTTAGTAGTCTGTTTAAGGAATCTGACAACGTTCGGTCCAAGAATGAGAATTATGTGTTTTCTTAATAATGACTTGAATCTAAAATCATAAAAGTATGTTTGTGGTTCAGCCATGCTTTGTGTATTCAATTTCTTTTATTTTTAACAAGAATACAAACAACCAAGTTTCTGAACTATATAGAAGATAGTTTTCAGTTTCAGTAAAAATTGAAATATTGTGATCCCTAAATAGCAATATTTAAAATCAGAGTTACCAGTAACTACTTAGCATTCTTCGCACCAAAAACATGCAACAGAAGAATCTTAACTGGAAGCTTATAGATATTAACTTGTTAATTAAATGGGCAAACACAATAGTGCACACACACGAATACATCCATGTAGTGCGTACACTAGTATATGAATATCCATCAGTTTGACGTACACTAGTAATGAACAAGAACTCATTCGATATACACTAGTACTGAATCAGTTCATACTCATTTTGTACGAATAGGTAAGATTCATACCCTAAACATCTGCAGTTTTGCCTCGTCATCGGAGCAGTCCTGCTCCCTGCCATATGGTACTGGCTCGCGGCCCGCCTCGTTGTTGTGGCCGACCTCGCGTTCGCGGCAGCCCCGTGCAGGGATGGTCACCACGGGCGGCGACTTAGATGGCTCATCGCTGGGAGCCTGGGACAGATGGAGATTTTGGAGAAAAAGGGAAGGTTCTGGGAGGACGACCAGGAGAAGAGGAGACGAGGACGTCAATTTGTCAACGATTCTATGGAAAAATCATGTTGTAGCATATGCTCGGGGCTGGTAGAGTAATTTACGGCAGAGTAATTTCCTTTTCCTTTATTTTTGATCTGGTTTCCTTATACTCTTTAGGTAACAAATGTGATTATGTGGCTACAAGGAAAGAGTTAATGGGGCAGGGAAGGAAGGTTGTCAGACTATCGGGTCGGGTTCGGGTATACCCGCGGGTAAAGAATTATGGCCATGCCCTACCCATGATTAATCGGGTCGGGTTCGGGCGCTACCCATGGGCACAAAATCATGCCCATACCCTGCCCATTCGGGTCGGGTACCCATGGGGTACCCATGCCCATGGGTAAAATTGCCATCCTTAGGGATAAACATATGAAGTGTAAATACTGGAATTGAGGAATTTGATTGCAAGATATAGAAGAACTCCCCCTGAAGATGTGCATAGTGAGGAATTTTCTTTTGAAGAAATGCACACTTGAAGAGTAGAATCATGGAGATCTCCCCCTATATCTTGTAATTCATACATGCATTGACATATAATATGAAGAATTTGAAATGCATGATGAAATATGGTGACTGATGTAATCCAGCATGCGTGCATTAACATTAATAAGGAATAAGCATGTAGGAAAGCACAGCAAAAGTATCAGGTCACCATAGAGTTTAAGATTACAACTCGATCCAGCAAAGTCTTAAAAAGAACGAGAGTTGTAACTTCGGAAAAAACGCCCATAAAAGTACACCTGCTTGAAGACTAACTCAAATTTCTCCCCCTTTGTCATCGAATCACCAAAAGGGTTGAAAATGAGGACTAACGCCCCTGAAGAATATCAAGTTCATGGAGGAGCGCTAGTGTTGTTGGGGTCGTTTGTCGTTGTAGGGCCTGCAGCAGTGTCGTCCAAGTCTTCATACTTGTCGGTGTCGCGGGATGAAGAATATGAGCTGGCCACCAAGGTAGGAACTTTGACCTTCTTGAATTTCTTCGGAGGAGGTGAAGACCAGTCAAATTCTTCCTTGAGACCCATTTTCTTCAGATCTTCTTCACCATACAGATGTGATAGGACAGCCCAGGTGCGACCGAAGACTTCATGGAGGTAGTAATGGTTTTTCTTCACTGCATTATGTGTAGCAGTCATGTTGTGAAGAATAGAACCAAACTGACGCTGAACCCATTTATGATTTTGATCCACCTTCTGGTGAAGACTAAGAAGCAGCTCACGGTCAGTCCCCACACGTGGAGCTGGTGAATCATGAGTGGCAGAGTCATCATTAGTGGAGTAAGATGCAGCTTTGCGAAACTGACCATCCAATGGACGAATGCCTTCATCAATGACAAGAGGTGTCTTGCCCTTTTCATCAGTTGAAGTAAAAGTCTGCTTGAGAACTTGAATCGGGGGCAAGTAGCTGAGGTGATTCTGAAAATCAGCTTTGTAGTTGAGTGAAGACCTTGTTCTGAGGAATCTCATAATCCAAGGAGCATAAGGCTTCAACTCAAACGGAGAGAGTGCAACATTTGCCACAGTCCTCATGAAGAAATCATAATAATTGGTTGGAATGCTATGAATGATGTTGAATAGTAGATTCTTCATGATGCCAACTATTTCCTCATCAGATGAGTCGTGGCCTTTGATGGGACTCATTGTCCTCGTCATAATGTGATAGACTGTTCTGGGAAGATAGAGTAAGTCCTTTATGAGGAATTTGGTCTTTGGGGCTTGACCGGGCTTCAGAGGCTTCATTAACACTTGCATGTAATGAGCAGTGAGTTCAGGTTCTTGGTACAGGCAGCGAGCTCCTTCACAGGGTGGACTGATGGGCAGGGCGTGAAGCAATTTAGAGGCCGGTGCCTTATAATGAGTATTATCAGTCATCCAGTCCAAGACCCAGGAGTTGATATCTTTAGGATCACCTGTGATATGTAGTGTATCTTAGAACTGAAGAATAAGCTCTTCATTCCAATCAACAATGTCAGAGCAAAAGTTGAGGAGGCCTGCATCATGAAGCACACTGAGCACAGGAGTGAAACAAGGCAATGATTCCATGTCCACATGAGGAATATGCTCATGGTAGAAGATTTTGTCCTTGTTGAAAAGCAGCGAAGAATAGAAATTGGCCTGGCTGGCAGTCCAGAAGCGCTTCCTCCTAAGACGAGCAGAGTCATAAGGATTGTAGTCAGTGAAGAATACATGCTCACCAAAGAAGTCATCAGCCTTGAATTTTTGTTTCTTCGAGAAGGGATCCTTTGGCTTGGGGTGAGGAGTGTCAGTCAATTGCATCACAACCTCAGGGATCTCAATCTCAGGTTCCACAGGCTGAGGAATTTCAGGTACTTCTTCAGTGGCAGCCTGGGACTTCAATTCTTCATTTACATGTTCATCAGCACTAGTGGCTGGAATTTCTTCATGGATGGACGGAGTTGCACGAGGTTCTTCAGATTCAATTTGGACTTCAATAGTTACTAGGGACTGAGGAATTTGTTGAAAAGGTGTGAACAGAGGAGAGTTGGTGTGCTGACTTTCCCAAAAGTCATCATTCAGCACTAGCGTGGTGCATCCAATGTCCACATCAACTTCTTCATCGATTTATTCAACGCCGTCCTCTTCAGCAGTGAACTGAGGCATGGGCGATGAGATAATTGGGGTTGAAGGGATTTCATCCACTTCAATTTCTTCATCCAACTGCTCTGACGAAGCAGCAGAGGGATTCTCTTCATCGGATTCACTTGGAATCACATATTCTTCATCAAAAGGAACAAGGTCCTTTGATGGCATGGTTGAGATAGGAACAACATCAATTGTGTTGGCAAATGAGCTGGTCAATGGCTGATACGTCCATTTTGCATCATGCTTTTATATCGATATTTATTGCATTATGGGCTGTTATTTCACATTATGTCAAAATACTTATGGCTATTCTCTCTTATTTTACAAGGCTTACATAAGGAGGGAGAATGCCGGCAGGTGGAATTCTGGGCTGGAAAAGGAGCAAATATTAGAGACCTATTCTGCACAACTCCAAAAGTCCTGAAACTCCACGGAATACCTTATAATAAATAATGAAAAATCCTCGCCATAGATGAAGACCAGGGGGGCCACACCCTTCCCACGAGGGTGGGGGGCTGTCAAGACCGGATTTTCAGGATATGATTTTCCCAGAAAATGGCCCTTGTGCTCACCAGCCCCAGGATTACTGTTAGCTGATGAGGCACCTACTTGATACAGAAATTCCAAGCAAAATACAAGATTTGTAGTACAAGACCATTCTGGCCTATGAGTACACCAATTAGTCTCTAGTGGTTGATGGCGGAAGCGGTTTGTGGATCATCAACGTCTATGGGACTCCATTTCCCACAGGAACAGCTGACCTGGATAACTCCTATCTTCGCGAGGCTGCTATCACCATGGCGTAGGTTCCGGCACTGTCATCGCAACGCTCCTCTCCACGCAAGAAATATGGCCAACACAATAGCCAGGGACAAGCCAGTGAGTACTTTGAATGTACTCGCAAACATTATGAACACATGTATAATATAACAAAAGATAATCATGCTCTGAAATATGCCATGATCACTATGTCAGTCATAAATAAAAATCATGATGCATGCAAGTAGGTTAATCATGTCAAATATGAGTATTCAATCAGAGAGTAGAAATAGAATGCACCGATCGGGTGTCTGAAGCGACACCTCGAAAGGATAATAATATAAGGCATGCCTCAGTCGGGCGTCTGAGTGACACCACATAAAGGGCTTATATATAAAAGATATAACAAGCAGGCCACAGTCGCGCGTCTGTGCGACACCACATAAAGGGCTTATAAGTAATTGAAATGACAAGCAGGCCACAGTAGGGCGTCTGAGCGACACCACATAAAGGGCTTATCTAAGAATAATCACAGTGAATGTCCAGGAGGTAGAACCGTCCTAGGGATACTCATTAATTCAAATAATACAAATGGTTAGTCCATGATAATAGTAATCATAATCATCATATGTCACAGGTCATAATCAAGGTTCTGGTTTAGTAGTTTTTCCTCCGAAGACCGACACTAAGACCGACACTTGACCCATCCCAGACTGTAGTCCTTATCCATGGACACAGCTATTCGAATAGATATAACCTCTGCAGAGGGTGTACTCTTTACCCACTAGCAATGGATTCCTTTAGTCCATCGGGAGTAATTTCATCTACGGTCTTTCATTCGAAAACACACCTGACCGCACACACCAGCCTAACTTACCGTTGTCTGGAATCACCCACGACACCCTTCAAGCAAAACTCTAAGTGGGGAAGCTACAACCTCGTTTAGCATGGGATCAAACTTATATCGCGCGCTCTAAGGGGTTGCCCCCCTCTCGGTCCCAACCAGAAACACCCATGCCCCCGGACCATGTGGTATGCCTACCGGATGCAGCCGGTATCTTCCACCATGGCCTCTATGTACGGTGTGTGCTAGGACAGGGGTTGACAATTTACTGAACCGTACCCTACCTACGGCAGGGACAAGTGGCAGCACGAAACAAGTATGGGGGTTACTGGAACAAGACTCGATCTACGGTCGACTCAGGAGGTTTAAGTATTCCCTGCATGATTAGCATACCGAATATGTTTCAACCAACGGACAGAATCACCACTCCTCATACCTCATCATGCCCTACCGGACACAACCATCTCGATGAGGAACCAGAGATAAGCTCGTGTCTACCCAAGACAGAGACTTTCTCGGCCTTCCAGTAGGCATGAAAGGCATGCGAGGATGACTACTATCGCAAACATATCAAACTCCAATAGCATGAGATCATCAATATGCACTCATCAGTACGATCATATCCTCACATAAAATAACGGATACTCCGTGTCACGGTGGTGTTGTAACCGTATCAAACAACACACAAAATATTATGCCCGGGTTCAGAATGCTTGCCTTCAAGTTGTGGAGAGGCATGGTGCATTCCAAAACTTTTTTGAAAGTTTTCTTCTCTCTCCATAATCCTATTTTAAGAAAATTTGAAATTAACACATAGTTTTCAAAACAGTACAAAAGGTTGTTAGGAAAATTTTCAAATAAATATGAAAATAAACTAGACCAAATTTGAGGAACAACAGAAAAAGAATCAAGTCATTTGGACTTATATTTAAAAAGTTATAGCCAGTCAAAGTTTAGTCAACATTCTGTTTTTAAATAAAACCAGAAAAAGAAAACATTTCGGGGAGAATACGCTTTCGAGGTAGAGGAGACGTACTTCAGGGGTTTTACGCCTCCACTAAAACACGTTGCGGCGGGGCTAGTCACTGACAGTGGGTCCCTTGGGTCCACTGGTCAGGTTTGACCAGTTGCCCGCGCCTTCTTCCTCCTCTGTCCGCGCGAGGGCGGGGTTCCGGCGATCGCCGTCGTCGAACGGTGACTCCCCGCGGGGTTCTAAGGGTGGGGATGGATCCGCCAGTCTGGGGCGGTCCTCCCGGTAGTTGCTAGGTTGGCAGGGATGATGGGAGTCGCTGGCGGCGAGCTCCGTGCCGGGGATGGCTTCGGGTGGATTTGGGGGTCGGGACTATGGTGGTTCCCGATCGTGTTTGAGGGCCTGAGCGGCTTCGCAAGGTCGAGGGAAGTCGTATGGTGGCGCTGGAAGGACTAGGGGGCTCCGGCTACGGCGAATTTAGCCGAGGGACGACGACGGCCGATGTTGCCGGAGGCGGGGAAGACGGTGGTTTCTGAAGAATTTGAGCGGGGGGTGCACTCTACGGCTTGCCCGAGGATGCTCGAGCGAGGTCTGGGTCCATTTGTAGCCGGGGAAGGTCAGTTCTGCCGCTACTAGGGATAAGATCGTCGGCCGACCACTTTTGTTGCGGCAGGGCGACGTGGCGATGGCCGGAGTAGGGTCGGTGCTAGTGGACGGGCTTGGAGATAAGGATGGCTTGCTCATGAGGGCAGCTGGCGAGGAGTTGTGGCTCGGCCGGCACCATCCATGGCAGAGGCGCACTGTGGATGCCGGCATGCCGCCAAGAGGGCCCTGACGGCGGCGCTGTAGGGTGCCAGGGCGGCTTGGAGTGTTCTGGCGAGTGGTCGAGGGCGGGGCGTGGCTCTGCAGGCGAGCAAAGGCCGGGGCGCGGCGGTAGCGGACGCAGCGGCTCAGTTGCGCGCGCGCGTGCAAAACGTGCGCTCTAGGCGCGCCCAAAGAACGCACGCGACATGCTCGACAGAATGCCAGGGTGGCCTAGAGTGTTTGAGCGAGGCTGGCAATTAACAGGACTAGGTTAGAGTTTGCAAGGAGATTAATGGACATGGTGGTTAGGTCAGGGGATCAAGTTTATAATGCAAACTGAAAGCCATGCCAAAACTGGCTATGCACACAGGGTGTTTGACAGAATGCCAAGGGCATCTAGGTAACTCTTGGGGTTCCCAAAATCTCCAGATCCTAGTCTCTTTAGATGATGAAGAGGTTGGCAAGGTCATTTGGGCAAAACCAGAAACTTGCTAGTGCAAGTTTTGCAAATCTTCAGTTTTGGACAGAAAGAAAAAGCATGATTGCATGTACTTAAAACCCTCCAATGGGTCCACTCTCCTGGACTTAAGGGTTTTGTAGGGTGGACTATAAGCAGGAAAAAGAATCATAGCTAAAAGGGCAAGTTAAATTATGTTTGCAGTACAAACCACCAAGCTGGACCAGAATGAAGATGAGGTTGATTTACTCAAATTTATCAAAGAACATCACTGGGTTTTTTGCATAAAGTTGAATAATATACTACTACTAACATCCCATAATTTTGGTGGAAGCTTTAAAGAAATATTTAAATAGGTTGTAGTGCAAAATTGCCAACTCGACCAGATTTGAAATTTTGGTGTAGAGCTCAAAATCTCCAATGAAAAGAAGATATTTTTGCATAAAAGTGATTTAAAAACATCACATGACATCCCCAAATTCTGGTTGGAATTTTAAATAAATTTATCAAAGGGTTGTAGTTCAAATAGGACCCTGAAACCATGGGAAACCATTTTTAAAGAAATAAAGATCAGGAAAATAATTATATAATTAATTCCACTGATAAAAGAAATGTTTTCTAGAGAGGGTATACAAGTCCAACAATATATTTGGAAAGTTTTCACTTGGGGTAAAAACTCCATAATAACAAAGAAAAGAATGGTTCTGAAATCAAAAGAAAATCCAGAAAATAAAAATTTTGTTTTCTTGGCAAAATTTTATTTAATAAAACAAGGTCAAAATTTTGGGGTGTCACAGGGGCGCCCCCCTAGGGCGCGCCCCCCTACCTCATGGGCCCCCTGGTGGCTCTCCGATGACCATCTTCTCCTATATGAAGTCTTTCGTCGAGAAAAAAATACGAAGCAACCTTTCGGGACGAAACTCCGCCGCCACGAGGCGGATCCTTGGCGGATCCAATCTAGAGCTCCGGCAGAGCCGTTCTACCGGGGAAACTTCCCTCCTAGAGGGGGAAATCATCACCATCGTCATCACCAACGCTCCTCTCATCGGGAGAGGGAAATCTCCATCAACATCTTCATCAGCACCATCTCATCTCAAAACCCTAGTTCATCTCTTGTATCCAATTCTTGTCTCTAAGTCCGGGATTGGTGCTAGTAGGTTGCTAGTAGTGTTAATTACTCCTTGTAGTTGACGCTAGTTAGTTTAATTGGTGGAAGATCATATGTTCAGATCCTTTATGCATATTATTACCCCTCTGATTATGAACATGAATATGCTTTGCGAGTAGTTACGTTTGTTCCTGAGGACAAGAGAGAAGTCTTGCTATTAGTAGTCATGTGAATTTGGTATTCGTTCGATATTTTGATGAGATGTATGTTGTCTAGCCTCTGGTGGTGTCATGTAAACGTCGACTACATAACACTTCACCATTATTTGGGCCTAGAGGAAGTCATTGGGAAGTAATAAGTAGATGATGGGTTGCTAGAGTGATAGAAGCTTAAACCCTAGTTTATGCGTTGCTTCGTAAGGGGCTGATTTGGATCCATATGTTTCATGCTATGGTTAGGTTTACCTTAATACTTTTGTTGTAGTTGCGGATGCTTGCAATAGAGTTTAATCATAAGTGGGATGCTTGTTCAAGTAAGAACAGCACCCAGGCACCGGTCCACCCACATGTCAAATTATCAAAGTACCGAACGTGAATCATATGAACGTGATGAAAACTAGCTTGACGATATTCCCATGTGTCCTCAGGGGAGATTTTCCTTATATAAGAGTTTTTCCAGGCTTGTCCTTTGCTACAAAAAGGATTGGGCCACCTTGCTGCACTTTATTTACTTTTGTTACTTGTTGCTCGTTACAAATTATCTCATCACAAAACTATTTGTTACCACTTATTTCAGTACTTGCAGAGAATACCTTGCTGGAAACCGCTTATCATTTCCTTCTGCTCCTCGTTGGGTTCGACACTCTTACTTATCGAAAGGACTACGATAGATCCCCTATACTTGTGGGCCATCAAGACTCTTTTCTGGCGCCGTTGCCGGGGAGTGAAGCGCCTTTGGTAGGTGGAATTTGGTAAGGAAAAATTTATATAGTGTGCTGAAATTTACTGTCACTTGTTACTATGGAAAGTAATCCTCTGAGGGGCTTGTTCGGGGTATCTTCACCCCGACCAGTAGAGCAAAGAGTTGTTCCTCAACCTACTGAACCTATTGAAAATGAAATTCCTTATGAGTATCCTTCGGGTATGATAGAAAAACTGCTAGCTAATCCTTTTACAGGAGATGGAACAAAGCATCCTCATGAACACCTAATATATGTGGATGAAGTTTGTGGATTATTTAAGCTTATAGGTATACCCGATGATGTTGCTAAGAAGAAGGTCTTCCCTTTATCTTTGAAGGGAGACGCATTGATATGGTATAGGCTATGTGATGATACGAGATCATGGAACTATAGAAGATTGAAATTGGAATTTCATCAAAAGTATTACCCTATGCATCTTGTTCATCGTGACCACAATTATATATATAATTTTTGGCCTCGCAAAGGAGAAAGCATCGCTCAAGCTTGGGGGAGGCTTAAATCAATGTTATATTCATGCCCCAAGAGAAACAATTCTTCAAAAAAATTATGCTCGGCTTTCTAAAAACAATTGCACCATGCTCGATACTTCTTGTGCTAGCTCTTTTATGATGAAGACTATTGGATTTAGATGGGATTTATTGGATAGAATTAAATGCAACTCTGGAGATTGGGATCTCGACAAAGGTTATGAGTCAGGTATGACACCTAAGTTTGATTGTGTTAAATCTTTTATGGATACCGATATTTTTCCTAAGTTTAGCAATAAATATGGACTTGATTCTGAGATAGTAGCTTCTTTCTATGAATCTTTTGCTACTTATGTTGATCTCCCTAAGGAGAAGTGGTTTAAATATCATCCTCCCATAGAAGAAAAAGTAGTTGCACCTATTACAGTTGAAGAAAAGACTATTACTTATAATGATCCTATTGTTCCTACTTCTTATGTTGAGAAACTACCTTTCCCTGTTAGGATAAAGGATCATGCTAAAGCTTCAACTATGGTTCGTAAAAGCAATATTAGAACTTATATACCTCCTGAACAAGTTAAAGTTGAACCTAATGTTGCTATTGTTAAAGATCTCTTGTCTGATAATATAGATGGGTATGTTATTTATTTCTGTGATGAAACTGCTAGAATTTCTAAACCACGTGATACAGATAAACCTAGACCTGTGGTAGGTATGCCCGTTATTTCTGTTAAAATAGGAGATCATTGTTATCATGGCTTATGTGATATGGGTGCTAGTGCTAGTGCAATACCTATTGACGTATGCAAAGAAATTATGCATGACATTGCACCTGTTGAGTTAGAAGAAACTGATGTTACTATTAAACTTGCTAATAGAGATACTAGTTCACCAATGGGAAATGTTAGAGATGTTGAAGTCTTGTGTGGGAAAACTAAATATCCTGCTGATTTTCTTGTTCTTGGTTCCTGTAACGCCCACGATGCGGCTATATCTCCCACGTGTCGAAGCATGACTTAGAGGCATAACCGCATTGTAAGCAATGTCGCAAGTGAGGTAATCTTCACAGAACCCATGTAATACATAAGGGAAAGAGATACATAGTTGGCTTACAATCGCCACTTCACACAATACATGAATAAAGCGTTACATCAACCAGATACAATCAAGGTCCGACTACGGAACCAAAATAAAAGAAGACTACCCCGAAAGCTACGCAGATCCCCGATCGTCCCAACTGGGCTCCACTACTGATCAACTGGAAAATGAACAACATAACAATCACGATCTTCATCGAGCTCCTCCTCGAGCTCGGTTACGTCACCTGCACGATATCATCGGCACCTGCAAACTAGTTTTTGGAAGTATATGTGAGTCATGGGGACTCAACAATCTCACACCCTCGCGATCAAGACTATTTAAGCTTATAGGTAGGGAAAAGGTATGAGGTGGAGCTGCAGCAAGCGACTAGCATATATGGTGGCTATCATACACAAATGAGAGCGAGAAGAGAAGGCAAAAGCACGATCGAGAAACTATGATCAAGAAGTGATCCTAGAACAACCTACGTCAAGCATAACTCCAACACCGTGTTCACTTCCCGGACTCCGCCTAGAAGAGACCATCACGGTTACACACGCGGTTGATGCATTTTAATTAAGTTAAGTTTCAGTTTTTCTACAACCGGACATTAACAAATTCCCGTCTGCCCATAACCGCGGGCACGGCTTTCGAAAGTTCAAATCCCTGCAGGGGTGTCCCAACTTAGCCCATCACAAGCTCTCACGGTCAACAAAGGATATTCCTTCTCCCAAGACAATCCGATCAGACTCGGCATCCCGGTTACAAGACATCCTCGACAATGGTAAAACAAGTCCAGCAAAGCCGCCCGAATGTGCCGACAAATCCTGATAGGAGCTGCACATATCTCGTTCTCAGGGCACACTCAGATGAGACTAGCTACGAGTAAAACCAACCCTCAAGTTTCCCCGAGGTGGCCCCGCGGGCAGCTCAGTTCGGACCAACACTTAGAGAAGCACTGGCCCGGGGGGTTAAAATAAAGATGACCCTTGAGTCCGCGAAACCCAAGGGAAAAGACTAGGTTGTTAGTGCAAATGGTAAAACCAAGGTTGGGCCTTGCTGGACGAGTTTTATTCAAAGCGAACTGTCAAGGGGTTCCCATTATAACCCAACCGTGTAAGGAACGCAAAATCCGGGAACATAACACCGATATGACGGAAACTAGGGCAGCAAGAGTGGAACAAAACACTAGGCATAAGGCCGAGACTTCCACCTTTACCAAGTATATAGATGCATTAATTAAATAAGAGATATTGTGATATCCCAACAAAATATCCATGTTCCAACATGAAACAAACTCCAATCTTCACCTGCAACTAACAACGCTATAAGAGGGGCTGAGCAAAGCGGTAACATAGCCAAACAACGGTTTGCTAGGACAAGGTGGGTTAGAGGCTTGGCTTAACAATATGAGAGGCATGATAAGCAAGTGGTAGGTATCGCAGCATACGCATAGTAAAAGAGCGAGCATCTAGCAAGCAAAGATAGAAGTGATTTCGAGGGTATGGTCATCTTGCCTGAAATCCCGCAAGGAATAAGAACGAGTCCATGAAGAAGACAAATGGACATAGTCGAACGGGTCCTCACAAACACGGCGTTATCGGAACCAACCTGAAGAATCAACACCGGAAAGAAGCACACAACATAGTAAACAACCAACACATGAACATGACATGATATGCAGGATGCGGTATGTGATGCATATGCATGATTTGGAAAGGAATGATTGAACCTGGCCTCAACATGGAAAACCAAGAGTGCCACTGGAAAGAGGAGTTGATTTTGGTCGAAATCGATATAAAGATCACCGGAATCGGATGCACGGTTTGGAAATGACAAGCAAAACAAATATGGCACCGGTCTGCGATAAACAACAAGTAGCCTCCTAAATGCATCAAGGTAAATAAGCTACTGCACTCAAACATGGCAACAAAATACATGGCAGGGATCCACTCATAATGCTTAACAAAAGATGAACACTGAGCTACGGCTAATTCACTCAATAACAGGTTCAAACAAGCATGGCAAAAGTGCAAATGATAACAAGTTACAGACTTAGTGAAATTAACAGCATGCCAGGAATTTATCATCAGGAAGCAATGTTCAGAGCATGATAACTACATGCTACAGGAACATAACATGGCAAATCAAGGCATGGAATGAAGCTACTCAAAGCATATAACAAAAGTCCCTTAGTGACAATGAGCCAAAAGAGATCAGAAAATACAATTGCAAGCATGTGAACATAGCAATTAATGAAAACAGATTCAGACTTAGTGAAAAACTGGAGCATGGCAAAATAGATAACAAGTAGGCATGTTTACGAGCTCGATGCACTCACTATGAGGCATTGCATGACAAACTAAGCATACACCCAGCAAGTAGACATGGCATAGAAGCTAGACATGGCAAAAACTACATCATAGCATTCACAGATCAACAACAACAAGCTCGGCAAAATTGCTAAACATGTTAACAATCTGCCAGGAACATTTTATAGCAAAAGTAGAGCTCGATTGACTCAAGCTAGGGTGATCCATAATTGCAAACAAAGACATGGATGGATAGAGCACAACATTATCTACAAAACATCCTTACTGATCATGCTCAAAAGAGGCACGGATCACTAGGAAACAACATGAACATATGGCATAAAAATAATTACAGGGCAAGGACTTAGTGAAATTCTAAGTCCCTGAAATCAGCAACATTGAGTAAGCTACTTTGCATGCTTGTGCTAGTCACCACAAAGATCACAAAAATACATGGAATACACCCATGTAAAGATGGCATGGCATTCTTCAAAACACATGTAGAGCTCAGGATCATAGCATGCACACATTAATCATGGCAAAAATGACAAAAGTGCATTTGCTGAAACAGATCTGAAACTATCATCACATAGCCCTCTTCCAACAGCATTTCGGGCATCAAGATGCGCTCAAATGAGAATGATGCAATGAGATGAAATGATGTACTCGTCGAGACAAACATTTTGATATGATACACGCACGAATCGGAGTCACGATGAGGAAGTTATGATGCAATGAATATGTGCAAAAATTATTAGGGTTAGGGACAAAAAAGTCAACCGAGGGGGAAATCTCATATCTGGATCCGGCACGGGTTACGAGGATGGCCGGCCGGAATCACTGTTCACCCGGGGCGGAAGAGGCGGCCGGAGCAGCGAGGTTCGTCGCTGGACTTGGAGGTGGCCGGAGCTGCGGGCGGAGTTGGCGCCTGGCGCGGTGGCGCGGCGTGACGCCGGCGAGGGGCGAACGCGGGCGCGACATCGGAGTCGGGCGCGGCGCCGACGATGGCGCGTGGTGGCCAGCGCGGGGCTCTGTCGCCGGAGCTGGAGGCGATGGACGGTGCGGGCGTGAGGAGGTGGCGGCCCGGATTGGCGGAGAGGAGGGCCGGCCTCGGGCCCCGCGGGCCGCGGCGGGTGCGGGACGGTGATGTGGGGCTCGGGCGCCATGTGGCGGCGCTTGATTGGTCGGCGGCGGCGGCACGACGTGTCCGGCTAGGCTCCGGACATGTCCGGCGGCTGGACAGGAGCGGATCTAGGGTTTAGGGGTGTTTTGACCCGGAATTTTTGAGAGGAGGCCTATTTATAGAGGTGGAGGGAGCTAGGAAGCTCCAAATGAGGTGCGGTTTGCGGCCAAGCGATCATGATCGAACGGCCTAGATGATGGAGAGGTCTTAGGTGGGTTTTGGGCCACTTTGGAAGGGTGTTGGTCTGCAATACACACGAGGCCTTTACGGTCCCTCGGTTAACCGTTGGAGTATCAAACGAAGTCCAAATGGCACGAAACTTGACAAGCGGTCTACCGGTAGTAAACCAAGGCCGCATGTCAAGTCTCGGTCCAATCCGAAAACATTTAACCCCCGCACGTGAAAAGAGGTAGAAAGGGACACCGGATGACATAGGAGTGCCGGATTGCAAAACGGACAACAGGGAAAATGTTTGGATGCATGAGACGAACATTTATGCAAATGCAATGCACATGATGACATGATAAGAGATGCATGACACACAAGCAAAAGACAAGGCAACAACAGCGAATAACTGGAAGACACCTGGCACATCGGTCTCGGGGCATTACAGTTCCCCACAAGATAGCTTTTGTCCCATTATATTTGGTAGACCCTTCTTAAATACTGTTAATGCTACCATAGATTGCACAAGGGATGTTGTTACTATCGGCTTAGATGATATGACTCATGAGTTTAATTTCTCTAAATTTAGTAAACAACACCGTGAAGAAGAATTGCCTAGTAAGGATGAAATTATTGGTCTTGCTTCTATTGCCGTACCTCCTAGCGATCCTTTAGAACAATATTTGCTAGACCATGAGAATGATATGTTTATGAATGAAAGAAGGGAAATAGATGAAGTATTCTTTAAACAGGAACCTATTCTGAAACACAATTTGCCTGTTAAAATCCTAGGGGATCCCCCTCCACCTAAGGGTGATCCCGTGTTTGAGCTTAAACCGTTTCCTGATAATCTTAAATATGCTTATCTTGATGAAAAGAAGATATATCCTGTTATTATTAGTGCTAACCTTTCAGAGCATGAAGAAGAAAGATTATTGAAAACTCTGAAGAAGCACCGTGCTGCTATTGGATATACTCTTGATGATCTTAAGGGCATTAGTCCCACTCTATGTCAACATAAAATAAATTTCGAAGCATATGCCAAACCAGTTCGTGATCCTCAACGACGTTTGAATCCTGAAATGAAAGAAGTGGTAAGAAAAGAAATACTAAAGCTTCTGGAGGCAGGTATAATTTATCCCATTGCTGATAGTCAGTGGGTAAGTCCTGTTCATTGTGTCCCTAAGAAGGGAGGTATTACTGTTGTTCCTAATGATAAAGATGAATTGATTCCACAAAGAATTATTACAGGTTATAGGATGCTAATTGATTTCCGCAAATTAAATAAGGCCACTAAGAAAGATCATTACCCATTACCTTTTATCAATCAAATGCTAGAAAGATTATGCAAACATACACATTACTACTTTCTAGATGGTTATTCTGGTTTCTCTCAAATACCTGTGTCGGCTAAAGATCAATTTAAGACTACTTTTACATGCCCTTTTGGTACTTTTGCTTATAGACGTATGCCTTTTGGTTTATGTAATGCACCTGCTACCTTTCAAAGATGCATGATGGCTATATTCTCTGACTTTTGTGAAAAGATTTGTGAGGTTTTCATGGACGACTTTTTCGTCTATGGATCTTGTTTTGATGATTGCTTGAGCAATCTTGATCGAGTTTTGCAGAGATGTGAAGAAACTAATCTTGTCTTGAATTGGGAAAAGTGCCACTTTATGGTTAATGAAGGTATTGTCTTGGGGTATTGAAGAGGTTGATAAAGCCAAGGTTGATGCTATTGAAAAGATGTCATGTCCCAAGGACATCAAAGGTATAAGAATTTTCCTTGGTCACGCCGGATTTTATGGGAGGTTCATTAAGGACTTCTCAAAAATTTCTCGGCCTCTGACTAATTTATTACAAAAAGATATACCATTTGTCTTTGATGATGATTGTGTAGAAGCATTTGAAATACTTAAGAAAGCATTAGTCTCTGCACCTATTGTTCAGCCACCTGATTGGAATTTACCCTTTGAAATTATGTGTGATGCTAGCGATTATGCTATAGGTGCTGTTCTAGGGCAAAGAGTTGATAAGAAATTAAATGTTATCCATTATGCTAGTAAGACCCTAGACAATGCTCAAAGAAATTATGCTACTACTGAAAAAGAACTTTTACCAGTTGTATTTGCTTGTGATAAGTTCAGACCTTATATTGTTGATTCTAAAGTAACTATCCACACTAATCATGCTGCTATTAAATATCTTATGGAGAAGACAGATGCTAAACCTAGACTTATTAGATGGGTTCTCTTGCTACAAGAATTTGATTTGCATATTGTTGATAGAAAAGGAGCTGAGAACCTCGTTGCAGACAACTTATCTAGGTTAAAGAATGTTCTTGATGACCCACTACCTATTGATGATAGCTTTCCTGATGAACAATTAAATGTCATAAATACTTCTCGTAGTACTCCTTGGTATGCTGATTATGCTAATTACATTGTTGCTAAATTCATACCACCTAGCTTCACATACCAACAAAAGAAAAAGTTCTTCTATGATTTGAGACATTACTTTTGGGATGACCCACATCTTTATAAAGAAGGAGTAGATGGTGTTATTAGACGTTGTGTACCTGAGCATGAACAGGAACAGATCCTATGCAAGTGCCACTCCAAAACTTATGGAGGACACCACGCGGGAGATAGAACTACACATAAGGTGTTGCAATCCGGTTTTTATTGGCCTACTCTTGTCGGGGAGACTGATCCTCGAACACCTATGGGGCCGGCGGACCGGGCCCCTTTCGGTTCGGCGGGGGGCGGAGATCGCACGAAGAGCAGATCGAGGCGAGGCACACGAGCAGTTTACCCAGCTTCGGAGCTCTCCGGAGAGATAACACTCCTACTGCTGCTTGTCTGGTTGTATTATCTGGTGTTCTTGCTCTCCAAAGCGAGAGTGTGATGTTCTCTGGGCTACCAATGGATTGAAGCAAACTGCATGAGGCTCCGAACCTATCAGCCGAACCCCCTCTACGTTGCGCATGGGCCTCCTTTTATACGCTAAAGGGGTCACCGACAGGTGGCAACGCAGAGGAGGGTAAAAACATAAAAAGCGAGGTAGTTGATACAGTTGCTTGTACAGTGCACCCTACCTAACCCTGACGGCAGGGGACAAGGGCATTAAATGCCCATCTGAGTCACCCGAACAGTGCAGAAAAGGACCGTTAGGGGCGCCACCGTTCGCCACGATGGCGATCTTGTCAGCTTCGCATGCCACTGCGCACTGCTGGCTGCACAGCCTCCCGCCACGCATGCCCGGAGAGGCCCCCAGAGCGACACGCTGGTGGATGCGCTGGAGCGCGGACGCAGAGTGGCCGCCTGCCGCGGCAAGCGCCTTGCCGCTGTAGTTATCTTGTCGGGTCTGGAAGCTTGTCGCTCACCGGGCTTCGAGGTACCTTGGTTTGTCTTCCCGGCAAGCTCCTCTTGCCGGGGCCTTGTTGCCTTGCCGGAGCGCGTGGCGCGTCGCAGCAGGTTCATTGGAGCGCCTTGGTTGGCCTTCCCGGCAAGCTCCTCTTGCCGGGATCTTGTCTCCTTAGCTTAAATACTTTGTTCTTGGATGGCTCCAAGGGAACCTTGGGGGATCTTGGCGATCACCCGGCAAGCCTTTGTCGCGGGGTGCTGCAACTGCCCGTGCACAAGTTCGGGGTACTAGGGTACCCCTAATCTAGTACACCGACAGGAGCCCCCGGGCCTCGGCCAGACACGGTGCCGAGCGCTGTTGGGCCAGGCCCAAGACAGGGCACGGGCACACGCGGGCTGGGCCACGCCAAATCTTGTTCCGTATCCACCGCACTCTCCCATAACGGCACGCGTTGAATGCGGCATCGTGGGAGAAATCGTGGGTGGTTGTTTATTTGGAAGGCCGAAACGTCCGCCCCGTCCCTCTTTATAAGCAGAGGAAACAGGGGCAGTTCGTCCCCCCTCGCTGGTTGTTGCTACTCCTTCTTCACGCTCCGCCGCTCCCCCCTTCTTCTCGAAGCCGAGAGAGCAGCAATCCGCCCCCCATTGCCACCAGCATCACCACGCCGTCGACCTTCCCCACCTCCTCCGCCATGGCCCCGAAAGCCGACAAGGGAAAGGGTGTGAAGTCGGCCGAGGCGCAGCGGCTCGCGGCGCTGCGGAAGGAGCGGGCGATCTTCACCCCCCAGCTCGGCGTGCAGGAGCTGAGGGAGTACTTCTACCTCTTTTGGGCGACGGAGACGCGTGCGCATCCGCGCATGAGGGTACTCCCGGCCGCTGCCTCGGAGTCAGCTCCAAATGGGTACCCGTTCTTCCCGCTATTCTTCTATTGCGGGCTCTGCCCGCCCTTCTCGGAGTTCTTTTGTGACATTATGAACACATATGGCTTCCGCCTCCTTGACTTTACCCCCAATGATGTCCTGACCATGGCGGTTTTCGCACACTTGTGCGAAAACTTTGTCGGAGTCCACCCTAGTGTAGCCCTTTTCCGCCACTTCTTCATACCTCGGGTAGAGAGAGGAGAGCCGCTTGCCGGATGGATTGCTTGGGTCTCGAGAGTCGGCAAGAAAGAGGCGTACTTGGAGGGTGAGCTTCGCAGCAAGTGGGAGGAGTGGACAGCGGAGTGGTGTTGGATCGTCGAGGAGGATCCGTAGCCCTTCACCGTCGTGCGCCAAACTCCAATAGTGCGCGGCAATGACTGGAGCAACATGGCCCCGGAAGACGAGAGGCTGAAGATCGCCATCACTAGGATTCTTCGCCTCAGGCTTGCCGGGCTCACCGTAGGTGCTGTCGGGGCAGATTTCCTCCGCCGCCGCATTGCCCCCCTGCAGGAGAGGAGGAGGCCCGCCTGGGAATTCAAGAATTCAGCGGACATCATGAGGCTGCGGCCGGGCCTCAACTACAACTTCACTGTCTTGGAGTTGGACGCAATGCTCTTGGAATTATTCAAACACGACCCCCAGCATCCATTCACATTGCCGAGGGGCGTAGTTCCTTTGTGCAATAACTCTTCGCTTGACCGGATCCGCGCCATGATGCCGTTGTGCGATTCACACGACATCGTCCCAACTTGGCAAGAGCCTGCGGATGACGTTGTGCGAGCGTTCTTCGACACCTTGGAGGAAGTGCCAGTCTGCGCCGACGAGTAGAAGAGCCTCACCCATGACACCACCGACGAGGAGCTGCAACTCATCGCTACTAGGGCGGAAGAGGCTGCGGCCGCAGCTGCTGCGGGTGTGTTTGGGTTCACTGTGGAGGAGGCGGAGGCTACAGAGGTGGCAAACCTTGCCGAACGCGCGGAGTTCATGGGCGAGGAGGAGCCTGCCGATTCTGAAGCCGAGTCGAGCGAGGCCGGCGAGGAGGAGGCTGAACCTTCAGAGAGCTTGCCACAGGCGGAGCCCCCGGCCCCGCCAAGGAGGCACCTTCGCAGGGCCGGGGACGCAGCAGGGCGGCAGCCGGCTCCACAGCCATCGAGCCGCGCGATGCGCTCTACCACGGCAAGCAATGTTGCCGCGGGAGCGCCTCACGCAACAGCGGCAACTGGAGCGGGACCTTCCCGGGCCACCGCCACTGCCCCCGCCAAGCGGGCAAGGGATCCTACTCCTCCACCTCGCCGCACCGGAGGAGGGCCGGACTTCGATCTTTCCGCGCTCAGCTCCGATGAGGAGGAAGAAGAGTGAGTTTCTTTGGCGCCGTTATAATCCTTCAATCTTGCTGTTTATATCTTGTATCTGACTTGCTCCAATCTGGACTCTTTTCTTTTCAGAACACTGGCCCAGAGAGCGGCGAAGAGGGCCAAGGCCGCGGTGATCATTATCGAGGATGACCCCATCGCGTCGGCAGGAGGTGGGTCCGAGACCACCTTGACGGACCCGGCAATCACCCCTCGGAGCAGCCCCCAGCGCAGCCCCCAACGTAAGTTCATAGTTTATCCTTCTGCTGTCGGGCGCGCTTGAGTGCTTTTTCCTTTGTTGATATCTTGCTTGTTGACTTGTGCAGGAGCAAAGCAGCCTCATCCGGAGCGCCCGGAGGCCGATCCCGAAGTGCCACCTGCTTCGACTGCGCCGCCAAGGGAGGAGTCCCCGGCAAGGGAGCGTTCTCCGGCAAGGGGGGACTCTCCGGCAAGGGACGGCACTGCTAATCCTGTGGCGACCGAGGCCGCAACTGAAGATCTTGGCGCAGGTAATCCACTTGCCCAAAAACTTTCCCTTGGGTTCTGCTTCTTCTGTTTTTCTTTCCTTGAATTTTTGATTGATTTTCCTCCCTTCTTCGTTCTTCAGACCCATCTTCGGCTGAGCCAATGGAGACAGAGGGCGCCGGCGAGGAAGGTGCCGGTGCTGATGAGACCGTCGGCGAGGAGGCCACCGGGGCTGCTGCTGCGGAAGCCGGCGAGGGGTCGGGCGATCGCACTGACGACCCTGAGGCCGCAGGAGCGCCGGGCGCTGCACCGACCGCCAAACCCTCTGCCGCTTCTACGGAGCCGGGCTCCGAGGAGCCCCAGCCCGGCGCCTACTTGCAGGCCGGTGACAACATCTTCATCAAGCTACCCTGGGCGTCGAGCTCCAGGGCGCCAGTCGAGGGGGAGACTTTTGACGGGGAGGTGCTCGCCTCTGCTGGACTGTCATTGGTTGACGCGCCTGGCAGCAGCAGCGGCGAGCCTGAGGAGGAGCAGCTGCTGCGGAAGCTGCTGTCACTCTACCGCACCCGGCAAGCCAAGCTGGCTTCCCGGGAAGCGCTTGTCGCGAAGGCAGGAGTTGACATGGACAAGCGCGCGGAGGAGCTCCGGGGACAAAATCAAGAAGCTCTTCGATCCCTGGCGCAGGAGCGGGAGCGAGTAGACGAGGAGCGCACGGCCTTTCTTCTCGAGAAGGCCGAGGCTGAGGAGGAACAAAGGCTTGCTGCCGAGAAGCAGTCCGCGCGGGAAGGTGAGCTAGTGCAGCGGAAGGCCCACCTCGACAGCTACGAGGAAGAACTCGCCGAGCGTGAGCGGGCACTTGGCGGGGCGCTCAAGGAGGCAAAGGACGCCGCGGCAACTGCAGAGGCCGCCAACAAAGAGCTAGAGGAGAAGGTGGCGCGGCTGGAGGCCGATATTGGGAAGAGCGGCGAGGAGCTTGCCGCGCTCAAACGTGAGCGCGAGAAGGATGCTGCCGCCCATGGTGAGCTGCAAGGCCTTCTCGCTGAGAGGGGCAAGGAGCTCAGCGCCGCCAAGGATTCCAAAGCAGACCTGGAGCTGAAGCTGGCCACGCTGACGCAGACGCTGGAGGCCGCCAAGGAGCGGGAGAAGACCTTGGCGGAGAAGGTCAAGGCTGACGCGGCGCTGCTGGAGAGCATTGCAGTTACCCAGAACTCGTTCAGAGACACAGTGGAGCACTGGACCGAGGGCCTGGTGAACACTGCGCCGTCATCAACGAGGAGCTGGCGCAGCTGGGGATGGATGACTTTGGGTATCCTTCCGACGAGAGCCTTCAACCCAGCGCCAAGCTCAGCCTATTCTTCAAGGGCGTGGCGACGGCACTCCAGCGGCTCCGGGAAAGGATCCCGAAGCAGCTGGTCGACGAGTCGCGCAAAATCTGCGCCGGGGTTCTCCAGAAGGTGCTGATGAAGGTAGCCTTCCGCAATCCAGGCCTCAGCTTCACCAACATCCTCCGATCCTTGCCGCCTGACGCTGATCTGAATGCACTCAAGGCCCTTGTCGCACCCATTGTGGACAAGGTGAGCGAGATCAAGCGAGTCAAGGGCGGACGCGTAGATTAGGCCGCCCATTTCTTCTTTTCCCTTGTCGCTACTAGTCATGTTATGAGAACAGTCTGTTAGAGCTGCAACAAGTTATCTTTGTAATATAATTTTATTTCTGTTATCAATTGCAATGTTATTTCCTCTACTAGATTCCTTCCTTTGTATGTTTTCACCCTACGCTTCTAGGGAACTTGTCGGCGCAGGCGCCCGAGCCGCTAGCGCTGAGTGCGGAACTTCAGCAGCCTGCTGGCGGCGCTGCTTCCGACAAGAAACCTTGTCGTGACTAGATGCAGCACGCTTAAGTTGTTGAGCGGACTCGAAACAAAGTAAGGGCGCAACTAGCCACAAGTTGGTTCCTCCGCGCACAGGTTTTCCATACAAAGCAGGGTCGTTCGAGGAAGATAACTCAAAAATTTTAAAAAGTGATTGCTCAAACTTTGGCAACTTAGCTTTTCTGTCATTTGCTTCCCGGTAAGGCAAGTCTTTGCTTGAACGACGCTTGGCCCATACCACAATCTTCTCCTTCCCCCCGGCAAACTTGTGTGCGAGAGGACCTTCTTTTCCTATAAAAGAAAAAGAAAGAAGAGAAAATAATAATATGGAGCTTTTCGGCTCATTACTGCTTACCGGATGTAAGTGCTGCACAAAGTGTCAGATAATTGCATGCTAGAAAAGAACAAACGCATGAAATGGACAAGCTGTGTGGAGCACATGGGGTTTTACTTATGCACGGGATCTGCGCCCGGCTTTGTACAAAGGATTACATGCAACAGCGGCAAGACTTGTACAAAAGGTGGTTGCCGGAACGGGTTCCGGCAACCGCGCCTTATGGGAAAAACTTACGAAGATGTTCTATGTTCCAGGAGTTGCTCACTGGAATGCCATCTTCGGTCTCAAGGCGGACAGCGCCAGGCCTTGTGACTCGTCTCACCCGATAAGGGCCTTCCCACTTTGGCGTCAACTTGTTAGAATTCTTGGCGGACTGAACGCGCCAAAGAACAAGGTCGCCTTCCTCGAAGCTTCTGGCTTTAACTTTGCGGCTATGATAGCGGCGCAAAGCTTGCTGGTATCGAGCAGCTCGTACAGCAGCCTGAAGACGATCTTCCTCAAGGAGCAGCGCGTCATCTTGCTGCAGCTGTTCTTGCTCAAGCTCATCATAAGCGAGCACTCGAGGTGATCCGTATACGAGTTCCGGGGGGAGAACTGCCTCTGCTCCATAGACTAGAGCGAAAGGTGTCTGGCCAGTGGCTCGATTTGGCGTCGTTCTGATCGACCAAAGAACCACCGGGAGCTCCTCGATCCAGTTTCTTCCGCACCTGCAGCCTGTCGAAAGTTCTGGGGTTGAGCCCGCGCAGCACTTCAGCATTTGCCCTCTCTGCTTGGCCGTTGCTTCTCGGATGAGCAACAGAAGCGAAGCAGACCTTGGCGCCAAGGTCTTGGACGTACTGCATGAAGGTGCGGCTCGTGAATTGCGTGCCGTTGTCGGTGATTATCCTGTTGGGGATCCCGAAACGGCAAACAATCGACCTGAAGAACTTGACTGCTGACTGTGCTGTCACCTTCCTCACTGGCTGCACTTCCGGCCACTTTGTGAACTTGCCGATTCCGACGTACAAGTACTCAAAGCCCCCGACAGCTCGGGGGAAGGGGCCGAGAATATCGAGCCCCCAGACCGAAAATGGCCAGGATAAAGGGATTGTTTGGAGAGCTTGAGCTGGCTGGTGTATTTGTTTGGAGTGGAACTGGCACGCTTCACACTTGGTTACTTGTGCAGTTGCATCCTGGAGGGCTGTCGGCCAAAAGAAACCTTGCCGGAAAGCTTTGCCGGCAAGTGCTCTTGCGCCTATGTGGTGGCCACATATGCCTCCATGTATCTCCACCAACAGCTTTTGTCCATCTTCCCGGCGAATACACTTCAATTTCACACCGTTGAGTCTTCTTCTGTACAGTATGCTATCAACAAACTGGTACATACTTGACTACCGGGCTACTCTTTCCGCTTCTTCTTGTTCTTCGGGAAGTTCTCCTGTCTGAAGGAAGTGGACAATCTGCTGTGCCCATGCTGGAGCTTGTGGCTCGACAACAAATACTAAAGGCACATCTTCTGCTGTGGGAACATCCGCTTGCACGGCAAGGACTTGTGGTCCTGCCGGAGCTTGATGTTCCCCGGCAAGCTTGCCGGAGCAAAACTTGTCGGGAGCGTCTGCTTCAACGGAACAAACCATAAGGCTTGCCGGAGCAGACTACCCCTCAGCATCCTTGGTGTTGATCTTGGGGACTTTCTTGGCGGCGGCTTCGGGGAGCTCTGCCGGAAAGTAGTCGCCGGAAACCAACTTCCTCTTCTTGCTTTGTCCAGTTGATGGTGTTACGGATGGTTGAGTCAACTTAAGCACAAAGATCCTTGGTTCCACAGGTAACTTTAGTGCGGCGCACTTTGACAGGCCGTCAGCAATATCATTCTGAGCTCTTGGGATATGCTCCATTTGTAGGCCGTCAAAGTGCTCCTCTAGCTTCCTCACTTCATCGACATACGCTTCCATCAACGGACTCTGGTAGTTCTTGTTCACTTGTTGGACGACAAGCTGTGAGTCACCCCTGACAATGAGCTTCTTAATCCCAAGGTCCGCTACGATTCTGAGACCGGCAAGCAATCCTTCATACTCTGCAGTATTGTTGGTTGCTTGCTCTTTGGGAAAGTGCATCTGGACTACGTACTTGAGGTGCTCTCCGGTGGGTGCGACAAGCAGCACACCTGCACCGGCGCCTTGCAGCGAGAAGGCTCCATCGAAGTACATCAGCCACTCTTTGCTTGCCTCTTTGACGGGGATGCTCGTTTCTGGAATTTCTTCATCTGGGGTTGGCGTCCACTCTGCTATGAACTCTGCCAATGCTCTGCTTTGGATAGTTGAGGTGCTCTCAAACTTGAGGCCAAAGCTTGACAGTTCCAGCACCCACTCGACAATCCTGCCGGTTGCTTCTGGATTTTGCAGTATCCTCTTCAGCGGAAAGCGAGTGACGACTGTGATCTCATGTGCTTAGAAGTAATGGCGCAGCTTTCTCGAGGCCATGAGGAGGCCGAAAAGCAACTTCTGCACACCAGAGTACCTTGATCTAGCCCCCTGCAGAAGGGAACTGACAAAGTAAACTGGGCGCTGCACCATTCTCCTTGGCATCTTATCATGCTCCTGCGCAAACTCATGTTTGTCGGGACCAGAGCTTGTCGGCGAAGCCTCCTGCTTGTCGCTGGATGGATTTGCCGTGGTTGCTGGATCATCATCCGCCTCCCTCTCCGCCACTAACGCAGCACTAACCACTTGATTGGTTGCTGCTATATACAGCAGCAACTTCTCTTGCGGCTTAGGTGCGACAAGCGTTGGAGTGGAGGACAGGTATCTCTTCAAGTCCTGCAGCGCAGCCTCCGCTTCCGGAGTCCATTTCATTGGACCTGCCTTTTTCAAAATTTTGAAAAATGGCAGGGCACGCTCAGCAGATCTAGAGATAAACCTGCTGAGAGCAGCCACGCAGCCGGCAAGCCTTCGTACATCCTTGACGCGCTTTGGTGCTTCGATCTGCTCGATGGCTTTGATCTTGTAGGGATTGGCTTCAATTCCCCGCTGAGACACGAAGAACCCGAGAAGCTTGCCGGAAGGGACTCCAAACACGCACTTCTCGGGGTTAAGCTTGAGGTTGATCTTGCGCAGGTTTGCAAATGTCTCATCTAAATCTTGAATCAACGTCGCTTTGTCCTTGCTCTTGACCACTATGTCATCCATGTAAGCTTCCACATTTCTATGTATTTGTGGCTCAAAAGTATGGTGAACTACCCTTGCGAATGTTGAACCAGCATTCTTCAAACCGAAAGGCATCCGTACGAAGCAGTATGTGCCACACGGGGTGATAAATGCGGTTTTCTCTTCATCTTCTTCTGCCATGAAGATTTGATGATATCCTGAGTATGCATCAAGAAATGAAAGCAAATCACATCCGGCTGTGGAGTCAACAATTTGGTCAATACGCGGCAAGGGAAATGGGTCTTTGGGACAAGCTTTATTAACATCAGTGAAGTCAATACAAAGTCTCCATTTCCCGTTAGCCTTGCGCACAACAACAGGATTGGCCAACCACGTGGGGTGGAGTACTCCTCTGACAAGGCCTGCTGCTTCCAACTTCTTGATTTCTTCTGCGATGAATTCTTGGCGCTCAACTGCCTGCTTCCTGACTCTCTGCTTGACGGGCCGCGCATGAGGACAGACGGCAAGGTGGTGCTCAATCACTTTCCTGGGAACACCGGGGATATCAGACGGTTGCCACGCAAACACGTCGACATTCGCCCGCAGGAAAGCAACAAGCGCGCTTTCCTATTTGGGGTCAAGAGTGGCGCTGATGGTGAAGGTACCACCAGTGCCATCCTCCTTGGCGGACACCTTCTTAGTCTCAGGTGGAGCTGCCATTGCCTTCTTACACTTGCCGGTGGAGCTCAATGGTGCGTCCTCGACGGTAGCACAGCACTCCGAAGAGGTGCGCTTGCCGGAGTGGGCATCAGAGCTCTTGCCGGACTTGGTCTTCTTCTTCCCCCCGGGAGCTTCAGCGGCAAGTGTCCTTCGTTCTGCTGCGGCTGCTGCTTCCCGGTAGATCTTGTCGGCACAGATAAGAGCATCCTTCTTGTCGCCAGGGACAGAGATGACACTTATTGGGCCTGGCATTTTCAGTACGTTGTACGCATAGTGAGAGGCTGCCATGAACTTGGCGAGTGTCGGACGGCCAAGGATTCCATTATAAGGTAATGGAATGTCGGCAACGTCAAACGTGACCCTCTCAGTCCTGAAGTTCAGCTCACTGCCAAATGTTACCGGCAACGTGATCTTTCCCTTTGGCTTGCTCCTTCCCGGGTTGATTCCTTGAAATGTGCCGGTCTCTTCGAGCTCGCTGTCAGGGATCTGGAGCTTCTGGAGCACCATGGAGGAGATCAAGTTCAAACCGGCCCCGCCGTCAACTAGCATCTTAGTGACCTTGAGGTTGCGGATTGTTGGTGAAACCAACATCGGAAAGCACCCGACCGCAGTTATGCGATCCGGGTGGTCCTCAATATCAAAGATGATAGGCGTGCTGGACCATTTCAGAGGCCTGCGTGACTCGACGGGTGGTTCTGCTGCATTAACCTCCCGCATCCACTGCTTGAGCTGGCGGTGCGAGGCATGCAGAGAAGCACCACCGTCAACGCACAGGACCTCTGTAGCTTTCTGGAACTCCTGCTCATCGGTCTCCTCATCATCCATATCTTCATCGTCGCCGTCATCTTCATCCTTGTCGCGGCCGCGAGGGGGTCTGTCTCCTTGCCGCTGCTTGGCCTTGCCGCAGCGTCCTCCTCGGCCGGGACGTTTCTTGCCGGATCCACCAGCTCCTTCCTGGGCCTTCTCCTTGTCGCGCCGCTTGTATTCAGCTTTCTGTTGCTCAACAAGCTGCTCGACCCTCTTGCAGTTCTGAAGATCATGGCCCTTGGTGCAGTGAATCTTGCAATACTGCTTGTTGGTGCCGTCCTGCTTGTCGGTGACCGCCACCTCCACGGCAACCTCCTTGCCGGAGTCACCAGCTTTGGCTTCCTTGGCGCCGCCACCATTGCCGGACTGCTCAACAACTAGCACTTCTTTGCCTTTCCTCCTTCCGTTGTTCCGCCGCTGGTTTTTCCTTGTCGGGGCGGCATCTTCGCTGTCAGATCATCCCGCTCCTATATTTTCTCCGGGGAGTCTCCTCCCTTCCTCAGCACGTGCACACTTGTCGGCCAGTGCATATAACTCACTAACGTCCCTGATCTTGCACATCGCCATTTCCTCCCGCATTCTGCGGTTCCGCACGTTCTGATGGAACGCGCTGATCACCGCGGCAGGGTGGACGTCTGGGATGTTGTGCTGCACACTACTGAATCTCTGGATGTACTTGCACAGGGGCTCTCCTTCCTTTTGGGCGAGTAGATGAAGATCACTCTCCTGGCCATGAGGCTTGTGCCCGCCGGTAAAGGCGCCGACAAACTGATGGCACAGATCAGCCCAAGAGGATATGGAGTTGTCCGGCAAGTGCATGAGCCAGGATCTGACATTGGGCTTGAGCACCAGCGGGAAGTAGTTGGCAAGGATCTTGTCATCTCGTCCCCCGGCAGCTTGCACCGCAATGGTGTAGATGCTGAGGAACTCTGACGGATGTGTCTTGCCGTCGTACTTCTCTGGTACGTCTGGCTTGAAGTTCTTTGTACTGGGCCACTAGACTTGCCGCAGCTCACGAGTGAACGCAGGACAACCTACCGCATACGGCAGATCGCCTGGTTCCCCTGGCGCATGCATGTCAACAGAGGGCCCAGCGCGCTTGTCGGATTGACGTCGCGCTTCTCTCGGCGCTCGATGCGGGTTCGAGCGTCTTCTTATTGTCGATCATGAAGAATTTGGCGCTGATCGCGACGAGCTCGTGGATCCGATGATGCAGTGGAGTCGCTGTCGAGGTGGATCCGGCGAGTCGGCGATCTTGGCCTTCGGGGCGGTGATTGCATGGTAGTTGCACCTCCGCCCGTTTCGTCGCCACCGGCTCGCGTCCGGCGGTCCTGCCGCGGCGGCGACGCGCTCGGCCGCCGTGGAGTGTCGCCGTTGGCGTAGCCGATGAGACTCTGAATGGTGGCTCTCCATTCGTCGATCTTGTCTGATGTCGGAGGGTAATCTAGGAGAAGTTGAGCTCGTGCCAAGGCTTCTGCTGCAGTGGTGGGTGGCAGTGGCGGACGGCGCGAGGAGTGGGACGTGCTCGAACTTCTAACTATGTTAGAAGGAGCAGTATCCTGTCCAGGCGACCGCGCCCCGCTCGTGCCAGCACGCTGGCGTGCATGCTGGTCTTGAGCGGCCTGAGATCCACCAGCTTGGTCTTGGGCTATCATGCGTATGGCACTGCTAGCGCCATGACGCTGTTGATCCTGCGCCTCCTGAGAGTGGCGTGGAACATGTACAGTCGCCGAGGCTTGTGCAGCCTTGTTCTTGGACCTGGCGGCATCATGAGCTTCCTCGTCGACGTCCTTTCTTCCGCCGGCGTCCATCCCACCACTCGTTTGCTCCAACGGTCGCGGAAGTGACGTGGATGGAGCGGCTGCCGTCGAAGTCTTCTTCTTCGGTGGCATGTTGATGAAGGGAATAAGGATCTAGCTCGCGTGAACGCCGGATCTGGTTCACACAATCTCGACACCCCCTACCTGGCGCGCCAAAGATGTCGGGGAGACTGATCCTCGAACACCTATGGGGCCGGCGGACTGGGACCCTTTCGGTTCGGCGGGGGGCGAAGATCGCACGAAGAGCAGATCGAGGCGAGGCACACGAGCAGTTTACCCAGCTTCGGAGCTCTCCGGAGAGATAACACTCCTACTGCTGCTTGTCTGGTTGTATTATCTGGTGTTCTTGCTCTCCAAAGCGAGAGTGTGATGTTCTCTGGGCTACCAATGGATCGAAGCAAACTGCCTGAGGCTCCGAACCTATCAGCCGAACCCCCTCTATGTTGCGCATGGGCCTCCTTTTATACGCTAAAGGGGTTACCGACAGGTGGCAACGCAGAGGAGGGTAAAAACGTAAAAAGCGAGGTAGTTGATACAGTTGCTTGTACAGTGCACCCTACCTAACCCTGACGGCAGGGGACAAGGGCATTAAATGCCCATCTGAGTCGCCCGAACAGTGCAGAAAAGGACCGTTAGGGGCGCCACCGTTCGCCACGATGGCGATCTTGTCAGCTTCGCATGCCACTGCGCACTGCTGGCTGCACAGCCTCCCGCCACGCACGCCCGGAGAGGCCCCCAAAGCGACATGTTGGTGGATGCGCTGGAACGCGGACGCAGAGTGGCCGCCTGCCGCGGCAAGCGCCTTGCCGCTGTAGTTATCTTGTCGGGTCTGGAAGCTTGTCGCTCACCGGGCTTCAAGGTACCTTGGTTTGTCTTCCCGGCAAGCTCCTCTTGCCGGGGCCTTGTTGCCTTGCCGGAGCGCGTGGCGCGTCGCGGCAGGTTCATTGGAGCGCCTTGGTTGGCCTTCCCGGCAAGCTCCTCTTGTCGGGGTCTTGTCTCCTTAGCTTAAATACTTTGTTCTTGGATGGCTCCAAGGGAACCTTGGGGATCTTGGCGATCACCCGGCAAGCCTTTGCCGCGGGGTGCTGCAACTGCCCGTGCACAAGTTCGGGGTACTAGGGTACCCCTAATCTAGTACACCGACAACTCTCTTCAAGGATGCCCGTGAGTTTGTCCTATCTTGTGATGAATGTCAAAGAATTAGTAATATTAGTAGACGTCAAGAAATGCCTATGAATTATTCACTTGTTATTGAACCATTTGATGTTTGGGGTTTTGATTATATGGGACCTTTTCCTGCCTCTAATGGATATACACATATTTTAGTTGTTGTTGATTAAGTTACTAAGTGGGTAGAAGTTATTCCCACTAGTAGTGCTGATCATAACACTTCTATTAAAATGCTTAAAGAAGTTATTTTTCCGAGGTTTGGAGTCCCTAGATATTTAATGAATGATGGTGGTTCACATTTTATCCATGGTTCTTTCCATAAAATGCTTGCTAAATATGACGTCAATCATAGAATTGCATCTCCGTATCACCCATGGTCTAGTGGTCAAGTAGAATTGAGTAATAGAGAACTCAAATTAATTTTGCAAAAGACTGTCAATAGGTCCAGAAAGAATTGGTCCAAGAAACTTAATGATGCATTATGGGCCTATAGAACTGCATATAAAAATCCTATGGGTATGTCTCCGTATAAAATGGTATATGGAAAAGCATGTCACTTACACTACAAAAAATACACTTCCATGATGATACGTGTTTGTCACAATAGGTCGCTTTTTTTGTTATGCATGTACATCCATGACAAATTTATGACAGAATCAAGATAGTCATACCTGTGCTGTCATAGAAGTGTTCCATGACATTACCAAAATTACCATCACGGAAGTGTCCACTTCCATGACAATAAATCGCGCATCACAGAAGTGCTTTCGTCAAGGGTGACCGACACGTGGCATCCACCGTAATGGAACGCCGTTAAGCTATCGGGTCGGGTTTTGGATCCGATAACCCGTTAACAGCCCCGACCAATGGGGATTTTCCACGTGTAAAATCATCATTGGCTAGAGGAAACACGTGTCGGCTCATCGTTGGGACAGATGTCATCCACTCACTGGACAGAAGGCGCCTATGATACGTCGACACGTGGCACGGCCCAACAGTGGCCCATTCCTGTGAAAAGGTCGGCCCATTTGACTTGGTTAAAAGCTGGCGGACCAGCCCATGGAAAGCCTGTTAACGGCCTGTTCGCATATAGCCCATTTACAGCCCGCTAACCCAAGGCCCATTATGCCCTATCCGAATTAGGCCCAGTAGCGTCATCTGGGCCGTCCAATATGATTCCTGCCTGTTTTCACTTCTGGCCCATGTATAGCCCATGACGTTTTTCGGCCCATATGAGGCCATTTGTAACTCTTGGCCCATTAGCGGCCCGTGCTGAAACTGGCCCGTAATGAATAGTGTATTACTTTACACCCATTAACGGCCCTTAGGGAAACTGGCCCATAATGAATAGTGTATCACTTTATACCCATTAACGGCCCGTTATTCCGTTGGGCCGTTTCCAGCCCAAGTTAACTTTCGGCCTTCTGAGGGCCCATTTATTCTTGGCCTCATTTGCAGCATTCGGTTACTTACGGCCCGTTACTGTCATTTTCTGTTTGCGGGCCAAATTCAGCCCGTAGTTACAATCAGCCCGTTTGTGGACCGTTAGTCTGTTGGGCCATTTTCATAGCATCACCAAATACGGCCTATTAACGGCCCATTATGGTCAGCCCTAAAATGTACGATTTCCATTAAAGGCCCGTCTATGGCCCATTAAAGGCCCATACAAGACCCATAAATGAGCCGGCGGCCCATGGATCCTACGAGACGTACAAGGCCCATGGATCCTACGAGACGTAGAAGGCCCATGGATCCGACGGCCCGTGAAGGGCCATGGTCGGGCGAATTGGCCCCCGTTTGAACGATATAGCATATTCAAAGAATTATCCTACTCAATACTATCACCTCTAAGATGCCTACACTATTACAACAAAGAGATCAAGGCATAGAAAGGTAGAATAATCCTACACTATACAATAAAGAAATTATAGCCGATGATACCATTGGGCATTATGGTTCGGCACAGGTGATAATAAAGCATACACAAACATCAAATTACATACACCGGGCAAATACAGCTCATACATCATGGACGTGCATCAACTTAACTCCATTTGAACTATAATCTCTTCAGAAAATAGGATTGGCCGGATTCATATAGCACAAATTTCAGTCTGCAAAATCTCCAATTCCTTCATGGTTACCTTAGTGTCTTGTTTCATTTTTTTTACTCCTACATCTAATACATGCATGTCCAGTCTCAACTTGTTGATTATACGTTGACAATCCTGTACACGTTGTCTTGCCACCTCTAGTTGATGCTCGAGAACATCAGCACATTCCAATTCCAATCCATAATCATTCGGTAACGGCCATGCCGCACTGCTCGCAGATCTTTGTGTTGATGTCACTTCATCCTGAAATGTTTCTGTAAGTACACATGAGTAGGGCAAAAATATAGTTACAACAGTGAAGCGAACAAGACACTATTTTGTACTACATGGCAAAACAGTACTAACAATAATGTTACACGTCACTTTCAAAAAAATGTTACACGTCATGAAGCATAAGCAGGTGATATTTTAAAAATTATAAAAAAGATAGTCTATGCAGCCTGCATACAGAAATCCCTCTTAGCTCACCAGAGGAGCATGATGTTGGGGCCCAATCGAAAACACAGACAAGTTACAAATTTAGACAGCACGTTGCGTATAAGTAAGCAAGCAGCTGGCCATTCTGTGTCTCAATTAAAGTCTTAGGGAGCATAATGAAGAGCAGGGGGTTTCATACAAACATACTACAGCAGGCAAAACTATGCAATCATTATCGTAGTATAAACTAGATTGTGAGCCTCATGCAATAATAGTTGGTTAATAGACTTCAAAGCTTCAGGCACACTTCGGCAGAGTAATTAAATGGTAAGGCCTTTAATTATGTCAACTAATAGTGATACAAGTACTGAACATCAGGCATGATTATTTGGGCATCTCATTAACTGGGGACAAATAGAGCAATTGAAAAGAGAAAATTAACTATGCCTGAAACAAACAAGGAATTGAACTGTTGAGTTGCATACAGTGACTTACCTTAGCAGGTTGAAGAGGCTCAGTGCAGCTCCTACTTCTCTTGCAAGGCTCCTTCCTAACATCTTGTACTTGGAAATCCTCAATCTTATCTTCATTGCACCCCCTCTGCAAGGTGACACAAACTAGTTACTCGTCTCCTTGGAAGATAAATATGCATACTTTCCAGTCTATGAACACAAAAGGATGAGATTATAACAAAACAACACCACATAATTATGTCAACTAGTTACTCGTCTCCTTGGAAGATAAATATGCATACTTTCCTAACATACTTGCCTACTGTAGTGTACAGCCAAACCTTTATGTCACCTATGAGTTAGACAAGGCCCCACTATAGCAGCCCTTAGTGTTTAAATTGTTTACAAGCTCTGTTAGAGTGTTAGGTCAAGAACAGCAAGTAATCAAAGCAAACAGTCCTACTATGGCTGGCTGATGCAAACAAGCAATTGAACAGATGTGTGAGCAAATCTTACATATCAAGAAAAGAAGCAAAGAAGGAGGCTTAAAGACCATCACTTGACTGACCAGATTTAAGGGGCATTTAAACATCATGTGCAACGTATGAACTAACATAAACATTGCATATTCCAGATTCTACAATGGAATGCACATGTATTAGTTTATGCCATGTATGATGATGCCTAAATGTACAGATAGCAGGCAGGAGTGATTCATCATTGCACGCACAATTGAATTGCAGGTTAAGGGCCAGTTCGATTCCGCCTTTTCAGGGCATATTGTCAAAATAAGCCATAAAAGATGTAAAGAAGTCATTTTTGAGTTATGGGCTTGGGCTTAACTAATTTCGCTTTGGAGGGGGGTGTTTCAGGTAGAACCTCACTAAAAATTGAAGGGAAGGGGAATAGTGAAATGACTTTGTTGTCTGCCTATATTACACTCAAAATGCAACTGCTGACGCCCGTGTCACACCTGACCCTTAAGTAAAAACAAACACGCAAGCATTCATTGCCCTGCCCGCTTGCATTTCCTCTCCCCTTTCTGTCTACCTCGATCCCCTGCCTACAGCACTAGGGTTCCTCCAGCGAGCCATCGCCACTGGTGCACTACATCTTGTACTTTTTCATTGTGTAACCCTATCTGCAAGTTGACACGGCTAATTTCAGACATCCCTACATGATACTACATTGCATATCCCTTGCGCATATTTAAACCACCAATTAACGATTGTGTGCGTACCATAAACTAGCCATGACTCTGTATGCTGGACTAGCAGGCACTCTAAGGGAGCCTAATGTAGTGCACTGGAATTCCTACATGCCACCTACGATTTTGTGTAATGTACTGCCCCTATTCCTAAATATATGTCTTTGTAGAGATTCCAGTATGGACCACATACAGATGTATATAGATGCATTTTCGAGTGTAGATTCACTCATTTTACTCTGTATTTAGCCTATAGTGGAATCTCTAGAAAGACTTATATTTAGGAATGGAGGTACGACGTAGTATCATGTATGACATTTACATATCTAATTTAGTAGCCAGTAGTAGAAATCATTGTCTGCACAAAGGGATTACATGTCGAAAATCCTAGCAAAGCACACTGGCAGGCACAGAACAATACAAGAGAGAGAGAGAGAGACGCGCTTACAAGATCATAGCAATGCCTTAGTCCAGGATCTTGGTTGGCCAAGCTGTTAGATCCAGAAGAAACATCGTCCTTGTAGTTTTTGCCAGCTGCATAACAGGTAACAGCGACCGGTTAGTATATTTGAAGTACATCGGGCAGGTGATGCTGGACGGGTTTAAAGGTGACAAGTACCTAGGCCGTGGCAGGTGCTTGGCATCTCTCCAGACTGTGGGAATCAGGTTAGAAACGTCGATGGTGATGACGCTGCGCTGGTTGTCGGGGTCCGATAAGGAGATCTAGAACCGTCGAGTAGGGTGTTTGTGGAGCGGCTCCGGTAGGGTGGACTATGGTGTGGGCGAAGCGGATCTATGGCCGTGGACGAGGGCGTAGGTGAAGCTGCTCCGGTGGTTGGGTTAAGGATGGTGTCGATGATGCGGATCTGTGGCCGTGGACGGGGCGTCAGAAGCTGCTCCGGTGGTTGGGTTCAGGGTGGTGTCGATGATGCGGATCTGCAGCCATGGATGGGGCGTCAGAAGCTGCTCTGGTAGGTTGGATGAGGGTGCGAGGAAGCGGATCTGAGGCCATGGACTTGTGAGTTGGCAAAGTGGCCCCGGTAGGGTTGAGAATGGTATAGGCGAAGCTACTCCGGTAGGGTTGACGAAGGTGTCAGCGAAGCGGCTCCGGTAGGGTTGACGAAGGTGTCGGCGAAGAGGATCAGAGGTCGTCGACGGGGGCGTCGGTGGGGCAGCTCTGGGGGTTGTGGACGAAATGTCTCCGGTGGGGAGTACGAATGAGCCGCTGGAGATGCGCGGCGGTTGACGAGAGTACCAGCGAAGCAGATCCGGTGCGGTGGACAAGGCCGGCACTGAATGGGCTGTGGTACAGTGGTGGATGAGCAGTCTACTTGTTTCTAGGGGACGTGGGAGGGGTAGATACGGCCGCAGAAGCAGATCCGGCGAGGTGGAGGCCGCTGGCAGTGAATGGGCTATGGTACGCCGGTGGATGAGCAGTCTAGGCTTTCGAGAAAGGAGGGGAGAAAGGGCGATGAAGTACGGACGGCGTGATGTAAGATCCTCTGGTGCTGTGGAGTTAGTCGTTTTTGCGGGAGGGGGAGAGGAAATGGGGGTGCCGTGTAGTGGGGGAACTGGAAGTTACCAAAGCAGCCCCGACCTATCATGTAGATGAGGGCGGTATTGTAACTATTGGTCTCCGTGCACCAAGGATAAAAGGGGGATTTCGCATGCTAAATACTAAGGTGGCGGAAATTTTAGAAGGAGGTGGGAGATTTTGCCCCCCGCGGGATCATTCGTATGCAGTTTCAACTAATTTTGGACCGTGCTAGCGGGAAGTTCATGCTAGACTGTGTACACGGGGCACGCGTCAGCAGTTAATAACTGGTGTGAAGTCCACCTCAGAAAAAAGACAATAACTCAGGATGATGCGCCGATAACTTGGACGTTCACACGGGCGCGGCCAATCATACGGGTGTAGTGGCGCGTTCACAAAAAAGGGATCAAACGCTCAGCCTATGTATTTCTCGTATAAATAGATAATTTAGTGCCATTGGTTATTTACTTTAAACATAATGCATTGACGTGTTAGTGTAGAGGCGCACAAAAAGAAATGGATATTGTAGTCAGCTACTTAAAAGTGTTACCTCATATGATTACATAGCCTCCATTTCATAAATTGCATACCAGTTGAATTCATATATGAATATTACATATATTACTTCAAAATAGAAACTTAAATCATCCAAGACTAATGAATTTGAATGCAAGAGTAACAATGGTGCATGTTCATGATAGCTACATTGGTTGTTTGAAGAAACTTCACTGTAACTTTGGCATGCACAACTAAAAAGGCTTATTTAAATAGGAAAAAATGTGATATGTGAGTGTCCAATCTTTATAGCGTTGAATCGATATTGTACCTTTGGCCACGATACGAAGTAGATATTGACTTATGTTCAAGCGATGCACGTCCACGATCGCTAGATAGTGATACGTGAATGAATTGTGCAATCTCTCTCACACGCATACATATCTCATTTCCCTGTGGGCATCGGAATCACACACGCGCACTTCGTGTATTTCTCTCCCTCTGTCAGGGTTAAATTCGTCTTTCTACCCCGTCCTACAAGTCTCTCACACAGAAACACACACGCTCTCTATGTCGAACACGCCCACCCCTTTAATTCCGCCCACCCACATCCACTAATGTCTCTCACACATATGCTATCTACCTATCCCTTAATATAGCTAGATATGTGTCACACGAACTCCTTCTCCCTACTAGCAAGATGCCCATGCGTTGCACGGAACATCAAGATGCATTTGTATGAGAAGTTTATCTTGTGGGAGAAAAGGATGAACGAGGGAATGCCTTATTTGCAAATGCGGAGAGGGGTGTGGGTATCTTTTTGCAAAATTGCCATAGTTTCCTTCCTGTCCATCGGATATAAATTGGATGGCCTATATTGCAGGATGGCAGGAACACCATCATCACCAACTCTGTTTTTTATAAGAATAGAGATATGTGAGTGTCACTGCCCCACCCCCCACACACACACAGCCACACTTCCCAACACCGAAGGAGTAGGGTGACACCTCGATCTTGATACTAATCTATCGACTGGCTTCTCTCTCAAACATACACACACACACTACCCGGCACCGAAGGAGTAGGGTGGCACATCGATCTTGATAATAATCTATCTACTCCTCTTTCAAACACACCCACACACACTCGCTAGTTGTGCCTCTGTGCCTACCGCACACACTCTCGATACGTCTTTCTCTCCCCCCAACAATGATAGTAGAAGGGTGACAACTCGATCTGATCATAATCTGTCAATTGGTTTCTCTCTCAAACATTGTGTCTCGGTGCCTCGCTCAGTAGCCCCCTCGATATGTAGACTTCTCGCGCGCGCACAGCTATAGTGACGATGACGCTGAACCCAGTGTGCCTTGTTTTTACCGGCCTCATGTGATAGTTTTCACCCTGTTTTCTGTTAATTAACAAGGCAACCTTTTCTTTGTTACTACTAGTGAATCTAAAATCATTCGGGGCAGACATAAAATATATCACTTCAACCCAATTATTGCAGCAACTATTTTAAAAGAAATAAGCTAGCTGCCTGTGCGTTGCACGGAACATCAAGATGCATTTGTATGAATAGTTTATCTTGTGAGAGAAAAGGTTGAACGAGGGAAGGCCTTATTTGCGAACGTGGAGAGACGTGTGGGTATATTTTTGCAAAATTGCCATAGTTTCTTTCCTATCCGTTAGATATAAATCCGACGGCCTATATTGCAGGATGGCACACACACCATCATCACCAACTCTATTTTCTACTCCCTCCGTCCGAAAATACTTGTCATCAAAATGGATAAAAAGAGATGTATCTAAAACTAAAATACATCTAGATACATTTCCTTTATCCATTTTGATGACAAGTATTTCCGGACGGAGGGAGTATTTGTCTTTTTAGAGATTTCAACAAGTGACTATGACCGGACCTTACCAACATACTCAAAAAAGTAGTCCATAATTTTGATGTTACCCTCTTTTCTTGGCGGTGCAGTGCCATCTGGATACCTCATAAATAAATAAAGTACTACATGATACTAATATATGATACATGGCGCAGGAGTACTAAGTATTATTAATACAGTTTTGCTAGAACTCATCTAGATGAGATATAATTTGGTCTCATTCATCTTTTATGGCCATTGGATGTGATGCTATATAAGATGCGTGTGTGCTAACGTGGGTTGTATTTGTTCTTGTGCAACGAACTGACAACTGCATGTCATGTTTGATAGTCTCAAGTCATTAAAAGCATACAAGCCCCACATCTCTTCTTGGTTGATTCCTCTATTTATGTCAAAAAATAAGAAACAACGTGAGAGTTAATGCACCACGCTTATGTGTTTACTATTTGGTTTTCGTCAGATGACTTAATACTCACCTAGACGGAGGGAGTATTCGATTTGACAGCGGGCGGCGCAGTTCCTGATATGGCTTTAATGCAGACGAGGGAGGGAGTAGTGGTTCCTGATATGTTGAACGGCCAATGCATCCTCCTTCAATTAATGCATGCGGGAAGTAATGGGAGGAGGTCCAGGAAAAGAGGCTGCACGATGTGAATGCAACACAGTTTGCCCTCATTGCCCTCATATTAAGGCGCCCCTCCATTCCAATGCATCTACCACATCGTACGCACCTAAGCATTTGCCTAAGCACCTACACTAAGCGCAAAAGAGCTCAATCCAGACCCATGGCGGCGATGCTCGTGAGCGGTCAGCGGCTGCGCCAGATGGTCCACGACGCCGGCCTGCGGCATGGCGCCGAGGATCGTCTCCAGACGGTGTTGGAGACCGGCTGGTGGATGGCCGCCTTCGACGCCAACTACGACTCTCAGTTGGACAAGATGATCGTTGCCACCAGCAACAAGTTCACCGTCCTCAAGAAGCTCGCGGACGACATCGCCGTACTCCTCCAGCCCGCGCGCCCGGGCTCCTCATTGCCTGCCACCCTAATCGGCCTCCATGGCCGGAACCTCTTTCAAGCACTGGTGGCCCTACGACTGCCCGCCGACGCCATGAAGAATGTCCACCTAGAGGTCGCACTCGCCGCGAGGCGCCTCGCCCTGCAAGAATTCGTCGACCTACACATCCACATGTACGAGGAAATCATGTACATAGGTATCTACAAGTCCAGTGAGGATGCTACGACATCGGCCTTCCTCAACCGGCTGGAAGCCTTGGATGCCTTTGCTGAGAAGCACCTCGACCTTGCCACAAAAGCCGCCGCTCCTTAGCTCCCGGTCGGTGGCCCGGCACACTAAGTTGAGGAGGAGGAGGTCGTACGTTCATGGATCCATCTTTCTTCTTGCCTTCTGTAACCACCACTGCAATCGCATCATCGTGGCCTTAATTCTTATTGTGCTATTGCATTCTCATTCCAGTCAATACCTGTAACTAGTACTCCATCCGTAACTAGTACTCCATCCGTCAATTTATAAGTTGTGCTTAATTATGTGCATCACTGTAACTAGTACTCCATCCGTCAATTTATAAGTTGTGCTTACCTTTTCCATCAACTTCGTGCAACGCGCGGGCATCTTGCTAGAAACACTAGAATATGTCTATATAATCCATATGTGATAGTCCATTTAAAATCTCAAAACAGACAAATATTTAGGTACGGAGGGAGTAATATATTAGGAGTATATCAAAACAATAGTGATTTCTTTCAAGTTTTTGAACAAATACTACTATTCTACTACTTTGGATCCATCGCAACGCATGGGCACATTGCCGGTAAAAGGAAAAGGTCTGCCGCGTTCGCGTCACACCCCCACATGCCCGGGAATCGGGAGTACAACACGGCCCGTCCAGCACGACACATAGCTTAGGGAAGGTGTGTTGCCTAGCATTTTCACTTTCATGTGGGACCGCCATTGAGAAAACCGACACCCCGCCCGTCGCCGGGTTGGAAAATAGAAACGAGGGCAAGATCTAGCTGTAGCACGGAAGCCAAGAAATTTGGTGTCAGACGGGGCTCGTTGATAGAGTAGGAGCATTCCGTACTAGTACTACTCCTACTAGTACCAAGTTTGTACTCCTAATACTATATTACTAGTACTACCACTATACAACTAGTAGGTACGTGCACGGCACAACATCGTAGGAACAAAAAACGGGAAGATCTTGTTTTGGGTGATTTATCTTTTTTTCAATCAACGTAGTATGAATAATATGATGTGGGGGCACCCATGAAGCTTATGTGGCTTGGTTGCATGGCTACGGAAGGTTAGAGAAAAATAAATTGATAATGTGTTTAGAGTGCACTCCACTAAATAGATATATATACTTTGGATCCATTGCAACGGACCGGCACATCTATATCTATACCCCCTATATAGTGTGTGAAAAAGTTTGAAAGTTGGTCGTTGGATGAAGCCAATCCGATGGTACAAAGATGGCAAATCCGAGCACTACTGGCCGTTTGATATCATCCACCAGATTCTGCCACATGTATAATCTAGAAGACTCCATGGTTGAACTTAATTCATGCCTAAGGGCCTCTTTGATTCATAGGATTGCAGAAACACAGGAATAGGAAAAAGGTAGGATTGGAATGGCATGTTCATTGGATCCCTATAGTATTTGAGTTTGTTTGATTGTGTCACATGAAAAACAAAGGATTTCTTTCAAGAGGTTGGAGTGCATGTTAGAATTCCTGTGAAACGTAGTACAAATGAATCCTTAGGAAAATATCCTACATGATTCAATCCTACGAATGAAACGACCAACGTAGGAAAATTCCTAAGGATTCTAATCCTTCAAACATCCTATGAAAATCCTTTGAATCAAACAGGCCCTAACTTTGCCACAACTAAGCTTAGGCAAAGTTATTAGTTCTTCAAAACGAGAGAAACAAGTTGGCATGCCTAAGGGAATCTTGCCACATTTTTTGTGTGTATGTCATGTGGGGCCTTAGTGTGGCTTGCCTAAGGTGTGGCTTGAATCAAACACTCGCCTAAGTTAACCAGACTTGCCTAACCTTACATTCCACCAGATTTTGCCACATGTTAGAATCCAGAAAGCTCCACATGTAGAAGCATAATGCACAAACCACCAGAATCTCATGCGTGCAATGCACGTGTACCTTACTAGTACTAGTTGGTAGTAGTAAGAAACAAATTCTAGTTTTGGCACGAGCTCGTACTGCGGGAGAACCACAAGGCCTGCCGCAGGAGTTACATTTCCCTCTCAGGGCCCACGGGACCGAACTTCAGTGGCTTAGTGGTAGAAACAAGAAACGTGATGGTCGCCGTGGTTCAACTTCCATGACAAGCTGTCATGTCTGCTGACACATGTATATCAAAACTAGAGTGTTTATATTTCAAGCACGTGAACAAGTATTATTCTACTACTTTGGATCCATTGCAACGCACGGGCCAGCACCATTGGTAGTAGTAGTGTCCATCTCTATCTCTAGAGGCCTTCCCTCGTTCATCCTTTTCTCTCACAAGATAAAATACTCATACAAATGCATCTTGATGTTCCGTGGAACGCACGAGGATGTTTCCTTGGGGGGTCTCTCCAGCGCGGCGTGGCCGTAGTTGCAAGTTGACACCCCTTGAGATGCCGACATTGAGGGGCACTCGAATTTCCTCCGATGAGCAGGTAATATGAGTTTGATTACGTAGTAAATGCATTCTAAAGACTACTTCCGTGTCCATTTCCTAATTCTCCCTCTGTCCACTATTTCACAGGTTAGGCTCGGTGCGAGTGGAGATTGGCTTGCATATGTATGGGAGGGTACCAACATCAATTTGCACAACATTTACAACGGTGAAACCGTTCCCGTAGAACCTTTGTCCAACATTGGGATCAGCCATGCAACGGGCCACCGCATGAATTAGTACGATGGGACCACGGTGAGATTGAATAAGATAGCACGAACCTTGCACATGGTGGTCAAAGGCGAACCATGTTGTCTGCGGGCGATTTGTTGCCGTACGAGTAGGAAGACGTTGTGCTCCTTTCTAACTGCATCTTCGCGGTGACAAACTAGGGGACTTATTTTGTATGGGACACATCCTATGATATACTCCCTCTCTCCCAGTTTATTTGTTTTGAATCTTTTTGTTTTATAAGTTTCAAATTCAAATTTAGAGCTCCCCATCACATGTTGAGATTACAATGTACATTAAATCGTTGCGTGCATGTATAGTAAAGAGACAAATCTCGAGTTTGGCACGAGTTCGTGCTGCGGGAGCACCACAAGCCCTAGCGCAGGAGTTACATTTCCCTCTCAGGGCCGTCGGGACTGAGCTTCAGCGCCTTACTACACCTACCTTTGAGTCAATAACATGTGGACCCGATAGGTGACTAGTCCACATGTAATGCTCCCATAGGCAGAGGGGCAGTGGGGCCAAGAGGGGTGAGCCGCAGGTCGGGGGACATGTGGTTTCATGGGTTCGAGCGGCGTCGTGGGAATCGCGGGTGGCTGTGGTAGAAACTTGATGCTCGCCGCATTTTAGGTGGCCCACATGTCATGCACACAAAGGCAGAGGGGCGGTGCGGCCGAGAGGGGTGAGGCGCACGTCGGGGGGCGTGGTGCCGTGGGTTGGAGAGGCGTCATGGGAATCGCGAGATGAAACGTGATGGTCGACGTAGTTGAACTTCCATGGACAAGCTGTCATGTCTACGGACACATGCACTGCATACCGATCACTGGAAGGAGTAGCAGAGAAAGCTATATATGTGGATAAATAGTTCCTTATAGTCAAGCGGACCACGCTACTACTCTGTTCCAAAGACATGCACACCATCGAAATAGTCCATCTATATCAATATACACCGAGAGGGAATAATTTTTTTACAAGAGAGGAAATAGTTCATCCATCCATAATGCCCTCCTGCTAGTGCAGCCTTTTCTTCTTCTTCTTCTTCTTCTTCTTCTTCTTCTTCTTCTTCTTCTCATTCTCTATGGGAGACGGCTTCGCAACAAGCTCTTTGGACCTTGTAGCTATCTCGTAACTCACACGGGCATCGAGGGCAGCATATTTTATCCGCTCGTACGTCAAGGGATAATTCTCCCATCTAGACGACCTTAATGCCACCATCTCGTCACCCTTCTAAAGATTTGTACCGAGCACAAAATTTGCTACGTCGAATAGGGATGGTGTCTGTTTATCACAAACTTCTACCGGAATTTTGATTCTGGTTTGTAGGTCAGCGATGCTATTCAAATCAAGGTTGTACAGCTCCAGCTTCTGTTTGTCCCCTTCGATGGCTGCCCCACAAAAGTATACATCCTCCCGAGACAAGAAATCGTGAAGCTCACCTGGAATGGAGGGCGAGTGTATGATGTGGTACACCAAAACATCATCTTCGAGGCACAGCTGAAGGACGGTGGCGCGCTGGATCTTCCCAGGGGCACGCTCCATGTACTCTACGTCGAGACCGATGACCCTTGTCTCTACCTTTTCGAGGGAGTTGGATACATTGTTGATCCACTGCCGAACAACCCTTGGGTGGACAGTGACGGTGGCAACTATGCGCATCGAGCCTTCGACGAGGACATGTTGGACGCTAAAAACCTGCATCTCGATCTCTATCGCCATTTGGAACCGCTGGAACGGAGGGCTATGGTTTGGAGAATTAGGATTAGATGGCTAGTCTAACTGAAGTAGTAGATGATTATTTAAAGAGGTTAAAGTAGTCTAACTGAATTAGGATTAGACGTCTAGGTAGACTAAACGAAAAGGCTATGCGGGTAGACTGATGAGTCGTACATGTTCGTGTACGTGCCCATCCTTCCTGATAGGTGGGACCTATGCAAACAGATAAAAAATGTGTCGTAGTTTTTTGTGAGCGTGTGAGTGGGAGACACAACATTCTCTGGTTAAGGAATACTCCCTCCGTTTACGTGAGTATAAGTCACCTTATGAAAATCAAGTTTTCCCAAAACCTTTAGGCGTGGAGCATTAACTTCCTGCTCGATCCCCTCCCAGCCTCATTAGCCAGTGTTCTCTTCCTCTGCTGCTGCGTTCTACCTTTCCATTTTTCCTCTTCTCAAGTGTGGAACGATCTACATGCCGTCCTTGATGCACCAGAACAACCACTGCATGCATCGCGGTAGAGCGTTGATTAGGCATGCACGAGAATTTGGTTCTGCTCGCAATATGGATGATACCTGAACGATGAAGTGAACAGGCATGCTAGCACGGGAGACCTATTTACGCTATACAATACTGGAGTACTCATGTACCTACTACTACTACTACTACTACTACTACTACTACTACTACTACTACTACTACTACTACTAGTAGAAGTAGTAGTAGTAGTAGTAGTAGTAGTAGTAGTAGTAGTAGTAGTAGTAGTAGTAGTAGTAGTAGTACAACTGTGGTACACTTGATGGTCAAAATACTATTCATCCGGTCCTCACAGTGAAGTGACAACACCCTGCGCCTGACACTAGTCCAGGAGGCGTGTTCGGGTTACCAAAGTCAGCCTCACCCTATGCACAGTGCAGTCTGTCACCGCCGATGTACAGCATATTGGCGCCTCGCCTCGTCTCCCTCTCCGCTCCCATAGCACCACTCCATATCCATCTCCTTCTCCATCTCCATCTCACTGTGCCCCCATGTACCGTCGCCTCACTCGCCTCCCCCGGTACCACTATTCCCTTGCTAGCCGCTCCAGCACCGACATCCTTCTCCCCCGTAAATCAAGCCCCCTTCCAAACTCCACCATGGCCGAACGTGAACCGCGCAGCATCCATATGAGCCGCGATTGGAGCAATCTCCCCAGTGACATCCTCCACCTCTGTTGTTCGTGTATGGATATGTTGAGCGCCCTGCGGCTGGCTGCATGCTCGAGGGACATGCACACGGACATCGTCGAAGCGAGGCCTAAGCTTTTCAAGACACCCTGATTGATGCTATCTGGTCTTGCGAGATTGGCTCACCATGATACGAAGGCGTGCATGATGCCCCTCGACTTCAATCCGATCTCCATTAGCCGAAACTTCTTTGCAGGTATGTAGTGGGTCGACGTACATCATTTCCCTCGACATCGATCCGATCACCATCGCCCGAAACTTCTTGGCAGGTATGTACTGGGTCGGCATGAACTCCCACTGGATGGCTGCCTTCAGAGAAGACGGTAAAAAGTTGGTGCTCATGAACTTCCAAACCTCCCATGAGATTATCCTTCCTCCGTTGGATTATATAGAGTATTACCATCGTGGTCCAAGTCATCTAGATTACTACGTCAGTTGGACGGACCTTGTTTTGCAGAAGATTGTAATCTGCCAAGTGCCCACACGACATGCGAATTACGCAGACTTCAAGCTAATTGCCTTGTTCGACCGCGGACTCGCCTATCTTTACGCCGGTGCCTTCTTTAGCTGGAGACAACTCGGCTCGCAGTGGATCATTGTCAAAGCTGATACACGCTTCTGTGATGCTATTGAACACAATGGCATCATCTACGCGGTCGACAAAGCAGATGGCACCACGTATTGCTGGGACGGCGCGTGTAAGTTGTTTCCTCTCATGTTAATGATGACGCCATGACACTGTTTGAACTTTTTGTGATGATTGGCATATCTCTGTTTGAGCAGAATTTGAGTAGAACTATGGCAATGTATTAGAGACGCCGTAAATCACCTATATTTGGAATGAGTTAATTCATGCGATTGTGACCATGTCATTACAGTCAATTTGTACCCTGAATAATCAAACGGATAGGAATATATGGATATTATCCTTATTTTATAGTAATCTATATACTGCTACTAAATATGAATGTGTATCAATGGCCATGTTAGTTTCCTCATTTTCATGATGTAGAAACATGCACCACACTGTTGGTTTCATCTAACCATACATTAGGGAAGTAAATGTGCATATGGAGAACTCTATATTTGGAAGTAGTGAAATCCTGCAATGCTTACCATGTGTACATACCTATATTCGCCCTTCAGCAATCAATGGCTAGAATAATATCCTCACAAAAAATTTGCCCACACAACACGAGTATATAACAATGCATGGTCTGTTAGTTACCTTGAAGAATTTGTTTGTGAGGACAGAACATGATTACATAACATGCATGACATGGTAGTTTCCGGTGAAGAATCGATTGTGAGATAACATGAGTATAACCATGCATGGCACTTCTATATTTTTGAACCCAGTATACATTTCCCTGTATTTTCCTCCCAGTTCCAACAAGGACATATCAATGTTGTTTCTTGCATTATCCTACTCATACTCTGAACAATGCTGATCTTACATTAACAATGCCTGTCCTTTTTTATATGATGCAGTGTCCCTACAGTTACTGCCCTTTGTAATCACACCACCTTTGCCAAAAACAGGGAAGCACAACTGGTTCCTCGCTCGATCAGACGACAGAAAAATACTGATGATCATTCGGACACATGAGCCGGAAAAGTTATATTGCAAAAACCCCCACTGTATACAAGCACCGTGTAATACGTGAGTATCCGGACAGTGGCTATTGCGTCTATGAGCAGGATACCAGCTTGTTGGGGCCTTTAGGATTTTTTAGTTGGAGGCGGGTAAACAGCCTTGGTTCACACTCTCTGTTTCTCGGACTCAATTATCCGATTAACCAGGAGATCACCGTTGGCAAGGACCTTGATGGCAGAGAGGCTCTGTTTGCTATGGAAAACTGTGTCTACACGGCGAGCCCTAGGAGTTCGGGAGCAAACTCCCCTGATTGTCAACGATATAGCCTGCAGCCAAAAGAAGGTGAGAATGACAAAGGCATCCAGATTAACTTTGATCCTTGGATGTCTCAATTACGACAGGCAGTAATGTGGTTCGAGCCTTTAGGTTGATAGGTAATTGGGCTGTTGCATCGAAAGGGTGGAGTACTGGTGTCTCCGGATCACTGGTTGCTGAAGCAGGGCTGCAAATTATGATGGTGTCGGATCATCTCTTCAAATGACTTTGTTGTCTTTGCTGCTGGCTCTGGAAGGGTAGTTCTTTCTTTTGTTATGCATATTCCTTGTTATTTGGTTATCCTTGTCTATGTCACTCTTACTATGTAATAGTTGCTTCTTGTCGGAGTAAATGACCACGGGTAGCCTAGCCGGCTTCCCCTCGTTCTTCAAAAAAAATTATAGGCCGATTGAGCCTCCAAGCGTCAAAGACGTGGGGCCTCCTTCCCCCAGCTGGCTACCTCTCAGGCCGGCTGCGCAAAGGCGGCCCTGCCCGGAAATCCTTGAGAAACAAGACCATGAGAAGGCCGACTCCAAGAAGCCGGCCACGAGAAGGCCGACTCCAAGGATCCGGCCCCTCAGCAGGCGGCCAAGATCGTGCCCTCAGAGTCTGCGCCCACCTAACGGCGACGAGATGGGGCGTGGCTATAGTGAAGCCTGCCACCCTCGAATCCCGGGGCACGCACAGCCACAGTATGTCGAACAGGGCGGCCATCACCCGTCCGGCGCGGCACTGTTGCCATGTTGATCATTACGTCACCCATGGCGAGCAGTCAGTACGACCCGTGGGTGGCGGGCCCCCTCAGTCAGGAAGACACCCAAAGGCGACCAGGCCTCCCAAAGTCAGCCTGGGGTATGGCCGGCTCCCAATAGCCGGCCAGCTCTCTCCCTCGAAGGAGGAGCCTCATTAAGGAGATAAGATGAGGTAAGGCTACAGTGATGCGCCGCCCAGCGGCGGCACTGTAGCCACGCTTACCATGACAAAGCCCTCGTCACCAGAGGCGAGGCAACAGTAACCAGCCTCCGACAAGACCCCTGAGCGGTGGGACCGGCCTGTCGACCAAAAGTCCGGCAGCCGGCGGGGCCCGCTAGTCGGCGGGCCCATCGGTCAGCGAAGAAGTCAGTCAGCTTAGACACAGACGGCTCGGGCCCGCATCCAGCCGGATTACCATTGTACCCCCGGGGGGTAGGCCTATATAAACCCCCCGGGGCACCCATGCAGGGGGGATCCCCCTTTTGGATAGTTCCAAACACCTCGTCAATAGGAGGGACGGGCTAGCCTTGCCTTTCCTCATCCTTTCACCAAATAGCTCAAGGAGCCTCTTGTAGCTACTTGTCAATCTAGTGACCATGCGGAGATCCCGCAGAGCAGCAGTAGGGGTGTTATCTCCACGGAGAGCCCTGAAGCTGGGTAAGATCCGCCGGCGTGCATGTCTTCGCCCTATCCCGTTTCCAGGAAACGGCGATGTCGTATTGGCTCCCACAATGATAAGCCACCCGTTGGCATATGTCGCACCAACCACCCGACATTTGGTGCCCACCTTAGGGCCAGGTGCACCGTCGTCCGGAGACCTGCTCTGGACGGGAACCCTCTTCCTCCCCAGCGTGCGTAGCCAGCCCGGCTCGCCCGATGGCGCTTGCCCCGATGCGCTGCAAGGTGTCGCTGACGCATGCGCGGCGAGCTGCCTCGCCGATCTTCTTGGCGAGGCTCGCATCTCTGACAAGCCTGGATCCGACGCGGGCACATGCTGCCCCGAAAGCCACCTCGTCAGCCTCCTCGACCAACTCCACGTCTCCGGCGAGCTTGCTGCGGACTTGGAGTCGGTTGGCTCCACCGACCCGATGCTTGTCGATTCTGACACGGCATCGCTTGACGCCTTCCCCTCCAACGTGTTAATCATCAACGACCCTCTTCCTCGAGCCGACAGCAGCGACAGCGCCATCACCGAGGTACTGGTTATCAGCCACGGCGGCGCCTCTGGCGAAAATGCCCACGACGCCCTGCAGGCGGCGCTGCACGACTTATCCGCCCCCATCCCGGCTGACGCCGACGCCCAGACACTGGAGGTGCGCCGCCTCGCCCTCGTTGCGAAGGGCCAGAAGCTAGCCTCCATGAGACACCTCACTAAGGCTCATCAGCGGGAAGTCAACCGCGCCGCCTTCGGCACGCCGCCTCCCGACGGGCCGAGCTGTGTCGGTATCATCAAGAAACGCGGTGCAGCTATCGCTGGCGCGCTGGGAGCAGATCGCCCAGTCTATGACACACCTCTCGAGAACCTACACGCCGCCCAGGCGGTCGTAGACAAGCTGGACGGACTGAGGGCCGACGAGCTCCCCTACATGACCAGACGCATCCAGCAGCTTATCGACGCGGCCATAGAGCGGCATGAAGCCGGTGTCCGCGCCAAAAGTCCTCCCCCGCGCCGAGAGCATGGTGCCACGTCCCGAACACCGACGGTGGGCAACACCCACGCAGGGAAAGAAAAGGAGCCGGCTGCCAGCCGCAGCCGGACTCGAATCTCCATCGAGCGTGACGCAGAAGGACGTCCCCGAGCTGTGGAATGGCGGGGCGATCCGCCTCCTCCTCCGCCTCATGGGGAGAGATATCCTACTCCACCGCCTGTCATGCATCCGACTCTCAGCGGCCGACTGGGTCGCTGCGAAGGAGTCGGCAAGAATGATGCCCGCCACCGGATCGACCGCCTAGCACAATCCCTGGCTCTGGAAGAAGAAGATGATGTTGGCCCGCCCTGCTTTGGCCACCACATCCGCGACAAGCCCTTCCCTAAAGGGTTCTCGCTCCCAAGAGACACGCCCAAGTACTCCGTGAAGCCGGAAGACTGGTTGATCGATTACTCCACTACGGTTAGCATCGCGAACGGCAACAGGCGCGTTGCCGTGAAGTATGTTCCCCTCATGCTCCAAGGCACGACGCGTACCTGGCTCAACAGCCTCAAGCCTTACAGCGTCAACAGCTGGCTGGACTTCACAGAAGCCTTCATCTGCAACTTCACTAGCACCTACAAGCAGGCTCATAAGCCCCGACAGCTCTCCTTGTGTGTGCAAGGGCCCAGTGAATCAACTCGCGACTACCTCACGCATTGGGCCGAGCTCCGCAACTCCTGCGAAGGGGTGCACGAGGTTCAAGCTATAGAGTACTTCACCGCCGGGTGCCGAGAAGGCACCCTCCTCAAGCACCAACTCCTCTGCGATGAGCCGACTACCCTCGACGAGCTACTGATCATAGCTAATAAATACGCTACGGCCGATTCCTCAATGAAGACCGAGCTCCGAGTAGACGCCTCCGGGAGGGTACTCGCTCCTAGTCCCAAGACGCCGGCAGGAGACTCCAGCCGACGAACGTACCAGAACGACCACAAGCACAAGGCTCCCCCGCCGCCATCGTCGAAGACGAACAACCCGAAGGGCGGCCCACGCCCAAGAAGCAGAAGGGCAGCATGCCGGCTTTCTCCTACGAGCAAGCACTTGATGCCCCCTGCAAGTTTCACAGCGGCACGAAGCCTTCGAACCACACAACCCGAAAATGCCACTGGCTCACGCAGATCTCCAAGGGCGAGGGGATAGCACCGCCTCCGCCTGCTGGTCAGCCGCCTCCGGCCCCTCCGCAGTCGGCTGTTCGACCGGCAGTCGGGGCTGTTCAAGACAAATTCCCCGACGAGCATGCCGCCTACGTCGTCTTTACGAGCCTAGCAGAAGATCGTCGTAGCCGGTGCCGACAACATCAGGAAGTCAACGCAGTTGCCTCCAACAACCCCGAGTTCATGCACTGGTCAGAAAGGCCTATCAGCTGGAGCCGGACTGATCACCCAGAGGTGATGCCGTCTCCCGGCTCTTACCCATTGGTTTTGGATGCCACCCTCACAACAGAAAGGTGAGTCGCCCGTTTCTCCCGCGTGCTGATAGATGGTGGGAGCACCATCAACATCCTACACCGTGACAACATGGAGAAGCTGAGCATCAAGACAAAGCAGCTCATGCCTAGTAGGACTGTGTTCCATGGCATCGTGCCCGGCCTGTCCTGCTCCCCAATCGGCAAGATCAAGATAGATGTCCTCTTCAGGGACAAGGATCATTTCCGTCGAGAGGCGGTGTGGTTTGAGGTAGTGGATCTGGAGAGCCCTTACCATGCGTTGCTTGGCCGACCCGCCCTGGCCAAGTTCATGGCTGTACCCCACTATGCCTACCTCAAGATGAAGACACCGAGTTCCAAGGGCATCATCACCATAGCCGGAGACTACAAGAAATCCTCCGAGTGTGCGGCAGCCAGCAGCCGGCTGGCCGAGTCCCTCGTGATTGCTGGAGAGAAGAAGATACTGGACCGAGTCGTGGCCATGGCTGGCAAACAGCCGGCCCTGTCCCCCAACCCCAAGGAGTGTGATGCCCAAGGTTCTTTCCAGCCAGCCAAAGAAACAAAGAATGTACCTCTGGACCCGGAGCACCCAGAAAGGTTTGCCACCATTGGGGTAAACCTGGACAGCAAATAGGAAGGCGAGCTCACCGATTTCCTCCATGAGAATCGGGACATCTTCGCATGGTCCCCCAAGGACATGCCGGGTGTTCCGAAGGAATTCGCCGAGCACAAGCTACATGTCCGAGAAGGTGCAAAACCAGTCAAACAGCCCCTCCGCCGACTATCAGAAGAGAAGAGAAGGATTGTAGGAGAAGAGATAGCCCGGCTTCTGGCAGCCGTCTTCATTATGGAAGTTTTCTTTCCAGAGTGGCTTGCCAACCCGGTCTGCGTGCTGAAGAAAAATAACAAATGGCGCATGTGTATAGACTACACCAGCCTCAACAAGGCCTGCCCCAAAGATCCCTTCGCCTTGCCAAGGATTGATCAAGTAATAGACTCCACAGCCGGATGCGAGTTGTTGAGCTTCTTGGATGCTTACTCAGGCTACCACCAGATAAAGTTGGATCCAGCTGACCGCCTGAAACCCGCCTTCATCACACCATTCGGAGCCTTCTGCTACCTGACTATGACATTAGGCTTGAGAAATGCCGGTGCCACTTTTCAGCGTTGCATGCAGAAATGCCTCCTCAAGCAGCTCGGCAGAAATGCCCACGTCTATGTAGACGATATTGTGGTGAAGACGGAGAAGCGCGGCACCTTGCTGGAAGACCTCAGAGAGACATTTGAAAACTTGCGCCTATTTCAAATCAAGCTCAGCCCCGAGAAATGCGTGTTCGGAGTACCAGCCGGCCAGCTTCTAGGCTTCCTGGTCTCCGAACGCGGCATCGAGTGCAACCCGATGAAGATCAAGGCCATAGAGAGAATGGAGATTCCCACCAAGCTGCGAGACGTCCAGAAGTTCACCGGATGCTTGGCTTCCATGAACCGCTTCATCAGCCGGCTCGGGGAGAAAGCTCTCCCCCTCTACCGACTCATGAAGAAGTCCGCTCATTTCGAGTGGAACGACCAGGCGGACCAAGATTTCCACGAGCTAAAGAAGATGCTGACCACGCCGCCTGTCTTGGCGGCACCGACTGAAAAAGAGCCCATGCTCCTTTACATTTCCGCTACTAGCTGGGTGGTCAGCACAGTCATCATGGTCCAGCGCCCAGAAGAAGGCCGAGCTTAGCTGGTCCAGAGGCCAGTGTACTATTTAAGCGAAGTGTTATCCACCTCGAAGCAGAACTACCCACACTACCAGAAGATGTGCTACGATGTGTACTTCGCTGCCAAGAAGCTCAACCCTACTTTCAAGAGCACCCCATCACGGTCGTATGTACTGCCCCGCTCGCCGAGATCATAGGCAGCCGAGATGCATCCGACCGAGTGGCAAAATGGGCCATTGAGTTGGCTCCTTACACGATCTTCTACCAGCCCCGCACCGCCATTAAATCCCAAGCACTGGCCGACTTCCTCGTCGACTGGGCCGAAACCCAGTACCTGCCACCGGCCCCCGACTCCACTCATTAGCGGATGCACTTCGATGGGTCCAAGAGGCACACCAGCTTGGGAGCCGGCATCATCCTCAGCTCCCCCAAGGGCGACAAGCTCAAGTACACATTGCAAATTCATTTTGCCGCCTCCAACAATGTGGCCGAGTACGAGGCGCTCATACACGGGATCCGGCTAGCCAAGGAGCTCGGCATCCGCCGGATCCTGTGCTATGGCGACTCGGATTTGGTGGTCCAGCAGTCATCTGGCGATTGGGACGCCAAGGACGCAAACATGGCGAGCTACCGCTTCCTCGTTCAACAAATCAGTGGATATTTTGAAGGATGCGAGTTCCTTCATGTACCACATGCCGACAACATGCAAGCAGATGCCCTGGCACGAGTAGGCTCCACCCGGCAAGCTATACTAGCCGGCGTTTCTCTCCACCGCCTCCTCAAGCTGTCTATCAAGCTGTCTCCAGAATCTGATTCCATCTTCGTGTCGCCTGACCCCGACACAGCCGGATCCGACTTGAGGAACCAAGCAGGCGGCTCGGGGACTTCGACAGGCGGCCTGGGGACTGCTGTAGTCGCACCCGGCCCGGGGACTTCGGAACTCGGCCCGGAGGCTACTACAGCCGGCCCAGGGACTGCATCGACACAACAGGCGGTGGCCGACTCCAACTCTTCACCACCCAGCCCACCCACCCTGGTCACAGTAGCAGTTCTGACAATAGGAGCAGTCACAGCTCCATCATGGGCCCAGCCCATCCTCAACTTCTTAGTAAACAGAGAGTTTCCAACTGACGAAATCTCGGCAAGACAAGTTCAACGCCGAGCCGGAGCATACACAATAGTAAACCGAGAGCTTGTTAGGCGCAGTGTCACTGGAGTCTTCCAGTGTTGCGTCGAGCCAGAGAAGGGCATAGCAATCCTCAAGGACATCCACCAAGGCGAATGCGGCCACCACGCGGCCTCATGATCACTCGTCACCAAAGCTTTCCGCCATGGATTTTTCTGGCCGACTGCTTTGGATGACGCCAAGGAGCTAGTCAAACACTGCAAAGGGTGCCAAGTTTTCAGTTCCAAGCAACATCTGCCGGCTTCCGCACTCAAGACCATCCCCCTTACCTGGCCTTTTGCCATCTGGGGGCTGGACATGGTGGGCCCATTCAAGACGGCACGCGGCGGCATGACACATCTGCTCGTCGTTGTGGACAAATTTACCAAGTGGATTGAAGCAAAGCCGATCAAGAAGCTGAGTGGGCCAACTGCCATGACGTTCATCACAGATATCACAACCCGGTACGGCATACCGCACAGCATCATCACCGATAACGGTACAAATTTTGCAAAGGAAGCACTGGCATGTTTCTGCGCAACACACGGCATCCGAATGGACCTAGCGTCCGTCGCCCACCCGCAGTCAAATGGCCAAGTCGAGTGAGCAAACGGCCTCATCCTCTCCGGCATCAAGCCCCGACTGGTCATTACCACTGGAGCATTCGGCCGGCTATTGGCTCAACGAGCTGCTGGCCATCCTCTGGAGCGTGCGCACTACCCCAAACAAGTCAACCGGCTTCACCCCTTTCTTCCTTGTATATGGCGCCGAGGCTGTCATCCCAACTGACATCGAGTTCGACTCACCTCGGGTCACCATGTACACGGAGGCGGAGGCCAAAGAAGCACGTGAAGACGGCATCGACCTGCTGGAAGAGGGCCGGTTGTTAGCCCTCAGCCGGTCCGCCATCTATCAGCAGGGTCTGCGCCGCTACCACAGCCGGAAAGTCAAGCCAAGATCCTTCCAAGAGGGTGATCTTGTGCTCTGGCTAATCCAGCGAATAGCCGGCCAGCACAAGCTCTCGGCCCCTTGGGAGGGCCCCTTCATCATCAGCAGAGCTTTAGGCAACGACTCCTACTACCTAATCGACACACAGAAGCCGAAGGCACGCAAGAGAGATCATTCTGGCAAGGAGTCGGAATGACCATGGAACGCCAATCTCCTCCGAAGATTTTACAGTTAAAAAGCAGTATGTATCACGCTAACTTTTGTACTAAGTACGAGACAAAGGGTCCCCCGAGGAGCACTTGGGGACTACCCTCTTTTATCTATGGATGATGGGTATCATCCCTATGAATATGTTACTACATTTGTTTTTTCGTCCGGCACCGGGCCTGACCAGTCGGCCCGGGGACTCGGCACCTTAAGTTATATATAAAGTTCTACCTGCAGTCAGACAAGTAGTGTGCCGGCACCCAAGCCCCCTCTTGCCAAAAGTCGCAGCTCGAAGAATCGACTATTCGACTGGCAAGAGCCAAGGGCAGGAAAGGATGCCCACACGAAAAACGGCTAAGGACCAACGAACTTATATAACGCGAGCCGGCCTCCCGCCCCGCCAGCCGGCTACCAGAGCAGCCAACTAGCCGGCTTCTCGTTCACCTTGCTGCAATCTAAGAAAGCTCGAGTAGTTGCCTTCCCAAAACAACCAAGTCCTTCTCCAGCCACAGACTGCAGAGCACCTGTCCGGCTGGGGAGGCGGCGGCCAAGGAAAGGCGGCAAAGGAAAAAGCTAAAAGGATGAAAAGCAAACATGAACGGAAGCCAAACACATGCATAATATTTACACAAAATACCTTTGAAAGGACAGCATTCAACATAGTTTGAATACACCTCCGGTGCGTGGAACTGCTTAAATTTAAAGATTGTTCAAAAGAGTAACAAGCAGGAAAGCAAGGACGGCGGATCAAGCCAGGGGAACGACAGGCGAGTTGGGCAGGTTGGTGGAGTCGGCAGTGCCGGCTGGAGAGTGACCGGCTGGCGAGTCTCGGCATCGTTGCTAGAGGCACGATCAGGCTGAGGCGGGCTGGTCGCTTCGCTGTCCGGCGCAGCGTCTTCACCATCCTCTCCCTCTTCCCTTCGCCCTCATCACTGGAGGCAATCTCCTCCGCCGAGTCCTCACCTTCTGCCGGGTTCAGCCCGAACTACTCCTCTAGCTGAGCGACGTCGGCGTCATCCACCTCAGGGCCAAAGGCGCTGGTGTCGGTGTACTCGGCGATCGCCGAGGCGCGCTGGATGATAGCCGGTCGCACCGCCTCCAGCTCCTCGTCAGCTTCCTGCCGCTAGGTGCTCAGCTGGTCCAAGTTCAGCCCAGGATACCAAGCTCGGACGAACTCCAGTGCCCGCCCAGCGCCAGACCGGGCTGCTGACGCCTTCCAAGCCTCGAAGCGGCCGACTGCGACCTCCAACCAGTCGGCGGTCCGACTTGGGGTGCGCGGGATCACCTCGCCGGGCCAGAAGGCGGCCAGCACTTGCGCCCCGGCGCGCTGAAGACGGCGAAGCATGTGGTGGGCCGGCTGCAGGCGGGCTTGAAGCGCCAGAAGCTGCTCCTCAAGTGACCGGCTGGCACCCGGTGCGACCTCGGCCCCCGCCTGCCGTCGCGCATCACGGTAGGCCTCGATGCCTTGGGTGGCGGCAGCAGAGTAACCGGGAAAGTAATCTGCACAAAGAAGAAAGCAGTAGCACAAAGTCAAAAGACGAACCAGATAGTAGGAGGCAGGCAAAGAAACGATGAAGAAGGCGGCCCACCAATGATTAAGTCTTCTACCCGGCTGTAGCCTTGACTCAGCGCCTGCCTGGCCTCAGCCCAGTTCGCCGCCTCGGTCTCGTATTCGACTTTGAGGGCGGCCTCGCTGTCTTGCGCCGTCTTCAGGGCCGCCTTGTGGCTCTCCTCCTAGTCGGCCAGCTTCTTGGCCAGGCGGTCACGCTCTTGAGCCAGGGCGGCGCACTCGGCCTCCTTGGCACGAACGGCGGTCTGGGCTCCGCTCAGCTGGCTCCTCAAGTCAGCATTGGCCCCTGCAGATATGAAGAAAGAAGTTGTTAGGAAAAGATCCGACCCGACTGCTCAGCAGTCGGCCTGAATCTCGGGGACTACACCTAGTGGGTGCGCTGACGCGCCCCCACTTGAGACAAAAGATGAAGCACTTACTCCGGCTCTCGGTCAGATCGGTGGTTTTTTGATTCAACTCCTGGGCCTGGGAGTTGAAGGCAGCCGCGCGGAGGTTATGATACTCCTGCAGATAAGATAAGTGATACAAGTAAGAACAAGACGGCAATTAGAGTCTACCAAGAAGTTTCAAGCCACCTGCTCAGCCGACGACTCGGAACTCGGGGACTACACCCAGTGGGTGCGCTGACGCGCCCCCATGGAAGAAATCAGGAGCAATCAATGAAAAGCGGAAGGACTCACCCGGATCACCGTTCGCATCGTGAGAAATTCTTGAGTGTACTGCTTCAGCGCGGTAGCTTGGGCCTGAAGCCGGTTCCGGACGTCCTACGCCGCCATGTTCAGCACGGCCGTCCCGCCGCCCGGCGTCCACCTGGACGAGCTATCGCTAGCCGCTTCCAGGTCCTGGGCCAACGGGCCGGCGCCAGCGGTGTTGTTCGGATCTGGCGCTGAAGTTGCCTTCTCCGTGCGCCGACGGGGTGGCGACAGGACCACAAGGTCCGCCCCAACAGTCGGCTCACCTCCGGCCGGCTGCACGGGCGGCGCGTCGGGCCGGCTACCTTGGCCCTTTCTAGCCGGCGGCGTCGGTTTCGTCTCCTTCCCCTTTGCCGGCTGGCCGCGACTGGTCTCCTCCGTCGGGGGCACTGGAATGTCGGGTGCCGCGGCGCGAAGGGGAATGACGAGCAGCGGAGGCTGGTTCCGCTGGGCCTCCGCCTCCTCCTCCATGGCTGCGGCCTCCGCCTGGGCCTTGGCAGCCGCGTCGGCCCGTGCCTCCGCCGACTTATCCCTCGCCTCCCGAGCCGCCTTCCGCTCCTCCGCCTCCTGCTCCTCCCGCGCTTCCCGCGTGTTTCGCTCCATCACCTCTAGGAGATCGGCGCAGGGATCCACACGGCAGGAGCTTGAGGACCCTCCCGCGGGTCCGACTACGGAGGCGGCAGGGGCCCGTTCAAGAGAAAGTGGGGCCATGTTTGATAAGTCAAGAAGAAGGCTTAGAAAGATATCAACCGAAGAAGAAAAAGAAAGGTGTAAGAAAAATAACACTTACGCTGAAACCGACTGCGGCTGCTTCACCACCTTGCGGAAGCGGGCCGCCTTTGCGGCCGCCTCATCCCGCTTGGTCGCCGCCACGGTACTCTTGGGCTTCTTTGGCCGACTGCCAAAGTGGGTCGACGTGGCCCAGCGTTTTTGCGCACCGTCACGGGCAGCCGGCGCGGCGGATGGGCCCACGCCTTGATGATCGGGCGCCGGCTGACGGTGCGGAACAACTTCGGCCTCATCATCATCCGGCCAATCCTCGAAGGAGGCCCCGAGCCCAGTGCCGCCCGCCTCGCCGCCTTCCCCTGCGATGTCGTCTTCCATGGCGGCCGCCCCCAGGTCCGGATCGTCTACGTCGTCCATCGTGTGGTCGGGGAGGAACTGGCGCTCTACCCCCGCAGCCCCGGTTGCCGGCGGGAGCATGGGGTTCTGCCGGAAACAAGCCGACTGGTAAGGAGTCGGCCATCATGAACCCGGCAACAAGGAAAGAGGAAAAGAAGAGAAACTTACCACAGGCAGAGGATTGGCGCGAGAATACGGCTCCTTGCCGTACAGCCACTCCTCGGTGAGCTTGCAGTTGGAAATATAGTTCACCATGTAAGACACCTTAGCATGAGGCATCTCCTTGGTGCTTAGCCGGCACGGGTAGAAGCAGCCGCTCATCTGGCAGATCATATGAGGTCGGCCCTGGAGTGGAAGCACCCGGCGCTCCACGAAGACGGCCACCAGGTCAGACCCAGTCAGACCCTCCGACCGGATCATCACCCGGAGTCGTGCAACGGAGGCGGCCCCACCCTGAGACAGTGACCTGGCCCGGAAGGACCATGAGGGCTTCCTCCCAGCCGGCGGGCCAGCTATGTAAGCCAGCAGATTGACGAAGTCGCCTTGCGGAGCGATGTTCTTCACGTAGAAGTAGGATTTCTGCCAGAGCTTCACCGACTAGATTAGCGGGATGGGCGGAAACGGGTTGTTGTCGCTTGTCCTCCGCATGGCGATGAAGGCGCCGCATGGGGCGGGCACGCCCGAGACGATAGTGCCAAGCTTGCACTGGAAGAATTCTCCCCATAGTTCGAGGGTGGGGAGGACACCAAGAAAACCCTCGCACAGGGTGACGAAGGCCGACAGCAGCATCATCGCGTTTGGAGTAAGGTGATGCGGCTGGAGATGATAAAATTCGAGGAAGGAACGGAGGAACCCGCTCGCCGGCAGGCCGAAGCCGCGCAGGCAGTGCGAGCGGAAGATTACCCGCTCGTCCTCCTCCAGCGCCGACGAGATCTCCTTCTCCGGTGCAAGGTGGACCCGCACGAAATCCGCGCCTGGCAGCCGCCGCATCCGGCGGAGGAAGTCGACGTGGTCGTCGTGGACATTGGAGCTGTCCCAGGAGCTCGACAATGCCATGGGGATGGCGCGGCAATGAGGAAGGTGCGGTGGAAGAAAGGCACGCGACCCTGCTACGACGAAGCAACAGCAAGCCGAGAAGATTGGCGGGAAGGCCGAGCGGCGGCGGGTAGCTGTGGCGACGGAGAGGAGGAAGAAGAAGGAGGGGGCAGAGCGAGGGAGAGCGCGAGAGCGTCTGGCGCTCCCCTTGAGGGAGTCCTGGATTAGGGGGTGTCCGGATGGCCGGACTATACCTTCATCCGGACTCCTGGACTATGAAGATACAAGATTGAAGACTTCGTCCCTTGTCCAGAAAGGACTTTCCTTGGCGTGGAAGGCAAGCTTGGTGATACGGATATGCAGATCTCCTACCATTAAAACCGACTTTGTGTAACCCTAACCCTCTCCGGTGTCTATATAAACCGGAGGGTTTTAGTCCGTAGGACAACATACAGAACAACAATCATACCATAGGCTAGCTTCTAGGGTTTAGCCTCTCCGATCTCGTGGTAGATCTACTCTTGTACTACCCATATCATCAATATTAATCAAGCGGGACGTAGGGTTTTACCTCCATCAAGAGGGCCCGAACCTGGGTAAAACTTCGTGTCCCTTGCCTCCGGTTACCATCCGGCCTAGACGCACAGTTCAGGACCCCCTACCCGAGATCCGCCGGTTTTGACACCGACATTGGTGCTTTCATTGAGAGTTCCTTTGTGTCGTCGCCGTTAGGCTTGATGGCTCCCACGATCATGAATAGCGATGCAGTCCAGGGTGAGACCTTCCTCCCCGGACAGATCTTCGTCTTCGGCGGCTTCGCACTGCGGGCCAATTCACTTGGCCATCTGGAGCAGATAGAAAGCTATGCCCCTGGCCTTCAGGTCAGATTTGGAAGTTTAAACTACACGACTAACATCCGCGGGGACTTGATCCTCGACGGATTTGAGCCACTGCCGAGCGCGCAGCACTGTCACGACGAGCATGATCTAGCTCTGCCACCGAACAGTGCCCTAGAGGCCGCACCCGTATCAGCTTCGACCCTTAATTCGGAGCCAACTGCGCCGATCGAGGATGGGTGGTTGGACGCTGCCTCGGGGGCTGCGATCCCAATGGCGATTGAGCCGAACACCAGCCCCGCACTCCGCGCAACTCGTGACTCCAAGGAGCCGGACTCCTCTCCGGACTCCGAACCCTCCGCGCCCCTGCCGATCGAATCCGATTGGGCGCCGATCATGGAGTTTACTACCACGGACATCTTTCAGCACTCGCCTTTCGGCGATATTCTGAAGACACTAAAGTCTCTCTCTTTATCAGGAGAGCCCTGGCCGGACTACGGTCAGCAAGGTTGGGATACGGACGATGAAGAAATTCAAAGCCCACCCACCACCCACTTTGTAGCCAATGTCGATGATTTAACCGACATGCTCGACTTTGACTTCGAAGACATCGACGGTACGGATGCAGATGCAGGAGACGATGAAGAACCAGCGCCTATTGGGCCCTGGAAAGCCACCTCGTCATATGACATATACATGGTGGACACCCCAAAAGAAGGAGACGGCGATGGAACAGCGGAGGATGACCCCTCCAAGAAATAGCCTAAGCGCCGGCATCAGTAGCGCCGCTCAAAATCCCGCCAAAGCAAATACGATGACTCCAGCACGGGAGATAATAATACTCCGGAGAGCGCCGAAGAAAACCCCCTCCAGCAAGATTCAGCACAAGAGGATGGAGAAGCCATCCCTCACGAGAGAGCGGCAGACAGAGAGGTCGAGGACGATAACTATACGCCTCCTTCCGAAGACGAGGCAAGCCTCGACGATGACGAATTCGTCGTGCCAGAGGATCCCATCGAGCAAGAGCGTTTTCAATGCAGGCTTATGGCCACGGCAAGAAGCCTCAAGAAAAAACAGCAACAGCTTAGAGCTGATCAAGATTTGCTAGTCGACAGATGGACTGAAGTCCTTGTGGCCGAAGAGCATAAACTCAAAGGCCCCTCCAAGAGCTACCCAAAGCACAGGTTGCTACCCCGATTAGAGGAGGAAGCACTTAAACCTACATCACCAGCACTTGATACGGCCGACCAGCCACCTTGTGGCCATGACAAAGAGGCCTCTCGGCCCTCCACTCAAGCCGCACCCGTACCAAGGCACGGGAAAATGTGCCAGACCTGCGAGATATGTTGGAGGACAAGGCAAGGCAAACAAGATCGATCTACGGATCGCGTGGGCGCCCCATGACTCGAGACGGTAACCATCACGCCGGACACAAATCCGTTAGGGCCGAACATAGTAGACAAAGCTCATTGGAGCTACGTCGTGATATAGCCCAGTATAGAGGCGCCGCACACCCACTATGCTTCACAGATGAAGTAATGGATCATCAAATCCCCGAGGGTTTCAAACCCGTAAACATCGAATCATATGATGGCACAACAGATCCTGCGGTATGGATCCAGGATTATCTCCTTCATATCCACATGGCCCGCGGCGATGATCTCCACGCCATCAAATACCTCCCACTCAAGCTTAAAGGACCAGCTCGGCATTGGCTTAACAGCTTGCCAGCAGGATCAATCGGTTGTTGGGAGGACCTGGAAGCCGCATTCCTCGACAATTTCCAGGGCACTTATGTGCGACCACCAGACGCCGATGACCTAAGCCACGTAATTCAGCAGCCAGAGGAATTGGCCAGGCAATTCTGGACATGGTTCCTAACAAAGAAAAATCAAATAGTCGATTGTCCGGACGCTGAGGCCCTAGCAGCCTTCAAGCACAATATCTGTGACGAGTGGCTTGCCCGGCACCTTGGACAGGAAAAGCCGAAATCTATGGCAGCACTCACGACACTCATGACCCGCTTTTGCGCGGGAGAAGACAGCTGGCTTGCTCGTAGCAACAATATGACCAAGAACCCTGGTAATTCGGATACCAGGGACAGTAGTGGTAGGTCGCGTCGCAACAAGCAGAAGGGCCGCACTAACGGCGACAATGCTGAGGATACGACAGTTAATGCCAGATTCAGAGGCTATAAATCCGGTCAGCGGAAAAAGCCATTCAAAAGAAATCCTAGGGGCCCGTCCAATTTGGACCAAATACTCGACCGCTTGTGCCAGATACATGGCACCCTCGAAAAGCCGGCCAATCACACCAACAGGGATTGTTGGGTGTTCAAGCAGGCAGGCAAGTTAAATGCCGAAAATACAGACAAGTGGCCACATAGCGATGACGACGAGGAGCCCCGGCCGCCAAACAACAGTGGACAGAAGGGTTTTCCCCCACAAGTGCGGACGGTGAACATGATATACGCAACCCACATCCCCAAGAGGGAGCGGAAGCGCGCGTTAAGGGACGTATACGCGATAGAGCCAGTCGCCCCAAAGTTCAACCCATGGTCCTCCTGCCCGATCACCTTTGATCGAAGGGACCATCCCACTAGCACCCGTCATGGTGGATTCTCTGCATTGGTTCTAGACCCAATTATTGACAGATTTCATCTCACTAGAGTCCTTATGGACGGCGGTAGTAGCCTGAACCTGCTTTACCAGGATACAGTGCGGAAAATGGGCATAGATCCCTCGAGGATTAAGCCCACCAAAACGACCTTTAAAGGTGTAATACCATGTGTAGAGGCCAACTGTACAGGCTCAGTCACACTTGAAGTGGTCTTCGGATCTCTGGATAATTTCCAAAGCGAGGAGTTAATCTTCGACATAGTCCCATTCCGCAGTGGCTATCACGCACTGCTCGGGCGAACCGCATTCGCCAAGTTCAATGCGGTACCGCACTACGCATACCTTAAGCTCAAGATGCCAAGCCCTCGACGAGTAATTACGGTCAATGGAAACACCGAATGCTCCCTCCGAACGGAGGAGCACACGGCGGCCCTTGCAGCGGAAGTACAAAGCAGCCTCTCCAGGCAGTTCTCCAGTCTGGCCATTAAACGTCCGGACATCGTCAAGCGCGCCCGGAGTAACCTACAACAAGACCGCCTGGCACGTTCCGAGCAGGCGTAGCAATGCGGCCCCAACCCCAGCCATCGCAAAAATGTGACACCAGTACTTCACGTACATAACTACGCTCTAGAAATACCATGGGTGCAGGGGAGGGGCACCATCACGGCACGCCCGAAACACGGCTTAAACCGCACCAGGGGCTGCAGATTTTTTAATTTTCTCTTACTTTCAGGACTCCACTCTTCTGAAGGCCTGTTTGGCAGTTTAATTGCCGCACAAACGATGCAAGAACCAGGGAAGCAGACAAGCCACGCCGCATTACGGAACTCCCAGGTGGTCTCTATCACGAGCAGTATACCTGTTTCGCTTACCATTCCGCAGCCTACCCCTGGAACGGACATGTTAAATAGTCCAACCTTTTGCTTATTGCATTATTTGTATCATTCTGCTTCGATCGCAGCCCTTTTTAATAAACAATGCATAGCTTCTGTCTATTTTTGCATTACTCTTTTTCTTTACAAATATATGTTCCTTAACGACATGTTGCACCCGTACACTTTGGTACGGCCAAAATACGCCAGGGGCTTTAGTACCCCTCAATATGGTGTGAGAAGTCCGAACACTTTAACAAGTGCGGCACCCCAAACTTATAGCATTATATGCATCGGCTCCGAATCATGTCTTGGGTCAATAGTTGGGTTTGCCCGGCTCTTATGTTTTGGTGCCTTACGTTCCGCTATATCGGCTAAGGTAGCACTAGGAGAACTACTGCGATTGTGCCCCAGTTGAGCTGGGTCGAGCACCTCAGTAGAGAAAGCTAAAACTGGCTGTCATGATGAAGCAAGAGTTGGTCGCTGTTCGAGAGGTTTTTCGAGTCCCTAAAGACTTATGTCGCTTAGAGCGAGGAGTCGGCTCTATCTGGTCAAGGCGTGGATAGCGCCCCGAATTCGGTCTTCCAAATACCAGGGGCTTCGCCGAAATTTAAAATTATAGAATTCAATGGCTAAGTGAGAGTGTTCACGCATTATAGTCCGATTGCCTTGTTCGTTGTGCTGAGCGCCTCCCTCGAAGGACCCAAACATGGGAAAAGAGCGCTCAGATTTATCCCCGAACACCCCAGCACTAGCGGCACAGGGGCAGAAGCCGACGACTTGCCATCTCTCAGAATTGATAAACAGCCACACAGAAGGTAATATTTTAAATTCCAACAGCATTGCTTAGCGCATATGAACAAGTTTTCAGCGCACAAGACAAAACGAGCGAGTTTTGCTCAAAAATTACATCCCTGGAACACTCATCCGCCATAAGGCAGGCACCCTTCAGAACATCCTCATAATAATTCTCGGGCTTGCGATGCTCCTTCCCCGGTGGTGGCCCGTCCTTCACAAGCTTCTCAGCATCCAGCTTGCCCCAGTGCACCTTAGCACGGGCAAGGGCCCTACGGGCACCTTCAATGCAGACGAAGCGCTTGATGACTTCGAGCCTTGGACAAGCCCCCACCAGCCGCCGCACCAGCCCGAAATAGCTCCCAGGCAGACCCTCTCCAGGCCACAGCCGAACTATGAGACCCTTCATGGCCTGTTCGGCCGCCTTGTGGAGCTCAACCAGTTGCTTCAGCTGGTCGCTCAGGGGCACGGGGTGTCCGGCCTCAGCATACTGAGACCAAAACACCTTCTCCGTCGAGCTGCCATCCTCGGCTCGATAGAATGCGGCGGCATCGGACACGCTACGGGGAAGATCTGTGAATGCTCCTGGAGAGCTCCAGATTCGGGTAAGTAACAAGTAAGTTACGTTTATATGTTTGCTTTGCATAAAGAATGCCTTACCCGCCGCTATCTTTTTCACCTCATCCAACTCCTGGAGGGTCTTCTGGGATTCGACCTTGGCAGACTTGGCATTTTCAATAGCCACCGCGAGCTCGGACGCTCGCGTCTTTGAGTCAAGCTCCAAACTCTCATGTTTTCCCACGAGAGCCTAGAGCTCTTGCCGCACCTTGCCAACCTCGGCCTCATACTTCTCCCGCTCGGTGCGCTCCGTGGACGCCCTCTTCTCGGCCTCGACCAGCGCTTGCTTAAGGGTCACCACCTCAGACGTGGCCCCTACAATAGCCACGATGATCCTGTCATTTTTTGCAATTGCACTTTTTTTATATATATTTAAAACAAGGTATTTCTTACCTTCCTTCTCCTCGAGTTGCTTCTTGGCACGCCCGAGCTCTTGCTCGGACTGCTTGAGGTTCCGCTTTAGCGTGTCCACTTCCGCAGTCAATACGGCGGATGCCAGCAGAGAAGCCTGCATACGCATATTGACTCCTTTTTGTTAGACTCCTGCGAATTTTATTTGATCCTCTATTCGGCTTTTCTTCCCGAACGCCAAACAGAGCATCAGGGGCTACTATCTATGCCGTAATATTATTTACACATTCTTTACTTACCTCAAAGCCTGTTAAAAGGCTAGTACAAGCTTCAGTCAGTCCGCTCTTGGCGGACTGAACCTTCTGGACCACCGCACTCATAATGGTGCGGTGCTCCTCGTCGATGGAGGCGCCTTTGAGCGCCTCCAACAGACTGCCCGGCGCCTCCGGTTGGACGGGGGTCACTGGCACGGAGGGCTTGCTCCTCTTGGAAGGAGGTCGCCTGCCGGACTCTAGAACCTTTGAAGGATCCGGGGCGGTGTCTGGCCTAGAGCCGGACTTGGAGCCCTGGGGGGTTCTATCCCCTTCACTCCTGGAGTCCGGGAGGTCGCCTTGCGGCGCCTCCAGGACCACCTCCTCCTGGCTTGGAACCTGTTGGGACAACACTTCGGTGTCGTCCGTAGGGCGGGGGGAGGAAGCCGTCGGAAGCGAATTCACATCCGACGAGTCCAGTGAACCGCTCGACGACGCGTCGAGCCGGTCTTTGGGTGGGCTGCATAATCATATTCGACATAAGGGAAAGTTGTGTGATAAAGGAATACTATGAATTACTCTGGTATCCGGATACTTACGATTTTGCTAGGGGCTTGGCCCTGAGCGGCCACTCCTCTTCGCCGTCGTCGGCGTTGGTGGAGTAGTCCAGAGGAAGGGTTTTCCCCTTCTTGGACCCTTCGGCCTCCCCAGTTGGGGCGGCCTTCCTTTTCTTCCCTTCCCCCGCTGGAGGGGGAGAGGTCTCTTCTTCCTCCTCCTCGTCTTCGTGTGAGGAGTGCGTCTTGGAGTCGTCGAATGATGAATCCGACACCTCCGGGCGCCGGGCACTCTTTCGAGTCCCCGTGGCCTTCTTCTTGGCCTTCTTCTCCGCAACACATAGGGTGCCGGAACCAGCAGCTTCGCCAAGCGGGCATCGGCTGGGTCTTCGGGCAAAGGAGCCGGACAGTCGATCTGTCCGGACTTCGCCTGCCAAACCTGTCAAAGGTAAGGGAGCTTAGATCCCGCATAGAGTTAAACTATGAAAAACTAATACCCTGTAAAACGTACAAACAACTTACCGCACTAGCATGACGCTGCGCGCTGAATCCGCGATCCTCGGTAGCAGATGCGGGAGCCTCGGCGCCCTTGAAAAGCACCTTCCAGACATCTTCGTATGTCGTGTCGAAGAGCCTGCTCAGAGTTCGGTGCTGCGCCGGGTTGAACTCCCATAGATTGAAGGCCCGTTGTTGACACGGGAGGATCCGGCGGATGAGCATAACCTGGACTACGTTGACAAGCCTGAGCTGCTTTTTCGCCAGGGTTTGGATGCACGTTTGCAGTCCAGTCACCTCTCCTTTGCTGCCCCACGACAGGCCCGTCTCTTTCCAGGACGTGAGCCGTGTTGGGGGTCTGGACCGGAACTCGGGGGCTGCGATCCACTCAGGGTCACGCGGCTCGGTGATGTAAAACCACCCCGATTGCCACCCCTTCAGGGTCTCCACAGAGGAGCCCTTGAGCCATAAGACGTTGGGCATCTTGCCCACCATGGCACCTCCGCACTCTGCCTAGTTGTCGCGCACCACCTTCGGCTTGACATTGAAAGTCTTGAGCCATAGGCCGAAATGGGGGCGGATGCAGAGGAAAGCCTCGCACACGACGATAAACGCCAAGATGTTGAGGATGAAGTTTGGGGCCAGATCATGGAAATCCAGGCCGTAGTAGAACATGAGTCCCCGGACGAACGGGTGGATAGGAAAGCCCAGTCCGTGGAGGAAGTGGGGAAGGAACACTACCCTCTCATGGGGCCTTGGGGTGGGGAGGAGTTGCCCCTCTTCGGGAAGCCGGTACGCGATGTCGTTGGATAAGTATCCGGCCTTCCTCGGTTTTTTGATGTGTCCCTCCGTGACGGAGGAGACCATCCACTTGCCTCCCGCTTCGGACATGGCTGGAGAAGGTTGAGGTGGGGAGTGCGGACTTGGGCGCTGAAGCTCGAGTGCGCAAGAATGGATAGGAAAAGGAGGAAGAAGGCGTAGGTGAAAAGGTGGATCCTTATCCCCTTATATGGGTGGACGCAACTATGTGTCCCCACCAGCCTGGTAAAACTCGCTTATCCCCAAGCGCCGTAATCAATGGCGCGGTTGGGTTACCCACGCCCGTATTGATGAGAATCCCGGAATAAGGGGACACGATCTCTGCTTCGACAAGCGTGCCAAGGAAACTGCCTCGCATGACGCGCAGAGGTGGGATAATAAAACGATTCGAATAAAGGCTTGGCCGTGGTGTGTCACACTACGGAATACGTCAGCAGATTAGATTTGTGTAAATAGTATTCTCTCTATGGCAATATGTGGAAACTTATTTTGCATAGCCGGACACTATCTTTGTGTTCAAAATCTTCTATGAAGTACTTGGAGGAGGAACCCGCCTTGCAATGTCGAAGACAATCTGCGCGCCGGACTCGTCGTCATTGAAGCCTGGTTTAGGGGCTACTAAGGAGTCCTGGATTAGGGGGTGTCCGGATGGCCAGACTATACCTTCAGCCGGACTCCTGTACTATGAAGATACAAGATTGAAGACAACGTCCCGTGTCCGGAAAGGACTTTCCTTGGCGTGGAAGGCAAGCTTGGCGATACGGATATGCAGATCTCCTACTATTATAACCGACTTTGTGTAACCCTAACCCTCTCCGGTGTCTATATAAACCGGAGGGTTTTAGTCCGTAGGACAACATACAGAACAACAATCATACCATAGGCTAGCTTCTAGGGTTTAGCCTCTCCGATCTCGTGGTAGATCTACTCTTGTACTACCCATATCATCAATATTAATCAAGCAGGACATAGGGTTTTACCTCCATCAAGAGGGCCTGAACCTGGGTAAAACTTCGTGTCCCTTGCCTCCTGTTACCATCCGGCCTAGACGCACAGTTCGAGACCCCCTACCTGAGATCCGCTGGTTTTGACACCAACACCCCTCCTCTCCCCCTACTTATAGCCTCATGCGGCGAAGCGCAGGAGGCAGGGCATGGGGGGACATGGGATCAACTGCACCCACTCCCCCATGCCCCGCGATTATTGCGCCTTCACGGCGTGCGGAAACCGCCGCTGGGGGGGCGCCGCCCATCCGGGCCGCCGAAGATCCGCGCGTGGCCCGAGGCCCTGTAGTGGCGGGCCCCGGACTGCGGCAGCGTCCCATCGCGCACGTGGGCTGGCAGGCCGCTCTAGCCGTAGGGTGCCACGTGGCGCACAGGCGACGAACGGTCAGCTCGCAGCCTGACTTGCGCGCTGACTGGTTCCCACCTTCAAGCTTTGAAATCTCTAGAAGACGGCACGCCTAGTCAAAGCCGGCTCCCAGTTTCCGGCTCCTCAAGATAGGAAGCTGACAGAGCTCCTCATCTTTTTTCTGCCTCGGAGCCCAACCAGCTTCGGGGACTACTGTTGGAGTAAATGACCACAGGTAGCCTAGCCGGCTTCCCCTGGTTCTTCAAAAAAATTATAGGCCGATTGAGCCTCCAAGCGTCCAAGACGTGGGGCCGCCTTCCCCCAGCTGGCTACCTCTCAGGCCGGCTGCACAAAGGCGGCCCTGCCCGGAAATCCTTGAGAAACAAGACCACGAGAAGGTCGACTCCAAGAAGCCGGCCACGAGAAGGCCGACTCCAAGGATCCGGCCCCTCAGCATGCGGCCAAGATCGTGCCCTCAGAGTGTGCACCCACCTAACGGCGACGAGATGGGGCGTGGCTGTAGTGAAGCCTGCCACCCCCGAATCCCGGGGCACGCACGGCCATAGTATGTCGAACAGGGCGGCCATCACTCGTCCGGCACGGCACTGTTGCCATGTTGATCATGAAGTCACCCACGGCGAGAAGTCTGTACGACCCGTGGGTGGCGGTCCCCCTCAGTCAGGAAGACACCCAAAGGCGGCCAGGCCTCCCAAAGTCGGCCTGGGGTATGGTCGGCTCCCAATAGCCGGCCAGCTCTCTCCCTCGAAGGAGGAGCCTCATTAAGGAGATAAGATGAGGTAAGGCTACAGTGATGCTCCGCCCAGCGGCGGCACTGTAGCCACACTTACCACGACAAAGCCCTCGTCACCAGAGGCGAGGCAACAGTAACCAGACTCCGACAAGACCCCCGAGCGGTGGGACCGGCCTGTCGACCAGAAGGCTGGCAGCCGGCAGGGCCCGCTAGTCGGCGGGCCCATCGGTCGGCGGAGAAGCCGGTCAGCTTAGACACAGACAGCTGGGGCCTACATCCAGCCGGATTACCGTTGTACCCCCGGGGGGTAGGCCTATATAAACCCCCCGGGGCACCCATGCAGGGGGGGTCCCCCTTTTGGATAGTTCCATACACCTTGTCAATAGGAGGGACGGGCTAGCCTTGCATTTCCTCATCCTTTCACCAAACAGCTCAAGGAGCCTCTTGTAGCTACTTGTCAATCTAGTGACCATGCGGAGACCCCGTAGAGCAGCAGTAGGGGTGTTATCTCCACGGAGAGCCCTAAAGCTGGGTAAGATCCGCCGGCGTGCATGTCTTCGCCTTATCCCGTTTCCAGGCACCGGCGATGTCTTATTGGCTCCCACAATGATAAGCCACCTGTTGTTATATGTCGCACCAACCACCCGACACTTCTGTTTAGAATGTCATTCTCGTCTGGATCACGGGAGTCTGAGTGCTGCAGATGGGTGCGTTTTGGTGGTGTAGCAAGACTTCTTATGAACTATCATGTCTTACTGTTTATGTCAGTAGTAGTCACTAGTCAGTGTTTGAATGTTGTATATATCGTTGTTTCGAACTGTTTATTGTCTCGAACTACTGGTGGGCTAAATGAGGGCACCATTCTCCAGTGTTTAGAGTATATCTCCTTTTTTCAAGTTATATAATTTGAGCTTAGTGTCTTTTCAATGATGTACACTTGTTTGGGCCAGTGAGGTGTCGTTGAATATGGGCCGAGTAGTAACGCAATGCCAAACAGGTCAATTATGACTCTCAGGCCGGGCTCTCAAAAGATCCTAAAAAAAGGCCGGGCTCTCCAAAAAAGAATGAATAAGGACTCTTAGGCCGACATGTGGGCGCCACCGGTGTTTTCGTGCGCTTGCGCACCGAGAGCATATTGGCGCGTGCTCGAAATTCATGCTACCTTTTCATCCGCAGTCTCCCACCCCTCCCCCACCTCTAGAATCTCGATTCCTGCTCCAGTTCCCCCAAATCCCCCTGATGTACTCCATGTACTCAAGCGCACTATCATGTCGCCGGTCAACGCGGATCTCCGAGCCGAAGATCCTGAGATCCGTCCTGCCTTCGGTCGCTGCGTGCTGTCGCTCAACAGCGGCATGGCAGCGCTTGACGACCAGTTTGCCGGCAAAGTGCTGATGGTAACCATCAACGGCGAATGGCCTCCCGTCTCGCCGGATGACCTTGTCAAAGCTCTTGGCATTGCGCACGGCATCCAAATAAGTGACTTGCTCGTCGAAGTCTGTCCGCCACCGGCTGATTTCTTCGTCAGGTTCCGGACAACTTTCGACTACAGTCGTGTGTTCGAATCTTCCCGGCATTTGTTCTGTGATGGCGCGCTGGTGAGCTTTGATCGGTGGCACCCAGGATGGGGCTCGGTGCCCTATGAGCTTGAGTTTTTAACAAAGCTTACCTTCCACGGCATGCCTCGACGTGCTTGGAATAGCGAGTCCATGAACAAGCTTATCAACAACCTTGGAGGTGAGCTCATAAGTATGTTTGTTCCTCTAAACAGCTGGGCTCTGATGGTTATGGCATGGATGAAGAAGCCGTCCACCATACCGAAGGTGATTGGTGTTGAGATACCGGTGCAGGAACCAGGGTTGTACTATTCATCGCCGCCAAGGCCGTCATGGACCACGTTATGGATGTACCTGTATCGAGTGTTCGTGCATGTCGCAGAAGTGGTCAATCCATCAATCGAAGTCTTGCCGCTGCCGCTGGTGCCAGGCTCCATCGACGATGTCCATTACAGGAGTCAACGTCAGACTTTCCCCGTGTTGCTCGGAACGATGGATGGCACAGGGCCTACTCCATCGTGCGGCGGAGGCCACTGCTTCTTTGGGAGAAGAGGCAGGGCTGGCTGCCTGGTTGTGCTCTAATTTGAGGTAACAACTAAATATTGTCATATACTAGTTAAATCCGAGCTATGGGTGTGAAGCACTGATATGCCAGTACATTTGATTGTGACCTGTTCTAATTTTGTACCTGAACTTTTTCTAGAAAGGGTTGTACGTCAACTTAATATGCTAGGAGAACTTATTGTGTTGTTTGTCTATTTTCTTTGCACAACATTCAAGATATTTCCCCGTCATTGATAAAGACGATGAACTGTTATGTACGACTTCGTTGGTTTCAACATAGCCCTTCCCGTAGCGATCAACTGCTTCCATCCTGATTGTGCCGCCTGCGTCAAATTTTTGTATGCAAGTTCAGTGTGCTATGATGTTCTATATGATTGTGTCAACTATATAAGTTTTTACTGAGCATCAGCAATGCATATGGCTGAAAGATGTATTTACGAGCATCGGCCGATGGGTCTCTCTCTCTATCTCTCTCTCTCTCTCTCTCTCTCACACACACACAGGCACACGCACAAGTGGGACCCGTTGAATTATTTATTTGCTCGTGACAGCTTTTAATTAGGTTTCACTGTAATCTAACTTTTTTCTTAAGTTATTAATTGAGTTCAGTGACTTCAAAAAGTTGTACAGAAGCCTTGTTTGGGCCTTTCCGGCGTCGCTGAATGTGGGCTGAGTAACCATGTTAGGTTGTACTGTACTACACAGACCTTTTTCGCTATTTTTTAAACAATACTTTTTTTATTAATTTTCATAAATATTACGCTGGGCAATTTTTTTTCAAAAATAATACACCGTCCGCCCGCTGCAGACCGACTGGGCCTAGTCGGCCCACAGCAGGGCGATTGGATTCCAGTCGGCCTATAGCTGGCCGACTGGCCCCTGTCGGCCCACTGTGGGCCGACTGGAGCTAATTGGCTCGCCATGGGCTAATTGTTTTTGCAAAAGTGTTAATCATGTATTTAAAAAATATGTGTATTGTGACCTCCTCCGCTCGCTGTGGGCCCACTGTTGACTAAAAAATATGTTTTAAAAAGGATTAATCATGTATTTAAAAAATGTTAAATGTGTGTATAAAAAATGTTCCTTATCTATACAAAAAAAATTAAATGTGTGTATAAAAAATAGCTTTTTTTCAACATCAGCAATGCAACTGGGCCGACAGTTGTACATAATATCCGGGTCAACTTGTTATTCTCCGCCCCGCTGGGCTGCAAACTTTCAAAGGAGGTATGCATTAAGCTTAACAAGAAAATGTACTTTAAGAAATAATAAATGGGATGTAATTATAATAACTGGACAGTTACTATGCACCAAACACGTAATTAGTTTGAAAAATATATTATTTTTGGAATTTGAAAATTTTAATTTCATTACCTGTTGTGCGCGCAATATTTCGTTGGATTTTAACGTAATACAACTTTATTTTGAAATTATATTTAACCTGACTAGAAATTTCAGATAAAATTATTTCGGATCCCATCAAAATGTGGGAATTTTTTTTTTGAATTCTGTTTTGAGCGGTTGTTCGAAATTATTAATCGTTGTCCTAGCTAGAAGTTGGGTTGTACTTTTAACAAACTGTAAATGGGTTGTAGTAAATTCCATTAGAATTAAAAAATGGGTTGTACATTCTTACAAATCGCAAATGGGCTATATGTTCTCTGCCAAATCCGAGCTGTGGGTCTACTAAGTTAACGCGTACCAAGGGCTTTGTCAACTTAGTCAATACAAACGATTCTAGCTGCAGTGATCGTATGATGTCCATCCAACAGCCGTAGTGCTTCTTCAACCTCTGGTCTTCTTGCTCTAGCCACCCAAAGCAGCGCCGGTCATGTCACGTGCTCCTGCCTCCCGTGGCCGGGTGTGATGTCGCGGAGGCGTCACCGCCCCGTACTACTCCCACCGCTGGCCAGGCCATCCCTCTACTCACCCACACCCCCTGTTATTCTGCGGCAACGGCAGCCTCACACCGCAGCCGAACCAGTGAACCCTCGTACTCCTCTCCGCGCGGGCTTCCACTGCTGTGTCTTCCCTGGCTCCGCGTCGTCCCCTTCCTAGGCCTCACCGTCGTCCAGACCACCGCCCTAGTGCTCTCGGCGCGGCGTGGTCAACATGGTCAACGACTGACTTCCATCGAAAGAGTACTATACGTGGAGAGGTTGACAGCTGGGTCCATGGCAGCCGCAAGGAAGTGCCTCCTTATTACGCGCAAAATAATTATTCCTCCACCTAACAGCGGGGACCTACCGGACGGGCCACAGTATTTCATGAAAAAAATGATTCGTCCCCTGACTGCTGGGACCCACGAGCTACATCTTCGCACGCGAGGAAGTGCGTCCGGAAAAGAAAACGATTCGCCCCCCTGACTGCTGGGACCCACCAGGCCCCCGACTGCTGGGACCCACCAGCTACACCTTCGCACGCAAGGAAGTGCATCCGGCCAAAAAAACAAAACGATTTGCCCCCTGACTGCTGGGACCCACCAGCTACATCTTCGCAAGCAAGAAAGTGCCTGACAGTCGGGACCCACCTTGTCGAAGCATACGTAGCGTTGTCATTCTGGTCGCGAATGAGTACGTACATACTAGTCGATGTAGAGGCGTGCACGTGTCATAGTAGAGGCGCGCATGTAGCATGTACACGTACGTACGGCGGCCAGGGTGCAAGAAAGAAAATACGGCCACGTATGTGTACATACGGGCGGGGTCTCGAACGCCTACTCGCGCATACGTATGGCCAGGGCTCGTGTACATGGCTGGGTCGGAACGGAGAAACAGCGTCATCGTCGTGTTCATGGGGAGGCAACAGAATGCGTCGTGTTCATGGGGAGGCAACGGAATGCGTCGTGTTCATCGGGAGGCAACGGAATGCGTCGTGTTCATCGGGAGGGCTTGGACGGAACATGCGATGGAAACGAGGCCTGGCGTACCGTAGAACGGAGGAAACGGCCTTGTGTTCGACTGGCCACGTTCGAAACGGGATCCTGTCCATCGGGAGGGGTGTGGCGTACCGCAAAACGGAGGAAACGGACCTCCTACGGTCGAAATGGGGGTCCTGTTGATCGGGAGGGGTGTGGCGTACCGCAAAACGGAGGAAACGGACCTCCTACGGTCGAAATGGGGGTCCTGTTGATCGGGGAGTGTGGCGTACCGCAAAATGGAGTAAACGGACTTGTGTTGGAGCGCTACGGTCGAAACGGGGGTCCTGTTCATCGGGAGGGTGTGGCGTACCGCAAAGCGGGACTCACGGGATACTGTTCATCTCCACCATCGACCTCCTCCAGCCTCCACGGGCTCCTGTTCATCCAGCCTCCACCACGCGCTACTCCACTGGCTACTGTTTAACCACCCCTCCACCGTCTACTGTTCATCCAGCCATCCACACCACGGGGTCCTATTCAACCACCCCTCCACGGGCACCCCTCCACCGTCTACTATTGATCTAGCCCTCCACACCACGGGGTCCTGTTCAACCACCCCTCCACCGTCTACTGTTCATCCA